>NC_054478.1:80680440-81026300 GCF_017639515.1 Carcharodon carcharias | reverse complement strand
GAAGAGAGGTGGGGGGGGAAGAAGAGAGGTGGGGGGGGAGAAGAGAGGTGGGGGGGGGGAAGAAGAGAGGTGGGGGGGGAAGAAGAGAGGTGGGGGGGGAAGAAGAGAGGTGGGGGGGGGAAGAAGAGAGGTGGGGGGGGAAGAAGAGAGGTGGGGGGGGAAAGAAGAGAGGTGGGGGGGGGAAGAAGAGAGGTGGGGGGGGAGAAGAGAGGTGGGGGGGAAGAAGAGAGGTGGGGGGGGAAGAAGAGAGGTGGGGGGGGGAAGAAGAGAGGTGGGGGGGGAAGAAGAGAGGTGGGGGGGGAAGAAGAGAGGTGGGGGGGAAGAAGAGAGGTGGGGGGGGAAGAAGAGAGGTGGGGGGGGAAGAAGAGAGGTGGGGGGGGAAGAAGAGAGGTGGGGGGGAAGAAGAGAGGTGGGGGGGGAAGAAGAGAGGTGGGGGGGGAAGAAGAGAGGTGGGGGGGAAGAAGAGAGGTGGGGGGGGAAGAAGAGAGGTGGGGGGGGAAGAAGAGAGGTGGGGGGGGGAAGAAGAGAGGTGGGGGGGGAAGAAGAGAGGTGGGGGGGGAAGAAGAGAGGTGGGGGGGAAGAAGAGAGGTGGGGGGGGAAGAAGAGAGGTGGGGGGGGAAGAAGAGAGGTGGGGGGGGAAGAAGAGAGGTGGGGGGGGAAGAAGAGAGGTGGGGGGGAAGAAGAGAGGTGGGGGGGGAAGAAGAGAGGTGGGGGGGAAGAAGAGAGGTGGGGGGGAAGAAGAGAGGTGGGGGGGGAAGAAGAGAGGTGGGGGGGGAAGAAGAGAGGTGGGGGGGGAAGAAGAGAGGTGGGGGGGGAAGAAGAGAGGTGGGGGGGGAAGAAGAGAGGTGGGGGGGAAGAAGAGAGGTGGGGGGGGAAGAAGAGAGGTGGGGGGGAGAAGAGAGGTGGGGGGGGAAGAAGAGAGGTGGGGGGGGAAGAAGAGAGGTGGGGGGGGAAGAAGAGAGGTGGGGGGGGGAAGAAGAGAGGTGGGGGGGGAAGAAGAGAGGTGGGGGGGGAAGAAGAGAGGTGGGGGGGAAGAAGAGAGGTGGGGGGGAAGAAGAGAGGTGGGGGGGGAAGAAGAGAGGTGGGGGGGGAAGAAGAGAGGTGGGGGGGGGAAGAAGAGAGGTGGGGGGGGAAGAAGAGAGGTGGGGGGGGAAGAAGAGAGGTGGGGGGGGAAGAAGAGAGGTGGGGGGGGAAGAAGAGAGGTGGGGGGGGGAAGAAGAGAGGTGGGGGGGGAAGAGAGAGGTGGGGGGGGAAGAAGAGAGGTGGGGGGGGAAGAAGAGAGGTGGGGGGGGAAGAAGAGAGGTGGGGGGGGAAGAAGAGAGGTGGGGGGGGAAGAAGAGAGGTGGGGGGGGGAAGAAGAGAGGTGGGGGGGGAAGAAGAGAGGTGGGGGGGGAAGAAGAGAGGTGGGGGGGGGAAGAAGAGAGGTGGGGGGGGAAGAAGAGAGGTGGGGGGGGGAAGAAGAGAGGTGGGGGGGGGAAGAAGAGAGGTGGGGGGGGAAGAAGAGAGGTGGGGGGGGAAGAAGAGAGGTGGGGGGGGAAGAAGAGAGGTGGGGGGGGAAGAAGAGAGGTGGGGGGGGGAAGAAGAGAGGTGGGGGGGGGAAGAAGAGAGGTGGGGGGGGGAAGAAGAGAGGTGGGGGGGGAAGAAGAGAGGTGGGGGGGGGAAGAAGAGAGGTGGGGGGGGAAGAAGAGAGGTGGGGGGGGGAAGAAGAGAGGTGGGGGGGGAAGAAGAGAGGTGGGGGGGGAAGAAGAGAGGTGGGGGGGGGAAGAAGAGAGGTGGGGGGGGAAGAAGAGAGGTGGGGGGGGAAGAAGAGAGGTGGGGGGGGAAGAAGAGAGGTGGGGGGGGAAGAAGAGAGGTGGGGGGGGAAGAAGAGAGGTGGGGGGGGAAGAAGAGAGGTGGGGGGGGAAGAAGAGAGGTGGGGGGGGAAGAAGAGAGGTGGGGGGGGAAGAAGAGAGGTGGGGGGGGAAGAAGAGAGGTGGGGGGGGAAGAAGAGAGGTGGGGGGGGAAGAAGAGAGGTGGGGGGGGAAGAAGAGAGGTGGGGGGGGAAGAAGAGAGGTGGGGGGGAAGAAGAGAGGTGGGGGGGGAAGAAGAGAGGTGGGGGGGGAAGAAGAGAGGTGGGGGGGGAAGAAGAGAGGTGGGGGGGGAAGAAGAGAGGTGGGGGGGGAAGAAGAGAGGTGGGGGGGGAAGAAGAGAGGTGGGGGGGGAAGAAGAGAGGTGGGGGGGGAAGAAGAGAGGTGGGGGGGGAAGAAGAGAGGTGGGGGGGGAAGAAGAGAGGTGGGGGGGGAAGAAGAGAGGTGGGGGGGGAAGAAGAGAGGTGGGGGGGGAAGAAGAGAGGTGGGGGGGGAAGAAGAGAGGTGGGGGGGGAAGAAGAGAGGTGGGGGGGGAAGAAGAGAGGTGGGGGGGGAAGAAGAGAGGTGGGGGGGGAAGAAGAGAGGTGGGGGGGGAAGAAGAGAGGTGGGGGGGGAAGAAGAGAGGTGGGGGGGGAAGAAGAGAGGTGGGGGGGGAAGAAGAGAGGTGGGGGGGGAAGAAGAGAGGTGGGGGGGGAAGAAGAGAGGTGGGGGGGGAAGAAGAGAGGTGGGGGGGGAAGAAGAGAGGTGGGGGGGGAAGAAGAGAGGTGGGGGGGGAAGAAGAGAGGTGGGGGGGGAAGAAGAGAGGTGGGGGGGGAAGAAGAGAGGTGGGGGGGGAAGAAGAGAGGTGGGGGGGGAAGAAGAGAGGTGGGGGGGGAAAGAAGAGAGGTGGGGGGGGAAGAAGAGAGGTGGGGGGGGAAGAAGAGAGGTGGGGGGGGAAGAAGAGAGGTGGGGGGGGAAGAAGAGAGGTGGGGGGGGAAGAAGAGAGGTGGGGGGGGAAGAAGAGAGGTGGGGGGGGAAGAAGAGAGGTGGGGGGGGAAGAAGAGAGGTGGGGGGGGAAGAAGAGAGGTGGGGGGGGGAAGAAGAGAGGTGGGGGGGGGAAGAAGAGAGGTGGGGGGGAAGAAGAGAGGTGGGGGGGGAAGAAGAGAGGTGGGGGGGGAAGAAGAGAGGTGGGGGGGGAAGAAGAGAGGTGGGGGGGGAAGAAGAGAGGTGGGGGGGGAAGAAGAGAGGTGGGGGGGGAAGAAGAGAGGTGGGGGGGGAAGAAGAGAGGTGGGGGGGGAAGAAGAGAGGTGGGGGGGGAAGAAGAGAGGTGGGGGGGGAAGAAGAGAGGTGGGGGGGGAAGAAGAGAGGTGGGGGGGGAAGAAGAGAGGTGGGGGGGGAAGAAGAGAGGTGGGGGGGGAAGAAGAGAGGTGGGGGGGGAAGAAGAGAGGTGGGGGGGGAAGAAGAGAGGTGGGGGGGGAAGAAGAGAGGTGGGGGGGGAAGAAGAGAGGTGGGGGGGGAAGAAGAGAGGTGGGGGGGGAAGAAGAGAGGTGGGGGGGGAAGAAGAGAGGTGGGGGGGGAAGAAGAGAGGTGGGGGGGAAGAAGAGAGGTGGGGGGGAAGAAGAGAGGTGGGGGGGGAAGAAGAGAGGTGGGGGGGGAAGAAGAGAGGTGGGGGGGGAAGAAGAGAGGTGGGGGGGGGAAGAAGAGAGGTGGGGGGGGGAAGAAGAGAGGTGGGGGGGGAAGAAGAGAGGTGGGGGGGGAAGAAGAGAGGTGGGGGGGGAAGAAGAGAGGTGGGGGGGGAAGAAGAGAGGTGGGGGGGGAAGAAGAGAGGTGGGGGGGGAAGAAGAGAGGTGGGGGGGGAAGAAGAGAGGTGGGGGGGGAAGAAGAGAGGTGGGGGGGGAAGAAGAGAGGTGGGGGGGGAAGAAGAGAGGTGGGGGGGAAGAAGAGAGGTGGGGGGGGAAGAAGAGAGGTGGGGGGGGAAGAAGAGAGGTGGGGGGGGAAGAAGAGAGGTGGGGGGGGAAGAAGAGAGGTGGGGGGGGAAGAAGAGAGGTGGGGGGGGAAGAAGAGAGGTGGGGGGGAAGAAGAGAGGTGGGGGGGGAAGAAGAGAGGTGGGGGGGGAAGAAGAGAGGTGGGGGGGAAGAAGAGAGGTGGGGGGGGAAGAAGAGAGGTGGGGGGGGAAGAAGAGAGGTGGGGGGGGGAAGAAGAGAGGTGGGGGGGGAAGAAGAGAGGTGGGGGGGGGAAGAAGAGAGGTGGGGGGGGAAGAAGAGAGGTGGGGGGGGAAGAAGAGAGGTGGGGGGGGAAGAAGAGAGGTGGGGGGGGAAGAAGAGAGGTGGGGGGGGAAGAAGAGAGGTGGGGGGGGAAGAAGAGAGGTGGGGGGGGAAGAAGAGAGGTGGGGGGGGAAGAAGAGAGGTGGGGGGGGAAGAAGAGAGGTGGGGGGGGAAGAAGAGAGGTGGGGGGGGAAGAAGAGAGGTGGGGGGGAAGAAGAGAGGTGGGGGGGAAGAAGAGAGGTGGGGGGGAAGAAGAGAGGTGGGGGGGGAAGAAGAGAGGTGGGGGGGGAAGAAGAGAGGTGGGGGGGGAAGAAGAGAGGTGGGGGGGAAGAAGAGAGGTGGGGGGGAAGAAGAGAGGTGGGGGGGAAGAAGAGAGGTGGGGGGGAAGAAGAGAGGTGGGGGGGAAGAAGAGAGGTGGGGGGGAAGAAGAGAGGTGGGGGGGAAGAAGAGAGGTGGGGGGGAAGAAGAGAGGTGGGGGGGAAGAAGAGAGGTGGGGGGGAAGAAGAGAGGTGGGGGGGAAGAAGAGGTGGGGGGGAAGAAGAGGTGGGGGGGAAGAAGAGGTGGGGGGGGAAGAGAGGTGGGGGGGGAAGAGAGGTGGGGGGGGAAGAGAGGTGGGGGGGGAAGAGAGGTGGGGGGGGAAGAGAGGTGGGGGGGGAAGAGAGGTGGGGGGGGGAAGAGAGGTGGGGGGGGAAGAGAGGTGGGGGGGAGGAAGAGAGGTGGGGGGGGGGAAGAGAGGTGGGGGGGGAAGAGAGGTGGGGGGGGAAGAGAGGTGGGGGGGGAAGAGAGGTGGGGGGGGAAGAGAGGTGGGGGGGCAAGAGAGGTGGGGGGGGAAGAGAGTTGGGGGGGGAAGAGCGTTGGAGGGGGGAAGAGCGTTGGAGGGGGGAAGAGAGGTGGGGGGGGAAGAAAGGTAGGGGGAGGGGGGAAGAGAGGTGGGGGGAGGGGGGGAAGAGAGGTGGGGGGAGGGGGGGAAGAGATGTGGGGGGAAGAGAGGTGGGGGGGGTAGAAAGGTAGGGGGAGGGGGGGAAGAGAGGTGGGGGGGGAAGAGAGGTGGGGGGGGAAGAGAGGTGGGGGGGGAAGAGAGGTGGGGGGGGGAAGAGAGGTGGGGGGGGAAGAGAGGTGGGGGGGAAGAGAGGTGGGGGGGGAAGAGAGGTGGGGGGGAAGAGAGGTGGGGGGGGATGAGAGGTGGGGGGGGAAGAAAGGTAGGGGGAGGGGGGGAAGAGAGGTGGGGGGAGGGGGGGAAGAGAGGTGGGGGGAAGAGAGGTGGGGGGGGAAGAAATGTAGGGGGAGGGGGGGAAGAGAGGTGGGGGAAGAGAGGTGGGGGGAAGTGAGGTGGGGGGAGGGGGGGAAGAGAGGTGGGGGGAGGGGGGGAAGAGAGGTGGGGGGAAGTGAGGTGGGGGGAGGGGGGGAAGAGAGGTGGGGGGAGGGGGGGAGGAGAGGTGGGGGGAGGGGGGTGGAGAGGTGGGGGAGAGGGGGAAGTGAGGTGGGGGGAGGGGGGGAAGTGAGGTGGGGGGAGGGGGGGGAAGTGAGGTGGGGGGAGGGGGGGGAAGTGAGGTGGGGGGAGGGGGGGAAGAGATGTGGGGGGAGGGGGGGAAGAGATGTGGGGGGAGGGGGGGAAGAGATGTGGGGGGAGGGGGGGAAGAGAGGTGGGGGGAGGGGGGGAAGAGAGGTGGGGGGAGGGGGGGAAGAGAGGTGGGGGGAGGGGGGGAAGAGAGGGGGGGGGAAGAGAGGGGGGGGGGGAGGAGAGGGGGGGGTGGGAGGGGGGGGTGGGAAGAGAGGGGGGGGTGGGAAGAGAGGGGGGGGGAAGAGAGAGGGGGAGGGGGGAGAGAGAGAGGGGGGAGGGGCGGAGAGAGAGAGGGGGGAGGGGGAGAGAGAGAGGGGGGAGGGGGAGAGGGGGGGGGAGGGGGAGAGAGGGGGGGGAGGGGGAGTGAGAGGGGGGGAGGGGGCGTGAGAGAGGGGGGAGGGGGCGTGAGAGAGGGGGGAGGGGGCGTGAGAGAGGGGGGAGGGGAGTGAGAGAGGGGGGAGGGGAGTGAGAGAGGGGGGTGGGGGAGTGAGAGAGGGGGGTGGGGCGTGAGAGAGGGGGGTGGGGCGTGAGAGAGGGGGGTGGGGGCGTGAGAGAGGGGGGTGGGGGCGTGAGAGAGGGGGGTGGGGGCGTGAGAGAGGAGGGTGGGGGCGTGAGAGAGGGGGGTGGGAGGGGGGTGGGAGGGGGAGGGAGGGAGGGGATAGAGAGAGGGGGAGGGAGGGGGTAGAGAGAGGGGGAGGGAGGGGGTAGAGAGAGGGGGAGGGGGTAGAGAGAGGGGGAGGGGGTAGAGAGAGGGGGAGGGGGTAGAGAGAGGGGGAGGGGCCCGGGCGGGGAGGGGGAGGGGCCCGGGCGGGGAGGGGGAGGGGCCCGGGCGGGGAGGGGGAGGGGCCCGGGCGGGGAGGGGGAGGGGCCCGGGCGGGGAGGGGGAGGGGCCCGGGCGGGGAGGGGGAGGGGCCCGGGCGGGGAGGGGGAGGGGCCCGGGCGGGGAGGGGGAGGGGCCCGGGCGGGGAGGGGGAGGGGCCCGGGCGGGGAGGGGGAGGGGCCCGGGCGGGGAGGGGGAGGGGCCCGGGCGGGGAGGGGGAGGGGCCCGGGCGGGGCGGGGCCCCGGCCGGGTGGGGGGGGCGGGGCGGTGCCCCGGCCGGGTGGGGGGGCGGGGCGGGGCCCCGGCCGGGTGGGGGGGGCGGGGCGGGGCCCCGGCCGGGTGGGGGGGGCGGGGCGGGGCCCCGGCCGGGTGGGGGGGCGGGGCGGGGCCCCGGCCGGGTGGGGGGGCGGGGCGGGGCCCCGGCCGGGTGGGGGGGCGGGGCGGGGCCCCGGCCGGGTGGGGGGGCGGGGCGGGGCCCCGGCCGGGTGGGGGGGCGGGGCCCCGGCCGGGTGGGGGGGGCGGGGGGCCGGGCGGGGCGGAGGGGGGGTGTGGAGAGAGAGAGTGGGGGACCGGGTGTGATGGGTCCGATCCGGCCGCAAGAGCTGTCACATTTCTTGCTGATTGGAGCAGACCGCAGCCGAAGGAGCGCCAGCGGCCACTGGAAGGACTCGGGACCGACACACTTCACTTTTCTGGTCACACCCGCTCTTTTCAAAACCACCAGAATAGTGCGCGCGCCCCCCACACCCGCACACCAGGCCCGTGCGCGCCGCCCCCCCACTGACGCACACCAGGCCTGTGCTCGCCGCTCCCGCACACCAGATCCATGCGCGCGCCCACACCAGCGCCGTGCGCGCGACCGCCAATCATCCTAGCTTTTCCCGCGTCGAGTCGGATCATGTGACCAGGCGCTGAGTTTAAACCCCGAGCCCAAAGCCAAAAGCAGAGATTTCAAACTAAAACGCAATTTTTTATAAAACAAAAATATATATTTAATAGTTACGGCTCCGACCTTCATAATGGGCAACAAAGCATAACTAAGAAAAATAAGTTAAGTTTTTTTTGACACTTAAAAGTCCGGGAAAGTAAACAAATCACAGTACTTAAAAAGTTTAATCACTGAAACAGGAATGACCGAGCGAAACAGCTTAAAGCACCAAAGACACTTAAAAAAACAGTGCGAGTGCAGCAAGAGCACTCCCACAGCAAAAGTCCTCTTTCCTCTTAACTGGAAACGGGTGAATGCAACACAAGGCGCTTACCCTGCCGCGTAATTTCTTCATTCTAGTTAATTTCCAGCCACAGCGAGTTGTTTGCTTGCGGGGCTGCTGCGGAATGCGGACTGTCTCTGGCTGCCGGTCTGGAGGCGGAGCTGCCTCTGAGTTTCGCGCGCTGCCGGATCCTGGCAGGTGCAAAGCGCGCGGGGAGCCCGCGCTGCAATGAATGGCCCGGCCGGCAGCACCGCCTCGGAGAGTAGGCATCTCACAGGGTGCAAACCAAATCAGAAACAAGGGCTTTTTTTTTATTCATTTAAGTATATCCCTCAATTACAGCATCGTTATAATGCACTAGTAAGAGTAGAGGCCGAGATGAATATTCATAACAAGAGGATGGTGGAAATCATTTTTAAAAACTTCCCACATCTGGATTCAATTCAAAGACCCAACCCACCATCCAAATACTCAACTTCATTCGGCTGCAATTTTTTTTTAAATTTACACCAACCGACTCTTGCCCTCTGCTCACTATTAATAAATATCCGCTTTTTAGTACATAGTGACTGAAACTAACATTTAAGCAGCACATTAGTAAAACGTCATTTTTTAGCGCTTTAGTAGCGTCCCAAGGAGTGTTATCAGGCAAATCTTCACAGTAAGCCACAGAAAAAGACATTTGGGTAAGTGACATAAAACTTGATCAAAAAAGATAGGTTTTAAGCATTGGCAAGAAGTAGAGAAGCGAAGAAGTTTAGGAAAGGAATTTCAGAGTTTAGAGCACAGGCATGAAACACCTTAAAGCATAGCTGCCAGTAACAAAGGAAATCGGGGATAAATCTGGATAGGGTTGCCAACTCTGACTAGACGAATTCCGGGAGACGTTGATGGAAGTGATGTCACGGAAAGTCAGTGGCATGGTCTGGGAACGCAATTTTTGTCATTTTAGCAAAGGAGGCTCCAACCCAAACCTCTTTTTACTAAAATAAAATCTACTGCTTTGAAATTCCAGCACTGGTTTTAGACTTGAAGTCGAAGTTGGATCACTAGTCAGTTGGAAGCTTAAACTCACCTTGTGTACAAGTGCTTTGAATCTCCAGTCACCACCTACAGTACCTGAAATCTCCCTGCCTGAAGAAGATAACACAAGAAGTGTACATCATTCTGATGGTAACCCCCACCCCTGGTTTTGCACTGTCCTTGGTAAAGGAGGATCCTACCTGTAAACTCCCAACTCCAGCTGCCCTGGATCATTTAAAAATCCCAGCCAGAGCTGCTGTAACCAGAGCTGCGGCATTACAATGGGCGGGTAAGATGGGCAGAGCAGTGACAAATGGAATTTAATCCTGAGAAGTGTGAGGTGATGCATTTTGGGAGGACTAACACAGCAAGGGAATACACAATGAATGGTAGGACCCTAGGAAATACAGAGGATCAGAGGGACCTTGGTGTACATGTCCATAGATCCCTGAAGACAGCAGCACAGGTAGATAAGGTGGCTAAGAAGGCATATGGAATACCTGCCTTTATTAGGTGAGGCATAGAATATAAGAGCAGGGAGGTTATGTTGAAGCTGTATAAAACACTAGTTGGGCCACAGCTGGAGTGGTGTGCACAGTTCTGGTCGCCACACGATAGGAAGAATGTGCACTGGAGAGGATGCAGAGGAGATTCACCAGGATGTTGCCTGGGCTGGAACATTTCAGCTACAAAGAGAAACTGGATAAGCTGGGGTTGTTTTCCTTAGACCAGAAAAGGCTGAGGGGGGTCTTGACAGAGGTATACAAAATTGAGGGGCATAGATAGGGTAGATAGGAAGAAACTTTTCCCCTTAGTGGAGGTGTCAATAACCAGTAGGCATAGATTTAAGGTAAAGAGCAGGAGGTTAAGAGGGGATTTGAGGAAAAATGTTTTCACCCAGAGAGTGGTTGGAATCTGAAACACACTGCCTGAAAGGATGGTAGAGGCAGGAACCCTCAGAACATTTAAGGAGTATTTAGATGAGCATTTGAAACACCATAGCATACAGGGCTGCAGGCAAAGTGCTGGAAAATGGGATTCGAATAGATAGGTGCTTGATGGCCAGCACAGACACGATGGGCTGAAGGGCCTGTTTCTGTGCTGTATTACCGTATAACTCTAATACTCCACTTTCCACTCAGAAGCAAAGCGCCTGTGCCCAGTCAGCGGTGAGCTGGAGTGTTTGAACATTCCATTGGGCTGAGATTGTTAACACTTAAGTACTGAGGGCACAGCTGCAGGCCCCGCACATGTGCACCTGCACTGTCAGCTACCTGAAGTAAAGATGGTGCATATCAAACAAATACAGATGAGAGAAAAAAAAACTCTGCTTTGGCAAAGTCCGGTCTGCGTGCCTGCTCCCTTTGCTACTGTTGTTGCAGTTTAAAATCGCCCGGAATGTTTTCTTCGGGAGATTAATGCCGGTTCCAGGAGAATTTGCAACTCTAGGCCAGGATTGGATGAGCACAAAGACCTCGGAGGATTGTAGTGTTGGAGAAGGGATAATGCAGAGTTGGAGGACTACAGCATAATTTTCAACTGGTAAAAACCCATAAGCCACAAACACAAATAATAAAAAAAACAAAGTTAACCAAGCAATAATATTTTAACGGCCAGATCCAAAACATCCCAGTCCTACTCAGGCCCTCTTCCTCAACTGTTTTTCCAGTACATTGGTGTCACTTCCTGCTCTTGCCCAGAACTAGAAAAATATCAATTTTGCTTCCAAATTCCACCCTTCTCTTATCTTCACATGGTCCATCTCCAACACTTTCCTTCCCTTCCTCAACTTCTCTGTCTCCATTTCTGTCTACTAATATTCATTATATGCCCACTGACTCCCACAGCTACTTTGACTACACTTCCTCACACCCTGCATCCTGCAAGGATGACGTTCCGTTCTCCCAGTTTCTCCATCTCTGTCACATATGCTCTGATGCTGCTACCTTCCACAACAGCACTTATGATGTTTCTTCCTTTTATCCACACTGTGGTTGACAGGGCTTTCAACTGTGTCTGACCAATTTCCCATACTACTGCTCTCAACCCTTTCCCTCCCTCCAAGAAATGCAATAGGGTTTTCCTTGTCCTCACTTTCCACCCCACCAGCTTCCACATTCAAAGGATCATCCCCCACCATTTCCGCCACCTCCAGTGCAATACCACCACCAAACACGTCTTCGGCCCTCCCCGTCAGTATTCCAAGAGGACCGTTCTCTCCATGACACCCTGGTCTACTCCTCTACCGCTCCCAACACCTCACCCCCTTGCCATGCAATTCAGGAAGTGTAACACCTGCCTTTTTACCTCCCCTCTCCTTACTGTCCAAGGCCCCAAATACTTCTCCCAGGAGAAGCAGTGATTTATTTCTTTCAATTTAGTATTCGCTGCTCACAATGCAGTCTCCTCTTCATTGGAGAGGCCAAACACAGACTGAGTGACCACTTCACTGAATATCGCCACTCGGTCCACAAGCATGCCACCAAACTTCCAGTTGCTTGCCATTTTAAATTACCATCTTCCTGCCATGTTCATATTTCTGTGTTTGGCCTGCTGCAATGTTCCAGTGAAGCTAGCACAAGCTTAATGAACAGCACCTCATCTTCCGATTACAACCTTCTGGATTCAACATTGAGTTCAACAACTTCAGACCATGAACTCTGTCCTCCATTTTGATTTTTTTTTAACTAAGTGCCAGTCTGCATCTTGTTTTCTTTTTTTTTTGCAATCAGACAGAACTGTTCATTATTCCACCATTAACACTTACTCTGGACCAGTGCTTTGTTTCTTTACTGCAGCCATTACCACTCCTTTTGCCTTTTGTTCCATGACCTCTTTGTTATTTAATCACTCCTGCCCTCTACCCTTTCCCAGATCTTCCCTTTTGTTTGACCACTCCTTCCCCCATTTCAACAATAAAGAACCCATCATGTTTCTACCTCCCTTCAGTTCCAAAGAGTCATATCCAACTCGAAACATTAACTCTGTTTCTCTCTCCACAGATGCTGCCAGGCATGCTCAGTTCTTCCAGCACTTGCTGTTTTTATTCCAAAACATTAAGTAAGATTTTTATTTAGATATTTTTGACTGGGTTTTCATTTGTAGCATTTTCTGGGTTTTTTTCAGATCTCAAATATCAATTATTTTTGTTATTACCTCTACTAGCTGTTAATGACATCTAGAAAAATTAAAAGTTAAATATTAATTTTAAAACTAACTAGTTATTTGCACTATAACCTAATAATATTGTAACACAATAAAGTAAATGTAACAGAATTAGAATGTTCAACAAGCCTAATACAGCAATGTTCACCATAATAAACCAATGTGCAACAAGAAAAGAATATCTCCGGGGGCAACAATAACAAACAACGTAATCAAACAACTGTGTATGATCTTGTCAGTTCTTGATAGACACATGCACACAAAACACACAAAATTAATTTAGATTATAGCTTGTTTTGGAGAAGTACACATTTAATCATTGTATTTGGCTTAATACTTAAGGCTTAGTAGTGACCATGGGGAATAATGGGATAGTGATAATATAAGACGTAGGAACAGAAGTAGACCATTTGGCCCATCGAGTCTGCTGTGCCATTCAATGAGATCATGACTGATCTGATAATTCTCAACTCTACTTCCCTGCCTTTTCCCCCATAACCATTGATTCCCTTATTGATTAAAAATCTGTCTATCTCAGCCTCGAATATAATTAACCACCCAATCTCTACAGCCCTCTGCAGTAAAGAATCCCACAGATTGACTACCTCTGAGAGAAGAAATTCTTCCTCATCTCTGTTTTAAATGGATATCCCCTTACTCTGAGATTATACCCTCTGGTCCTAGACTCTCCCACAAGGGGAAACAACCTCTCAGCATCTACCCCGTCAACCCCCTTAAGAATCTTATATGTTTTAATAAAAGTCGCCTTTCATTCTTCTAAATTCCAATGAGTACAGGCCCAACCTATTCAACCTCGCCTCATAAGAAAATCTCTCCATATCCGGGATCAACCTAGTGAACATTCTCTGGACTGGCTCCAACGCCAGTATATCTTTCCTTAGATAAGGGAACCAAAATTGTTCATAGAATTCTAGGTGTGGTCTAACTAGTGCCTTGTATAGTTTGAGCAAGACTTCCCTATTTTTATTCTCCATTCCCTTTGAAATAAAGGCCAGCATTCCATTTGCCTTCCATATTACCTGTTGAATTTGTATGTTAGCTTTTTGGGCTTCATGCACAAGGACTCCCAAATCCTTCTGTGCTGCAACCTTCTGCAGTATCTCTCCATTTAAATAATATTCAGCTCTTCTATTCTTTCTACCAAAGTGAATAACCTCACATTTTCCCACATTATATTCCATCTGCCAAGTTTTTACCAACTCACTTAAGCTGTCAATATCCCTCTGTAGACTCCTTGTGTCATCCTCACCACTTGTCTTCCCACCTATTTTTGTTTCATCCGCAAACTTGGCGATAATACATTCGTTTTCCTCATCTAATTCATCAATATATATTGTAAATAATTGAGGCCCCAGCACTGATCCCTGTGGCACTCCACTAGTTGCAGGTTTCCATCCTGAAAATGCCCCCTTATTTCAATTCTCTGTCTTCTGTTAGTTAGCTAATCCTCTATCCATGCTAATATACCAATCCCAATACCATGGGCTCTCATCTTATTAAGTAGCCTTATGTGCATTACCTTATCAAACACCTTTTGGAAATCTAAATATATTACATCTACTGGTTCCCCTTTATCAATTCTGCTTGTTACCTCCTCAAAGAATTCTAATAAATTTGTTAGGCATGATTTCCCATTCATGAAGCCATGCTGACTCTGCTTGATTAGATTACATATTTCTAAATGCTTTGCTATTACATCCTTTCTAATAGACTCCAACATTTTCCTAATGACAGATGTTAAGCTAACTGGCCTATAATTACCTGTTTTTTGTATCCCTCCCTTTTTGAATAAGGGTATTACATTGGCCTTCTCCAATCATCTGGGACTTTTCCAGAATCTAAGGATTCTTGGAAGGTTACTACCAGTGACTCTGCTTGATTAGATTACGTATTTCCAAATGCTCTGCTTTTACATCCTTTAAAATAGACTCCAACACTTTCAAAATGACAGACGTTAAGCTAACTGGCCTATAGTTACCTGTTTTTTTTTTGTCTCCCTCCCTTTTTGAATAAGGGTGTTAACATTGGCCATTCTCAATCATCTGGGACTTTTCCAGAATCTAAGGATTCTTGGAAGATTACTACCAATGCACACACTCTTACTGTAGCTACTTCCTTTAATATCCTAAGATGCAGCCCATCAGGTTCAGGGGATTTATTGGCCTTTAGTCCCATTAGTTTCCCTGGTACTTTTTCACTAGTGAGTTATTGTATTTATTTCCTCCTCCCACTTTCCCCCCTTGATTATTTGGTATTTTTGGAATGCTATTAGTATCTTCTACCGAATATTACCTAACAGAGACCTGGGCTAATGTTCTGGGGACAGTAGCTGCTGAAATTTAAATTCAATTAAATAATAACTCTTGAATAAAAAAAGCTAATCACCATCCAATAATGGTGACCACAAAACTATTAGATTGCCATAAAAACCCAACTGGTTCACTGATGTCCTTCAGGGAAGGAGATCTACCATTCTTAGCCGAACTGGCTTACATATGACTCCAGACCCATGGTAATGTGATTGACTCTTAACTACCCTCTGAAGTGAGACTCAGTTGTAGCAAAGCGCTAGGGAAAAGTCAAAAAGGAATAAAAGCAGATATCAACCTAGACACCAGAGACAACCAAGTCACACACTACCTAGTCGATCCTGCAAAGTCCTCTTTACTAACATCTGGGGGCTTGTACTAAAATTTGGAGAGCTGTACCTAAGACTATTAAAGCAACAACCTGACATATACATTCTCACCAAATCATGCTTTACAGCGAATGTCCCACACTCCTCCATCACCATACCTAGAAATGTCGTTTCTCGCCAGGACAGACCACCAAAGGGGGCAGTACAGTGGTATACAGTTGGGAGGGAGTTGGCCTGGGAGTGCTCAACATGGAATCTGGGTCCAATGAAGTCTCATGGAATCTAATCAAACATAGACAATTTCCTACCATGCAGATTAAAGCCTACAGCCTACCCTCAACTGATGAATCAATCCTCCTCAATGTTGAATGCCACAAATAAACATGGAGGACGACAAGGGCACAGAATGTATTTTGTGTGGAGGATTTCAATGTCCATCACCAAAAGAGACCCGGCAGCATGATTACTGATTGAGCCCTGAAATGTGTATCCGCTAGACTGGCCCTACAGCAGGTGGTGAGGAAATCAACAAGAGGGAAAAAACTACTTTACCTTGCCCTCACAAATCTACCTGTCGCAGATGCATCTGTCCATCTCAGCATTGATAGGAGTGGCCACAGCACAGTGCTTGTGAAGACGAAGTGACACTGAGGATACCATCCGTCATGTTGTGTGGCACTACCACTGTGATAAATAGGATAGATTCAGAAGATTTAGCAGCTGAAAACTGGGTATCCATGAGGTGCTGTGGGTCTCCAATGGCAGAATTATATTCAACCATAAACCATAGCCTGATAGCCCAGCATATCCCACACTTCACCATTATCGTCAAGCCATGGGATCAACCATGGTTCAATGGGGAGGTGCAACATCAGGCGTACCTAAAAATGAGGTGCCAACCTGCAGAAGAGACAACACAGGACTATGTGCATGCTAAACACCAGAAGCAGCATGCAATAGACAGAGCTAAGTGATCCCACAACCAATGGATCTGGACAAAGCTCTGCAGTCCTGTCACATCCTGTCATGAATAGTAGTGGATAATTAAATGGAGGAGAAGACTTCACAAATATTCCCACCCTTAATGATGGGAGAGCTCAGCATATCAGCAAAAAAGTCATTTGCAACCATTTGCAGCCAGAAGTGCAGAGTCGATAGTTCATCCTCCTGAGGTCCACAGAATCACAGGTGCCAGTCTTCAGCCAATTTGATTCACTCTATGTGATGTCAAGAAATGGCTGAAAGCACTAGAAACTCCGAAGGCTGTGGGCCCTTACAACATCCAGGCAGTATTACTGAAGACTTGTGCTCCAGAACTATTTGAGCCTCTAGGTAGGCTGTTACTTTCAGCTACAACACTGGCATCTACTCAGCAATGTGGAAAATTACCCAGGTATATCCTGTCCACAAAAAAAAGGACAAATCCAATCCAGTCAACTACCACACCTAGTCTACTCTCGATCATGAGCAAAGTCTTGGAAAGGGTTACCGAAAATGCTATCAAGCAATACTTGCTTAGCAATAACCTGCTCACTGATGCTCATTTCAAGTTCTGTCATGGCCACTTGACTCCTGACCTCATTACAGCCTTGATACAAACAAGGGCAAAAGAGCTGAACGCAAGAAGCGAGTGGAGAGTGATTACCCTTGATATCAAGGCAGCATTTGACCAGGTGTGGTATCGAGGAGTCCGAGTAAAATTCAAGTCAATGGGAATCGGGGAAAACTTTCCACTGGTAGGAGTCTTACCCAGCACACAGGAAGATGGTTGTGGCTGTTTGAGATCAGTCATCTCAGTTCCAGGACAGCACTGCAGGAGTTCTTCAGGGTAGTGTCCTAGGCCCAACCATCTTCAGTTGCTTCATCAATGACCTTCCCTCCAACCTAAGGACAATAGTGGGATGTTCACTAATGATTGCACAATGTTCAGTACCATTCATGACTCCTCAGGTAGTGAAGCAGTCCATATCCATGTGCAGCAAGACCTGGACAATATCCAGGCTTGGGCTGACAAGTGGCAAGTAACATTCACATAAATGCCAAGCAATGACCATCTCCAACAAGAGGGAATCCCCCTTTGACATTCAATGGCATTATCATCGCTGAATCCCCCACAAAAGCCTGGGGGTTACCATTGCCTAGAAACTAAACTGGACTGCCTGCAGGAGCAGGTCAGAGGCTAGGAATTCTGTGGCGAGTAACTCACCTCAGACATGCCCTTTAAGTTTATCTTCAGTTTATTGATTTGCATTTGACTTGACTTAAATGGAAATGTCAACCCTCAACAAACACAGCATCCTCTCCCCTCTCAACAATGTTCATACTCCTCCCTCAGCCTGACAGTGTTCATCCCCCCAACCCCAATAATCTCACCTTGCTCCCTCCCTCACCTTGACAGTGTTCACCCCTTCCTCACTCCCCCAAAAATGCTCATCTCCCTCCCTCATCCCCAACAGCATGTGTTCACTCACTCTGAACCCCCCAACAACACTCATCCACCTCCTTCACCACCGACAGCATGTGCTCACCCCCTCTACCCCCCAACAATGCTCACTCACCTCGCGCTCACATCAAACAATGCTCACCATTTCCCTCCCCTCTTTCTTCCAGCTCACCTTCCTATCCATTCATCCTGAACAATGCTTATTCATCCCTCCCTCTCACACTTGACATTGGCTGGATAGGATCCAAGGATTCTGGAAGATGAGTCAGGAGTGGGTGCAGGAGTGGGGTGAAATTGTCAGGAAACGGGGGGGGGGGGGGGGGTGGAGTTGAACGTTGCTGGGATGCGGTGGCGGTGAGCATGGTTAGAAAGCTGGGACGGTGAGCGCGGCCGGGAGGCGGGGGCCGTAAGCGCGGCCGGGAGGCGGGGGCGGTGAGCGCAGCCGGGAGGCAGGAGCGGTGAGCATTGCCAGGAAGCAATGTTGGTGAACATTGCCGGGAAGCAGGGATGGTGAACATTGCCGGGAAGCAGGGATGGTGAACATTGCCGGGAAGCGACGGGGGTGAACATTGCCGGGAAGCGACAGGGGTGAACATTGCCGGGAAGCGACGGGGGTGAACATTGCCGGGAAGCGACGGGGGTGAACATTGCCGGAAAGCGACGGGGGTGAACATTGCCGGAAAGCGACGGGGGTGAACATTGCCGGGAAGTGACGGGGGTGAACATTGCCGGGAAGTGATGGGGGTGAGGTGAACATTGCTGGGAAACGGCGGCCGGGGCGAAAGCACTGCCAGGAATCTGAGGCAATGCACCTTGGTGGAAAATGGGGGTGGTGAACTTTGGCGGGAAACTGGGGTGGTGAACATTGCCGGGAAGCGGGTTGGTCAACATTGCCGGGAAGCGGGTCGGTAAACATTGCCGGTAAGCAGGGTGGTCGACGTTGTCGGGAAGCGCGGATGGTCAACGTTGTCGGGAAGCGGGGATGGTCAACGTTGTCGGGAAGCAGGGATGGTCAACGTTGTCGGGAAGCAGTGTGGTCAACATGGCTGGGAAGTGGGTGTGGTCAACATTGGCAGAATAGGGTGCTCAAAATGATCAGAAGGGGGTGCACATTGTCAGGCATGCCATTGTGCTGAGGCTTTGACCCTGCAGCTGATTTACTGTGAGCTGTGCTCCTCAGCAAACTTTTAACCTGCTAGGAAAAGCTCTAAGTAAATCTGTGTAAAAACCAGGGCAAGCAGCCCAAGTCTTAATGGTTCTAGCCATCTGACCCCACTGTCATAGGGAATCATGCAGCAATGCAGGTGGGGTAAAACCAGCAGTCAGGAGTTTAAACTTCCTGCGCAAGTACTGTGCATGTATGCATTTTGAGACTTCCACAGAGTTCTAAGGCACATCAGCTGAGTCATTCGCCTAAGCCCAAAGATTCAGGACTTTGAATTCACTTTGTATTGTTTAATTAATCTATTGAAGGCTGTGTTTCTTTAATCTGATCATACTTGTCCTTGGTATATACTCATACTCCATGCTGAGCAGAATGTTCTTAAACTGTTTCAATTTAACCTCAACCCAAGAACTGAAGTGACCTTCTTCAATCACAAAGTTGACCCTTTTCAAGTTACAATCCTGAATATTGACTTTGTAGTACTGATTTATCCCAGATTACATCAAAATTAATTCTATTATGGTCATAATCACACAGCGATACCACAACTACTATGCTGCCTATGCAATCCATATTACTTGCCATTACCACTAATCTTTTTGTTTTACATTTTCTCTATTTTTTCACGGAATAAGCTTCCTTCTGTTTATTTTATTCAGTGATCCACACAGGGGCAGACCAGCTCTCCCTAAAAGTAGAGTGACCAGATTTTTAAAAGTGGAAACCAGGACTCCCTGAGGTAATGCGCCCTCACAACACAAACAGTTTCCCCTTTACAGCTCTTCAGGTGCAGCAACTTCTCCAGTTTTATCATTGTATGACCAGAAACAAGCAAAGTGGCCATAAATTGGTACCTATTCTTCTTTTCAAAGTCTATTCCCCGCCAAGTCCTGAGGAAGCTATGCTCTGTGGATGTAAATGACTTGGAAAAACATATTTCCTGATGCACATTTTCTTTCCACCTAACCTGGAAGTGCTTTCCACGTGTTATCTGGAAACGTAATGCCACTCTGCGGGGCAAAGCAGCACATTGCTCTGACTGTAGGGAAACATGACAGGTCTAGGACACATGCAGTAACTAAATTCAATTCAAAGTTGTTCTGCTCCTGCAGAATAAATGAGAAAACTGAAAGCAGGGATATTTGAAACGAATTGAGAAAATGGTCAGGACACCAGACATTTAATGAAAAACCGAGACTGTCCCGGTAAACCAGGATGTTTGGTTATCCTACCTAAAAGGCATGGGATTTGCTTTTTGATTCACATCTAAAACTGGTGCACTGAATATACAATGTTATGGAAATATTCACAGGCACTCAGGAAATCTCCCAATTTCCATTATGGTCAGTCTACCAACGGGCCTTTATCAAATTTCTACAATTATCTTTTCCCTTTTGCACTGCATACTTTTAAACCTTTGGCCTGAAAGCAGTACCCCAAGGAAAATTTATAATTTCCTGAAAATGTGAGAGAAATCTATAATTGTTTTAAGAATGTTTGAAAAGGACTTTTAAAAGTATGCATCGATTGTAAAGGAATTTTCTTGAATAATAAGTAGGACTGCTCCACGTGACCTGGTGACCCTTGACCCTGAAGCAGTACAGATAAGAAGGAATTTAATATTCAGAAACCGTGTGGACAGAGACAAAGAAGATCTGGGAAAGAACATTTACAAGGAGGTGTGTGTGGGAAATACAGTTAAAAAGGCCAGGGAACTGAAGACAAGGTTAGAGCAGAGATTGTGAATTGGACAATTCTACAGCAATGCTTCAGTTTTACCAAACACAACCAGGCCGTTTAACGAGGCTGTTTAACGAGGCTTATTAAAAGAATCAGATAAAGGAGTCTCTGGGGCATCTGTGCCATCAAGACTGTTGTAATCTTAGCTAAAGAGGTTCTGGAGTGTGCAGTTTGGGTGATGACTGTCTCTGGAGGACTTGGATGAAAGTGACTCGAGGATCAAATCCCTCAAGTGTGAAAAGTGAGAGGTCCTACATTCCAGAGTCCAAGTTGGAAAGACTGTGAGATTGCATGTGAAAACGTATTTTTGTGGGGAGTGATCCAAATGCTAGTAATCACATGTGATAGTCCTTGTTGTATCTACAATTCCACATGCAATTTGTAGTTCATACAGACCCTAATTTGCCTGTTGATTCATGTTTAATTTACGTAGATTCTGATTTGTGTTAAAGTAAAAGCTACAAAAACTGAAATCTTATTGGTATTTCCTTCATTTGGAGGTCAGATGGTAAAATGCACTGCAGAAATTCACCAAGGCTCCTTAGGCAGCACCTTCCAAACCCACAACCACAACCATTTAGGAGGACAAGGGAAGCAGATAGATGGGAGCATCACCACCTGGAAGTTCTCCTCCAAGTCACTCACCATCCTGACTTGGAAATATATTGCCGTTCCTTCATTGTCACTGGGTCAAAATCCTGGAACTCCCTTCCCAATGGCACTGTAGGTGTACCTACACCACATAGGCTGCAGTGGTTCAAGAAGGCAGCTCACCACCAACTTCTCAAGGGCAACTAGGCTTGGGCAATAAATGCTGGCCCAGCCAGCAAAGCCCACATCCCATGAATGAATAATTTTTTAAAAATTTGTTTTTTTATTTCTCCACGGGGATCGCAACAACATAATATTTTGTCAGAAAGTAAGTTAATACAATACTCTATGTATAAATCTACTTGCTTCATATCTTAGGTGATCCTGGCTTGTAGAACTACATCACCCCTTTTTATTTCTAGTCTGTCCTTCCTAAATACATGTATGTTGTATTGTTTCTTTTATGGAAGGCTGAACCTGTTTCTGAGCTCATCATTGTTCTCAAGTGCAACAATAAACTTGAGTTCATAAACACACACACACACACACACACAGACACACAGCCCCACCTTAATAAGCTAAGTCTAGACTCTAAAACATTCATATTCTGTTTGATCTCTGAGTTATTACTTCACTGTCTTTTTGCTTGGTTTCATACATCGCTCTCCATTCCTCCACTCCCACCCTGACAACTTTGCTAAATCCTTCCCCACAGGGCTAATAATCCTGTCCGCAATAATTTGTACCAATCTGGTTTAGATCCAGCCCACCCCATCTTAGCTGCTTCTCTCCAGTCCAAAAGTGTTATATCCACTTCTGTTGAAACAACAGCATAAAAACAAGCCATTTGTTCCAATTGGTCAATACGACATTTGTGCTCCAAGTTAGCCGCCTCCTCTCAGCCCTCTTCATCTAATCCTATCAACACATCCTTCTATTTCTTTCTCCCTCATGTGCTTATCTAGCATCCCCTTAAATGCATCTATTGCTATTTGCCTCAATTATTTATTGTGGTACTGTCTTCCATATTCTAACCACTCTAAGTAAAGAAGTTTCTCTTGAATTCCCTATTGGATTTAGTGATTATCTTATATTCTATTTTTGGACTCCCCACAAATGGAAACATTTCTTCAGAATACTCTGTCAAATCCTTTCATTATCTTTAAGGTCTCTATCAGGTCATGCCTCAGCCTCCTCTTTTCTAGAGAAAAGAACTCTTGTCTGTTCAGTCTTTCCTGATGAATATATTCTTTCAGCTCTGCTATCATCCTTGTAAATCTTTTTTTCCATCTTTGTCAAAGCATCTATATCCTAATTAAGATTAGACAGTATTCAGAATTACAAAATGATTCCCTCCATATCATTTAATTAATTGGCTGAATTGTGAGTTTTAGTTGTTCTAAATTCAAAACCATTCTTCTATGTTATTTCCCTAAACACATGCTAACATGTAAAATCTGCCTGTCTAGCCTAGGGCATGGTATCAGGAGTAATTCTGAGCTTATTGATCTCATGGCTTTGCACTTCAATCTCAAACCTAGCTGCTCAAATTTCCTTTGCAGGACTAAATCCTTCCTTCTGGCTAGTTTACCTTCCAGTCTGTACATTTTGCCAAATAATGGTGGTAGTTGTTTTCATATCTTTAAACTTTAAACCCTTGGAGAATATCTTTCCTTCTTCATCCTTTAGATATTCAGGCTAATTAAAACCCTGGCAGACCATCTGTGAATGCTCCTTATGTAACCATCTTTATATCAGCTATTGGGGTGTCTAGTGCTGGACAGCAGGAGGAATTTATGGGATCCTTAGACAGCACTTTCCAAACCCATAACCATTACCATCTAGAAGGACAAGGACAGCAGATAGATGGGAACACCACCACCTGGAAGATCCCCTTCAAGCCAATCACCATCCTGACTTGGAAATATTTTGCGATTCCTTCAGTGTCACTGGGTCAAAATCCTGGAACTCCCTAACAGCACTGTGGGTTTACCTACAATGCATGGACTGCAGCGGTTCAGGAAGGATGCTCACCACCACCTCCTCAAGGGCAATTAGGTATGGGCAATAAATGCTGGCTTAGCCAGCGATGTCCACATTGCATGAATGAATAAAAAAAACTTGCAGGAGAAGATGTTACCATGCATCTGCTGCTCTTGTCCTTCTAAGTGGTAGATGTCATGGATTTGGAAGGTGCTGTCGAACAAGCCTTGGTGAGTTGCTGCAGCGCAGTTTGTAGATAATACACACGCTGTCACTGTGCATCAGTGGTGGATATAGTCAATGTTTAAGGCGGTGGATGGGGTGCCAAACAAGCAGGCTGCTTTGTCCTGGATGATGTCAAGCTTCTTGAGTGTTGTTGGAGCTGCACCCATCCAAGCAAGTGGGGAGTATTCCATCACATTTCTGACTTGAGCCTTGTAGATGGTGGACAGGCTTTGGGGAGTCAGGAGGTGAGCTACTCTCCACAGAATTCCTAGCCTCTGACCTGCTGTTGTAGCTACGGGATTTACATGGCTAGTTGAGTTCAGTTTCTGGTCAATGGTAACCCCCAGGATGTTGCTAGAGGGGGATTTTGCGATGGTAATGTAATTGAATGTCAGTGAGTGTTGGTTAGATTCTCTCTTGTTGGAGATGGTCATTACCTGGCATTTGTGTGGCATGAATGTTTCTTGCCATTTATCAGCCCAAGCCTGAATGTTGTCCAGGTATTGCTGCATATGGACATGGACTGCTTCAGTATCTGAGGAGCCACGAATGGTACTGAATATTGTGCAATCATCAGCGAACAATCCCACTTCTGACCTTATGATGGAAGGATGAAGGAATGAAGCAGCTGTAAATGGTTGGGCCCAGGACACGACTGAGGAACTCCTGCGGCGATGTCCTGGGACGGAGATGAGTGACATCCAACAACCACAAGCACCCTCCTTCGTGTTTGATATGACTCTAACCAGTGGAGAGTTTCCCCCCCTGATGCCCATTGACTCCAGTTTTGCTAGGGCTCCTTGATGCTACACTCGGTCAACTGCTGCCTTGATGTCAAGGGCAGTCACTCTCACCTCATCTTGAGTTCAGCTTTTTTTTTTCAACGCTTGGACCAAGGCCAGAATGAGATCAA
Organism: Carcharodon carcharias; assembly: GCF_017639515.1. Taxonomy (NCBI): domain Eukaryota; kingdom Metazoa; phylum Chordata; class Chondrichthyes; order Lamniformes; family Lamnidae; genus Carcharodon; species Carcharodon carcharias. The sequence goes on along the minus strand of NC_054478.1, from coordinate 81,002,711 downwards.
GAGCTGAACTATCCTAGCGAAACCCAAACTGAGAGTCAGACAGCAGGGTATTGTGGGAAAGTAAGCAGTTAAAATATGCTAGTTTTTGCTTTGTAAATGAAAACAGATTTATGGTATTGTACCTCTAATCATAATGTATTATTTCAGCATGAGGAAGAATTTCTATGAACAAGCTGTGAATTTATTTTCTGTGCTGAAACAATATACTATGATTACAGGTCAATCTGATCTATATAACCAAACCCCACTTATCATTATAAACAAATGTAACTATACAGATACTTATGGATTGTAGTTTTGGCAGGACAGATTGATCATTATCACTAAATAATCACAAAACTGAATGCTAATCAGAATACGTTCATGCATTTTGCTCCTATGGACAAATGTTGGCCTGTAGTAAAAATGCATCTCAACCATGCTAGCATTTTCATTATTTGTAATTCTAATTTGGCAGATCAATTTTAGTCCTGTCCCTCAATCCCAACTTCAGAAAGGCATTTCAAATTTTATAATATCACTCCTATATCTTCCATTGTGTTCTTTACTAGAAATAGAGTAGCTGGCAGATAACATGCTAAAGTGTTTTTTTTAATATTAGGATTGTTCAAACAGCAGTGAATACTGAAATGGGAAGTTTGGGTTGAGCTATGGTTGGTCAGATGATCATTTCTCAGTGTAGATTTCTTACTTCAGACTTCTAAAAAAAATGTTCTTCTAGAACATGCTACAAACAGAAGCCCTAACTGATCATTCCAACTCCTAGCCACTCAGGAATTGAAGCCGGAATCTTCCGAGTTTGTATGATTTAGTATTGCAACACATGATAATTTTATACACTAATGTTTTGTGAGCTTTCCAAAATGTCCCTTTTTTAAGGTACAATTCTTTTTTGTGAAACTCCTATGCCACATCTCATCCCTATTCCAGGCAATGAGTACCTGGGCCTGTCCTAGTGTCCTGCTATACTGCTCATGAGGAGCTGCATGGGAGTAGCCTATAGCTCTCTGTGACACTTGCCTGCAGGACACGCATGCTCTTTTCTTGCCACTTTCCATGATAACATGACTAAAATCATTAATTTAAAGGAGATTTAAATGGCATTCCACATTGTATACTATCACACAAAGCAGCAGCCCGAATATTCAGCATTTCTGTGCCAAAATACTGTCCCCTATTTCCCATTGTATATTTCTGAAACAACTGCTTGTAATCAGGAGCAGAGCAACTTCCATATTAGATATTATCCAAAGGAACCTTTCTTATCTCCAACAATTTGATAGCAAGCAATACAATAGGTCAATTTGATCTTCCTTTGAATTTTGAAGAGATTCTCAGAGATATTGTTCCCTTCATGGAGATTATCTGACAATGGCTGAGAGTAATTTGTGCCATTTTAGAGTTTAGATGAGGAATCTCCAGTCTTTGCATGACAACAAACTTGAAATTAACATCAGCAGGTGTGCATCAAAAATGTCAATTAAAATATGTTACCGCACGTGCTCCTATTGACAAATGACAGCGTGAGAAGGCAGTAAAATTGCATTTTTCTGGATCTCTTTATATGCTGGTATGCTAGCATTCCTGTTATGTCCAGTGATCTAAGAAAACACAAATGCAAAAACCAGGCTGTTCATTTAAGAAAATTGGCTCTATTTTTTAATGATGTGGTTTCTTCAGCGTATTTAAATAGCACAACTCAGTTTTTTAAATGATACAATATATTACTGTACTATAGTTTTCTACAATTTGGTTCACATACAGACTAAGCTTATTTCAAATCTAAATGATTCTACATTACTTGAGAAAAATAACAACTTGCATTTATGTTGTACCTTTAATGCAGTAACCTTCTCAACATACTTCACAGAGGAGCAAGAGATGTGAAAGTACTAGAAAAGTTGATTAAAATCATAGGGCAGAATCGCATCAGTTTTACACTAAGAACGGTAATGGGCGGGAAGAACAATGCTTTTCCCATGGGGCACATTGGCAGGTTTTTGCACCGTATCCTCCCAATCCCACCTCATTAATAATGCATTCCCAGAAAACACACCATTTCGATGGTGGGTGGGTTCTCATTTGCCCACCACACCGTCACCTCGCCGCTTCATCACACCAGGCGCCATATATAAAGTGCAGTCGTGCGCACACCTCTTAGTGCTTCCAGCCCAGGACTGCTGCACAGGAGACGTGGCCCCGAAAGCCAAGAAGACTGCAGCCCTCAATTCAGTGACGCGTCCTTTGTGCGCCTTTTGGACGCCATGGAGGCCCGCTGTGATGTGATGTCCTCCACCTCTGATCTGGCTGCAGGAAGGGCAGTAAAATCACCAATCCGGCTTGGGTGGCAGTGGCAGCGGTGGTCAGCGCCAATGGCCTACATAGAGCCACCCAGTGCCGAAAAAAAATAAATGATTTCCTCCATTCAGCCAACGTAAGTCACTTCTCATCACTCTCAACTCACATACTCATAAACCCATCACACATCCACCGGGATCACACACACTGCCAGTTCAAGGGACATCACCATTCACTCTCACACACAGCTCCATGGGACCACCCGCCACTCTCACATGCCTGGCATGCATCCTGCTTACACTCTCTCCATCTCTATTCATGGAAGACAAGCTGGCACACAAGAGGGAGAGGTCAAAGACTGGTGGAAGAATGCCTGAAATCAAGGTTCTCAAAGACTTTGAAAATAGAGGCATCCAGTTGGCCGATGAGGATCTGGGCTGTCCCTGTTGCTGACAGCGAGTTCAGTGGTGCTGTACCAAGTGAGGATCTAGCAGCACAATATCCTCAGACAACCATGCTGTTAGTCACTTCCCCTGTTCTGCTGTCCCCTGCCATGCACTAATTATCTCTCCTTCCTATCGCAGGCACACCTGGGGGAGAGCTGATGGAGTCCACAACCCAGGACCTCCAATCAAGCCCCAAAGAAACTTCTGAAGGGGAATCTGAAGAGGAATAGGAAGGCACCTTCATTGAGGACCCATCACAGCCTCACCCTCACCCTCCACCAGCGCAGAGACACACACCTTGGTGGGACCTAGCAATAGAATAGCCTCGGGACCACATCACACTATCTGATCCAGAGTAAACAGGGACAGGGCCTTCCCAGGTCGCTGGCACTCGGAGGACTGCTGGAGACCAGAAATCTGCTGATGCCATAGTTGGCCTCCAACAATGTGTATGCAAGAGGGTTGAGGGACAGCTCAATCTCACTCCAGCTTCCCCTTCTCCTCAAGGAGTCAGCCAGGGGCCCTCAGGCATCCAAAGGGAGGAGGACCAGCAGCTTGACACCCTGGGGCCATCCACCGAGATGACTCTGGGAATGCCCAGCCCATCTGAATCCCCTCTTCCTGTCACCCCAGCAGCTCCAGCTCCACAAGCCGAAGAGAGCGCCACTGTCACACAACAGGACCCTGAAAACAGGCTGGGGCCCTCCAGCTCTCGGCCCTCCAGAGGACGTCTGTCAAGGTCATCACTGAAAAAGCATAGCAGTCAGCAGGCTTCCTCCATCTCCACTATGGATGCCTGGGGAGCACCATGATGTAGCGGCAGGGTTAGAAACGTTAAGGAGAATTTGTTGCACAGCCTGGGCACAGTTGTTAATCACTTGTGCATACTGTTCACTATTGTCAATAAACTCACAAGTGTGTCTCCCTCACCATGGCTCCTTGTTCTGATGAACAGTGTTTGTGTCACTCAGATGTGAAACCTTGGTTCCTGCATGAGGTGAAGGCGGGTGTCTCAGACCAGGGCCTCTGCCCTATGCTTTGGGCAGCCTTCGGACCAAAGTGATGGTCCAGCTTCACACTCACTGGACACATTACTGATGCCTGCACCTCGATGGTGCTTGTCATTGCTGCCAGAATGTCGTGGGCAGGCATCACAGAGTTCCATCGTTCTCTGTGTGTGCTCTCAGCACCTTTAAGGTGGGGCTGGCCCCCATCTCTTCAGCACATGACCAGTGATGCTGTGCTCCTTAAGGGGTCAGGTGCTGAAGACAGACAAAGAATCAGGTGCATTTAAAATTTCATGGTTGTGTGTCCATGATATGACACTGATCACAAAGCACAAATGAGCTGCCATTGGCCAGACATTCTCAGAGGCAATGTGAATGTCTATGGAGTGTATTCACTGCATGTCATTATCATTCCCCTGGGATTGAGCGACTATTAGGGGACTCCGTTGCGTCTCCATGACAGGAGCCTTATTCGCAGAAGGCATGTGCACTGCCACCAGCCAGACAGGAGTCAAACATTCACAGATGACAAACTGAAGATCTATGGTGTCTCCTTACTACATGTTGTCATCATCCTCCACAAATCTAGCAGCTATCAGTGCCTCCCGAGCGTGCCTGCCTCTTCTAGCCAGTGCAATGGCCTCATTGCCTTCATCGTCGCCTTCCAGAACCTCGTCACCCTCATCCCCATCGACGTCCTCCTCATTGGAGGAGACGTGCAGCTCCTCTCCCCATTGCAGCGCCAGGTTGTAAAGGGTGCAGCAGGCGAAGATGATGCATGACACTCTCTGTGGACTATATTGCAGGGCTCCACCAGACTGGTCTAGACACTGGAACCTCATTTACTCCACCAAGTTGAGAGTTGCTGCCTGAGCCTCATTATACCTTCACTCTGCTGCAGTCTGAGGCTGCCGAACAGGTGTCATCAGCCACGGCCTCTGCGAGTAGCTCTTGTCCCCAAGGAGCCAACCCTGCAACTTCTGTGGGCCCTGGAAGACACCAGGGATCTGAAATCTGCTGAGAATATAGGAGATGTGGACACTCCCTGGAAACCATGCGCAGACCTGCCGGATGTGTTTGTGTTAGTTGCACACCAGCTGCACATTCAGCGAATGGAAACCCTTGTGGTTGATGTAGTTGACCACTTGTTGCCATGGGGATCTAAGCGTCATGTGAGTGCAGTTGATGGCACCCTGCACCTGTAGGAAACCCAAGATATGGGCAAATCCCAGTGGTCCTGCATCCTGGCTGTCCTGGTCCCAGGTGAAATGCACAAAGTTGTGTGCCCTCGCTAAGATGGCATCCATGACCTCATGAATACACTTGTGGGTGGAGGCTTGTGAGATCCCACAGAGGTCACCTGTGGAGCCCTGAAAGGAGCCACTGGCATAAAAATTGAGCACCATGGTCACTTTCACGGCCATGGGCAGTGGATGCCCTCCATGTCCCCGTGGTGACAAATCCTGCAGCAGCTGGCAGATGCAATCGACCATTTCCTGAGACATGTGCAGTCTTCGGCGACACAGGTACTTGGTCATCTGCAGGAATGAAAGGTGGCGTCAATAGACCCTGGGACTAGCTAGGTGCCAACCAGCGATGGCTCTCTGTGCCTCGTCAGCAGTAAGTGTGGGAGACACAGCCGCTGATTCTTCCTGAGTGTGCTCCTCCTCTGCCCAACCAGGTGCCTCTGTCACTCTCTTCTCCTTCATATCCGCTCTCTGTAAGCCACAAGGCATACAACTAGTTCACCAGGCTCCATCCTCCTGATGCACTCCTGCAGGATGAAAGAGGGAGCCAAATGGGTTAGCATGGATATACCAAGAACCTCTCTTGGTTAAGTCTGAAGGCCCCTTAATGCATGCCGGAGAGTGCTGGCCAGCACTTGGATGGCCAGAGTTTAGTGCACTGCATGGTTGCCCGAAACCACACCCATCTCTGCCCGACCGATTGGCCACAGCTTCACCCACTGGACCGCACACTGTGCTGTCAGCTCAGGTGCAGGCATTCTCCTAACCTGCACTGCAAGGCTGCACTGTTAGCTTGAACCATGGGGGAGACGGGTCCAAACCGGAATGATGACATTGCAAGGGGCTGTGAGCACCTCCACCAGTGACTGCTCCGTGGCCAGCTTTAGCGAGGAGGTTGTACAATGTGCCCAGTCGTCCAACTGTTCTGCAGTCCACTAAAATGCTCATTAGTTTGCAGTCTGCCCAAGGGCTGAGAAGTTCAGGGGCATTTGGTGGCAATTTCATGCCACTGTGCTGCTTGAGAGGGCAAATAGAGGCCCAACCTCAAGCATGTCAATGTGGCTGTTTCTGAACTGTCTCACCTGTGGAGGAATGGTCACTTTATACAAAGGTTCCCTAATGCGTGGCCGCTTCCCTCTCGCCCACCCAGCACATGCTTGTGCACTACCATCAATTGCAGTGCAGCTGTTACCCCCTCTCTCCAAGTCGCCTCGACTGCAGTGCAGTCCTTGCCCCCCCCAAGTTGCCTCAACCATTGTGCAGTACTTACCCCCCCCACCCCCCCAAGTCACCTCAACCTTGAAGTCCTATAGATGAGTGCTGTGGAACCTTACCTAGCACTAACCTCCGAGTTCCCCCCAAAGTGTTGCTCATAAGTGCACATCTCATAAATGCTGTTGTGAAACACATTAGTGTGCAATCACCTCTGATGTGCTCCAATGATCCAGTGTCGGGGGGATGATTCCAGCCAGCTGAGCTTATAATAATGTCGATGTATTAAAACGAGATTCCCGCCGTCTGATGGCATGAAAACATGGCCCGCTGTTGATTGGCAGATTGGACGATTGTAAACTAGTTTCATGATACTGTGAAACCAAATTTGGGCCTTCTCGTCATAGTGTCTGCTCATGCCGCTGAACACACCCGACGCCAGTAGTCAAGGAAAACTCCACACATAGTTAAAAAGATGGGTTTTGAGCAAGTCTTTAAATGTGGGGATAGCAGTAACGAAGTAGGGTTTAAGAAGCAATTCCTAAGGATAGAATTGGGATCGCTAAAAGCTCTGCCATCACTGGTGGGGTGATAATAGAGAACACACAGAAAGTGAGAGAAAGAGAAACAAAGGCGAAGACTAAACCATTGGGACAAGGAAGTTGCAAAAGAAGGTGGGATGAGACTGGAGATCACAGAATTTGAATTCAGTTAATGGGAGCCCATGGGAATCAGCAAGGACAAAGAAGATGGGGGAGTGAAACTTACTGCAGAACAGGTTTTGGGCACTGGAGTTTATGCAAGAGTATAGTCGGAAAGCAAGCGTTAGGGAAGATTCTGTCGACAGCAACAGCATGGATTAGAATAAAAGCAAAATACTGCGGATGTTGGAAATCTAGAACAAAAAAATACCTGGAAAAACTCAGCAGGTCTGACAGCATCTGTGGAGAGGGATACAGTTGACGCTTGGAGTCTGTATGACCCTTGATCAGAGCTGAAAAATATAGAAATGAGATGAAATATAAGCTGGTAGAGGGGGGTGGGACAGGAGGGGCTTGATTAGAGGGCCAGTGACAGGTGGAGGCCAGGAAGAGACTGCCAAAGATGTCATAGATAAAAAGACAAAGGGGTGTGAATTTCAGTAGTGGGGGGATCAGGAAATAGCAGAAGTGGGATATCTTGTGGACTTGGAAATAAGCAGTCTTGGTGATGAATAGGATATAAGGAATAATAATAATATTTGCACATTGTCCCCATTTTTGTTGTTACACCACCCAGGATCATATAAAAGAAACAAAGAGGTTGCATTTATATAGGATTTTTCACAACCTCAGAATATCCTAAAGCACTTCCCAGCCAATAAAGTAGAAATATTTTAGAGTTTTTAATCTGATCAGCCAATTCCTTTTCTTCCACTATTGCTTAGTAAATCTCATTTACATAATTTAGACGTGGCAAAGTCTATTATTATTACAATTTCCTTTATTTCTTGGTTTGGTTTGTGCTTCCTTCTCCAAGCTGCTGGACATTGGATTTCCACATTACTTCTCCACCTTGAATTCATTAGCAAATATGTAGAAAGTCGTTCCCACCCCGACCTGATGGCTCAGTCGATAAATATGCACATGTTGCAGTATTGAGTCATACAAGAAAAATGCCTGATTTAATCTTGATTTGTGATGACTAAGTAACTTTAGGCAATACAGAACTGGGGTCGAATAATTGGGCAGGGTGGGGTGCAGTGCAGGGGAGACTGTTATCACACCTGATCACAGTCCAGCAGTTCTTGCTGGAACTGGATGAGTGGAGGTCCATGCATGTGTTAGCTTGTAAAATCAGTTAGCTTGCTAACATTTTCCGTGGAGGCTCATACAAGAGGATTTACTTCTCGGATGCGTTACCAGAAGACCATTGCACTTTTCTGAATCTATAGTGCAACATTAGGTTAGCTCCCTTAAGCACTTTCAATGCCAAAGTCTCCGGCTGTAGTTTTGGGACAAATGGATGAAGCAAGTGCCATGCAAGCTTCACCCATGCGTATCATGTGCTGAATGACCTAACCAGTGATCTTTAAACAGACTTCACAAAAGGACTGCCTTTCTTCAATGTACTAGCTGAGAAACCTGCTAATGGGTCTTCTACTACAGTCTTTTTTTTCCTTTATTCTTTCATGGGATGTGGGCATACCTGGCAAGGCCAGCATTTGTTGCCCATCCCCAATTGCCTTTGAACTGAACATTTCAGAAGGCAGTTAAGAGTCAACTACATTGCTGTGGGTCTGGAGTCACATGTAGGTCAGACCAGGTAAGGACAGCAGATTTCCTTCCCGAAAGGACATTAGTGAACCAGATGGGTTTTTACAACAATCGATGGTAGTCTCATGGTTTCCTTCACTGAGACTAGCTTTCAATTCCAGATTTTATTAATTGAATTTAAATTCCACCAACTACCTTAGCAGGATTTGAACCTGTGTCCCCAGACCATTAGCCTGGGTCTCTGGAATACTAGTTCAGTGACACTACTACCATGCCACTACACCACCTTCTTTCTCTACCGCAATCCTATCTTCACTGGTCAATATACATGTTGGGATTCCTACAGCTCCATGTTCTATAAGATTGGTCTGATCAGTAACCTCATAAAATAGGGCCCGACCATTTACTCACTGTGCAAGCTTGATGCTGAAATAGGGCGTATCAAAGCTATTCAGTAGGATAATGGCTACCCCGATCAGATCAGTGCTTGCTGTGTATTGTGCAAACTCATGAATGGGGATAAGGCCACCTTTTTCGGTCCTGAAAAATGTTTGGTCTACCTCAGAATACTCTGGAAAGGTAAGGTGTCTCAAAAATCTGAGCAATTGGTGAAGTTAGCCATGGCACATTGCTACTAGGCAGCAACAATTCAAGTGATATTCTCCATTAACAGGATGCTGCCATCAAGCCAGAAAGATATTCTACCTAGCACATAGGTAATATAAATAGGCAATGTAGTATATCAATGTGGTGTGATGCCAGGTACGTAGGCCATACATCCCAACACCTGGTGGATTGTATTAAACAGCACATCCCTTCAGTTGCTCACAACAGGCAGTGTACTGACCATACTCAACCAGCCTGTGCCTGCAAAACTCAGAACATAATGCTCAACATTAGATGTGATTCTGTGATTGGACAACATTTACTAAACAATCCCAACTGTGCTAAGAATTACACTAACAACCAACCAATTTTAGAATTTAAGATTTTCAGTCAAGCTTGCAGTGTGGCTTACTTACGTGTGCCAGAAGATCCATGTATTCATACACAGGACTCCGTCCTTTGTAAGCAAAAAGAATATATACAAGCATTGCTACCTTTTCAACTGGACAATGGCTTTGGGGGAACAACTGTTTGCTGGCGCATTCCTCATGACAACATCTTGACCAGGGTGGACATGCCTAGTTTGAATTTAAACAAAAGCTTCGGGGATAACTGTTCCCTAGTGCATTCTCCATGGTAATGCCTCTACCAATCAGAGTCCACTTGCCAACCAATCAGCACCCTTTTCTCATGCAGCATAAATTGTTGTTCCCTTTAAAATCTGGTGTTCTTGCAATTCTGTCCTGATAAATGCAAGATGAAAAGCTACAACAGTACGTCTCTCTTTTTTAGCAAATGTTTTACTGGATTTGTTTATGGCATCTGGAGGACCAGAAGCACAGTGCTACTATTTATTAGGATCAGATTCCCCGCCATCCCTCAACTCAGCATACAGTCTAGTTGATTTCCTGGCTTCCCACAACCAGCAAGCTGCAGAGAAGCACATATTTAATAAAAAAATAAATAAAAGAAGCATAGGCACATTGATAGAGAAAAGCAGAGAAAGAAAGTAGTAGTAGTGGAGAGACTGTGCCATCGTGATAAATGCTTCACAGATGTTATTTACACTTATAAAGCACTCTCGCACCTACTAAAGAGCTTCACAGTGAAATAATTACTTGTGAAGCGTACTGATTACTGCTGCGCATGTGAATGAGGCAGCCAATTTTCATGCAGCAGTGCCCCACAAATAGCAATGAAATGGGACAACTTAACTGGGTTCTAATGAAACATCATTGACCTGAAACATTAACTATATATCTCGCCACAGAGGCTGCCAGATCTGCTGATTATTTCCAGCATTTTCTCTTATTTAAGTGACCGCATAATCTGTTTTCCTGGTGTTGATTGAGATAACTGTTGGCCAGGACAACCAAAGAGCACTCTGCCTTTGTGAATAGTTCCAGAAGCTTTACTCCACCTGAACAGGCAGGCAGGCAGGGTCTTGTTTCAAATACAGCATCTGTACCAAAGTGGCATCCTTTAGTACTAAATGTTTGCCAATAATATGTACTAGTCCAAACACATAAGCTTCACTAACATTTAGTCTTGACGTGGCGTGAATTTACCACTGGCTCATAGGCAAGAGCGTTACCAAAGGAGTCAAGTTTACAATTGAGCTATATCATATATATAAAAACAGTGTGTACATTTGTGTAGAGTAAAGGCTCATAGTGCAATAGTTAGAAAAGGAAAATACTGCAAATGCTGGAAACCTGAAATAAGAACAATAAATGCTGGAAGTACTCAGCAGGTCTGGCAGCATCTGTGGAGAGAGAAACAGCTAATATCTCAGATCAAGGCCTTTCTTCAGAAGGTCTCTGATTGGCCAGCAGCTCTAATGTTGGCAGGCGGAGGGAGGTGGGGAGGGGGGGGGGGATTTCTGCCCCGGTCCTAAATCTCAGGAAAAGCCTAATGTTGGCCAGTATAGTGCCTGACGGGCATTTAATTTCGTCAGGCTTGCCCCACAGAGGCGACACCAGGTTCCGACCAGTTCTCCAACATTCAGAATTAACATGAGGTAAATATGAATTAATAGGCAAACTGTGGTTGAATATACCTCACTGCAGATTCAATGGCAGATGTGACCAAGACAGATCCCACAGATTTCTCAGTCACCCAGTTGTCAGTGACCACTGAGAGTCATAAAATCATGTTAAAACTCTGTTGCCCTCACAAGGGTCTTCAACTCTTCCCTTTTAAAGATCTAGCATCTGAATTCCTTCAAAATCCACTCTGACTTGGACTGCCTCAACTGCTCACCTCCTGATGATTCAATCTCTTCTCCTGAGACTGTGTTCCATGGGTTTCACAAAGCTGCATTCCCGCCTCTAATTACCAGCACACTTCCAACTCTTTTGCAGACTGCTAGCTTCACTAAGCTGGCATTGCCCCAGCTTTCTTCAAACTCCAGTCTCCTGGCTGCACCAAGCTATAAATGGCTCCCAAGGCTTCTTTGAGTCCTAACTGTCTCAGCACAGAACCAGTGACCTTCTGGCAACTTCCTAGGTGAGCTCTAACTGCACCAAACAGCTCCCATGGATCTCTGAGCCCTAACTCCTTGGAGCCTAACAGCAGTACATTTTCAGTCGGGATTCTCTTCCCCTTCTGCAGAAAAACCAGATAAATTGAAACCAGAGAAGCTTTGCCCATCTCCATGATGATGTAGCCTGCTCTGCTCTATCCTCAAACTGACCTCCAAACCAATTATCCCTCCTTGACAATTTCTCCAGCCCACCTGCTGTTTGATGCCTCCATCTCTTCTATTCTGACTCTATTAAACAAACATGGGCCACCTTCTGAACCACCATTTTCTTTTAGGTGTTCTGGTAATCTCTAAAGCCCAGCATTTTAGTTACCATACCCTTTACAACATTAATCGTCCCAGAACTAATTATTACCTCTGAATTATTAACAGAAGCTCTTAACTAGATATTCGCAACAGAAATTTAAAAAGTAAAAGGAAATAGTTACCTCCAAAAATGTTCTCAAATTCAGGATCTAACTTGTTTTCAAATTATTTGGAAAAACAACACAAATAGCATGAGTTTCAGATACATTGAATCAAACTGATACAGACCAGGAGAATGTCCACACTGCAAATGTTCAAACTGCAGTGGGCTGGAACTTACAGGCACAGGTGGTTTAGGGAACTCTTTTTGCTGATGGCGTAATAGCTCTGGGTAGAATGATAACTTAAACACTAGCTTCTGAATGGGGCCAAGGCCTCAGTAAAAACATTAACAAAGGCTCTCAAAGATACATTTTTAGGCAATGTGAGAGGACTAAGACCCACTCCCTGGCTATTTCTAAAAAGTTAAAAAAACAGACCTTTAAAAAAATGGCTAAAGCTATGTCTTTCTGTGAATAAAAGGAGCTACCACGGCAGTGTCAAAGAAACATGCACCTCATTATCTCTGAAGAGACACTAACGACCTACTGTGGATTGCAGAGACCAAATTTAGAGAAAGCTGTACAAAGGCCATCTGCATTTCATAACCCAGGGTGGGCCAACTGGAGTCTACCCATCTGCTAAGACAAAGGGCCCTGCAACCTTCCTTTCAATCTTAATGGTTGGGACATTTAACCATCTCGAGGACTGAGATGATAAATACAGATCCCTTGTCAAAGACAATGGGTGGAATCGTCCCAGATTTGCACTAAGTACAGTAGTGGGCGGGAAAAGGAATGTTTTCCCGCCGGCCGCAATGGTGGCTTTTCACGCTGTATTACCCCAATCGTGCCTCATTGATCATGCATTCCTGGGAAACATGCTGTTTCGCTGGCGGGTGGCCTCCAATTTGCCCGCCACGTCGTCACCTCGCCACTTCCTCATGCTGGGCACCATACTTAAAGTGCACGCCTCTCAGTGCTTCAAGCCCAAGACTGCTGCGCAGAAGACACAGCCCTGAAAGGTAAGACGACTGCAGCGCCCCCCCCAATTTAGTGACATGTCCCTGGAATGCCTTTTGGACGCTGTGGAGGCCCACTGTGATGCCCTCTACCTCCACTCTGGCCGGAGGGGCAGCAATGTCACCAATCCAGCTTGGGAGGTGGTGGCAGTGGTGGTCAGTGCCAATGCTGCCCATAAGAGGTCAGCCATCCTGTGCAGAAAGAGGATGAACGATCTCATGCGTGCCACCAGGGTAAGACAGCCAACTCATCACTCTAAACTCTCACACTCACAATCCCATCACACACTCACTGGCATCTCACTCCGCCATCTCAAGGGAAATCAACGTGCACTCTTTCTCACACACCCTCACATCTCTATCCAGCCTCATCTCCTCAGGAGACCACCTCCTCACCCCGCTTATGGCTATATTCAGCACACACACACGGCATCCTTCTCATTTGGTCTGGCTTGCACCTTACTCACTCTTACTACTCACTTACTCTCTCCATCTCTGTCTTTATGCAGAACAAGATCATTCATAATAAAAGGGAGAGGTCCCAGACCAGGGTGGAGTGCTGGACATCAAGGTTCTCACTCTGTTCGAGAGTGGCCTGTTGGAGCTGGCTGGAGAGGATGTGGACCATTCCTGTGGCAGTGGCGAGGTAGGTGCCAAGCATCCAAGTGAGGATCATGCACCAGATCATCCATCTGGCAACTCAACCATGAGCCCACCATTCTGTGTATCACAGCGGCCAACAACTAATAATCTCAACTTTCTCTCATAGGTACATCTGCCACGTAGCCCTCAGGCAACCTTGGCCCCGACTCCAGCGCAGATATCACCTCGGCTGAGGATCCTGAGGACAACACACTTGAAGAACTGTAACAGTGCTCACCACACCGTCCAACAGCGAGTGACACACACCTCGGGGGGACCTACACGTACAGCAGGCCCGAGTTCACTATCTGGTGAGCACAGCACACAGTCTGTCCCACAGCAGGCAGAGGCAGGGACATCCGAGGCCACTGGCACTTGGCGGACTGCTGGAGGCAAGGGATCTGCTGAGTCCGAGTCAGATGATGAGCCTCTGGACTCGGTCCTCAATCAGTTGTTGGAGCTGCAGCGACAATCACGGGAACGTCAGGAAGGGATGTCTGCTGTACTCCACAGATTGCAAGGCACGATGAAGGAGTCCATCTGCCTTCAGTCTGAGGTTATCGCACCATCATATCAATGCACCAAGGTCAACATTGGCAGGATGACCAAGGCCACCATGAAGACCTTGGTCCAGGATTTCACTCCTGCACTGCTGTGCAGGCTGAACTCCATTGCTGATGCCACAGAGCCAACACGAGAAGGGGGTGGGGCACCTCGATCTCACTCCAGCCATCCCTTCACCTCAAGGAGTCAGCCAGGGGCCCTCAGGCACCCATAGGGAGAAGGATCAGCAGGTGCACATCCCGGTGTCAGCCACCCAAGTGACCATAGGAGTGTCCGGCCCATCCAAATCCCTTCTCGCTGTGACTCCAGCAGCTCCAGCTCCACGGGCCAAAGAGGGTGCCACTGCCACAATGCAGGACCCTGAAAGCAGGCTGGGGCCCACCAGCTCTCGGCCCTCCAAAGGACACCCACCAAGGTCATCACAGACAGGGTGCAGCTGTCAGGAGGCTGCCTCCAGCTCCACTGTAGATGTTGGGGGAAGCACCAAAATGTAGCGGCAGTGTTAGGACAGTTAAGAAGATGTAGTTGCACCCTGAGCACGGGGGTTAATCACTTGTACGTAACATTCACTTTGTTAATAAACTCCCAAGAATATCTCCTTGTCCTAAGGAGCAGTGTTCCTGTTGCTCACATGTGAAACCTTGGTCCCTGCACAAGAAAAAAGCTGGTGTTTCAGTCCAAGGCCTCTTCCCTGTGCTTTGTGCAACCTTCCCAGCACACTGATGGTGCGCCTTCACTGTCCCAGTTCACATCAGTCATGCCTGTACTTCAATGGGACTTATTGTTGCCAGAATGTCCTGGCCGGCAGCAGAGAGTTCCATCATTCTCTCTGTGTGCTCTCTGCACCTTTGAGGTGTGGCTTGCCCACCATCTCATCAGCATGTGTGTCCTGTGACAGTGTGCTCCTGAAGAGTTCAGGATTTCATAGGATCAAGAAAAGTTAAATTTTCCCTGCTGCAGCTCCATGACATGACCCTGTTCACAGAGTGCTAGCGATCTGCCATCAACCAGACAGGAATCAGACATTCACAGAGGCAATGTGAGGATCTATGGAGTGCCCTCACTGCATGTCGTCATCGTCCCCCAGGAATGTAGGGACTATGGCCATTCGCTGCTTCTCCAAGACAGGAGCCTTATCACGGAGGGTATGTGCACTGTCACCAGCCAGACAGGAGTCAAACATTCACAGATGCAATGCAAAGATCTGTACGGTCTCCTTTCTGCATGTCATCATCTTCCTCTGCAAATCTAGCAGCTATGGGGGCCTCCCAATTGCGCCTGCCTCATCTGGCCTGTGCAAGGGCCTCATCGCCATCATCCTTGCCTTCAAGGACCCCCTCACCTTCATCTTATGGACGTCGTTTTCATTGGAGGAGAGTACAGTTCCTCCATATCCACCTTAGCCAGCTTCTCCCCCTATTACAACGCAAGGTTGTAAAGGGCGCAGCAGGTGACAATGGTGCATGATGCCCTCTGTGGACTGTATTGTAGGGCTCCAATAGTCCGGGTACCGGAACCTCATTTTCAACATTCCGATGGTTTGCTCCACCAAAGTGCGAGTTGCAGCACAAGTCACAGCACAAGTCTCATTGTAACTTCTCTCTGCTGGAGTCTGAGGCTGCCAAAAGGGCGCCATCAGCCATGTCCCTCTGCAGGTAGCCTTTGTCCCCGAGAAGACAACCCGCAGCCTCTGTGGACCCTGGAAGATGTCAGGGATCTGAGCCCTACTGAGAAGGTAGGGAGCCCTTGTGGTTGACATAGTTGACTGTTTCTTGTCGCTGAGATCCGAGCGCAAACTTATTTCACAACATCGTGAAACCAATTTTTGGCCTTCCCGCTATATTGTCCACTCACGTCCACAATGACGCCCGATGCCAATAGGCTTGGAAAATTCCACCCAATGTGGAGAGGTGGAAGTCATGTGACATGGACCTCTAGCTTGTGTAACCAGTAACATTGCCTTGCTGTACTGAAAACTCAGTCTGCCATTTTACTATCTAATTAGCAGCATCACAAAGGGACTCTGCCTCGATTGAACACCAGGCCTCATCTACACTGTTTCGACTGGAACATCGCCTACAAGACTGAGTCATCTCTGTATGCTTATCTCATCGTGTGAATTCAACTTCACTGGAAAAGTGAATTATACAGCATTGGTTTTCAGCTTGCCAATCTTCCTGAAGGAATACCTCATTGGACTCTGGAATCCATATGAAACACCATTTCTTTCCCCTGAGCTCTCTGCACTGTAAATCTTTTTTTTCCTCTATCCCTCTTTTACTATATGAATGCAAAGGGGGTAACATTGCGACTCCCTCCCCCCACGTTTGAATGTATGAAAATAAACTAACCCTTTGAGTTCATCCTATCTTGAATTTGCTGTGGGGTTATTACTAGAAATTAGGTCACACCAAAACTGAGGGGTTGGGAAATACGCCACCACTTATAACAGGGGAAGCAAGTCAAAATACACCTGTTTATGGATGGTGGTGGTGCTGTTTAAATTAACCCCCCCCCCCCTCCTGTCCATAACAGTAAGTTCAATTCTATACAATTCATATTTGAAATCTTATTTTGATCACTGAATATTTAAAGCTGTGTGGAAGAAAAATGGAGATAAGGTTATTTTTGAGCAACTTATTGAGAGATTTAACTGATACAGTTTTTTTGGGTATCTTATCCTCATGCGAATAGTTAAGAGTTTGGACTTGTGGTTTAAATTTTGTATTTATAAATCTGGTGAAGATGTGACACCAATATAGACAGCAATACAGACGTATTGAAAAGCACAACTTCATATGTATCTTTCCAGTTTATTGACTAAACAGAGAAAAATATTTAACTGAAGTAAAGTGAATAACGTTGTATGTTGACACTGTAATATGGTGTGCCATGGACATAAAATATAGCAATGTGGAGATTCCCCATTTGGTGTTTCTCAATTTGACCTGAATTTGAATAATACATGATATTGAGCCATAGGTATATGAAAGAAAATTGCATGTTTGCCCTAAGGTTGAACAAGTTGGACAACTGTACCTGTTGTTATGATCCCTATTGAGACTAATAACTTTTAAAAGATTTTTAAAATTCCCAGTTACCTACAGGAAAAATGTGAATTTTGTTGCGATTCTAAGACATTTACTGTAACAAAGTCAACATAGACTAAAAATTACTTAGTAGGCAACTAATACACGAAGCTATAGAAAAACTATTTCCTAATCAACTAATTAACAAAGCCAAAAATTTTACATGCCACATTTATGTTACACCGCTCTCTCAGCAGATATGTAGCCTATTAGATAAAGCTCCAAGCTCCTCCTGGCTATTCAACAGGCTTTATTCTCTCTGCCACACCAGGGCAAGTCTTTCAGTGTACTTTGAAAATCCCTTCACTCAATTTCCTGAGTATCATCAAACCGACTTCCTGCAGCAAGGCACCCTCTAGCGACTCCTTACTCTTTAAATCTCTACAAATCCCATCTCTTCAAACAGGAAATCCATTCACAGCAGCATTCTGCCTGGTAGTTAACACAAAAACAGTCTTTCCCTCTGTTTGGCACAGCAACATCCATTTTCAACTTTACTCCCCAGATCTCTCTGTCTGTCTGAATTTGAGAGTTTGTGTCCAGCATGACTAGCTGCCCCTCTTGTGTGTCAAGGTGTGAAACTGGCACTGGAGTTTCTATGGCTTTCAACTTGGGCCTCTGTCCCCATGACAACCAAACCAAATGGACTTTGTCTCCAGGCAGAGTTCAGTAGGCTTTCACCCTCCCCATTCCAGGACATTCTGTTTTACCTTAATTTAAAGGAGACAGGTTAAAACATAAACACCTTATAAAGTCTTACATTCATTACAATGTATACAAAGGTAAATGACCTGTGTTAATTGTACAAGTCACATTGTTTTTATTACATAAATTTTGAGAATATTACTAGTGCTTTGGAGATCAAAGTCCACAATGTTTTTTAATTTTGCATGCATTTAGTAAATCATTACCCTTGCTTGGAAATAAGCCTTATTGTACCACAAACTTGGAAGCATTATGAACTGTGAGGTTAGTGTAGAACTTCAAAAGGACAGAGGCAGGTTGGTGGATTGGGCAAACAAAGTTGCAGATGAAATTTAATGCAGCAAAGTGTGAAGTGATTAATTTTGGTAGGAAGAATGCAAAGAGACAATATAAAATAAAGGGTACAATTCTATAGGGGGTGCAGGAGCAAAGTGACCTATGTGCGTAAATCAGTTAAGGTGCCAGGACAGGTTCAGAGAGTAGTTAATAAAGCAAACATCATCCTAGGCTTTACTAATAGGGGCATAGGGTACATAAGCAAGGAAGTTATATTAAACTTGTATGGGCCTAAGCTGGAGCATTGTGTTCAGTTCCGGGCACTGCACTTTAGGAAGTAGGTGAAGGAATTGGAGACTGCAGAAAACATTCATGAGAATAGTTTCAGGGATGAGAAATTTCAGTTATGAAGATAGATTGGAGAAGTTGGGTCTGTTTTCCTTGGAGAAGGGGAGGTTGAGAGGAGACTTAATAGAGGTTTTCAAAATTGTGTAAGGGCTGAACAAAGTAGATAGGGAGAAACTGTTCCTATTGATAGACAGATCAAGAACAAGGTGGCTCAGATTTAAGGTAATTGGCAAATTAAGCAATGGCAACATGAGGAAAAACTTTATCAGGCAGTGAGTGGTTAGGATCCGGAATGCACTGTCAGGGAGTGTAGTGGAGGCAGGCTCAATCGAGATATTCGGGAGGGAATTGGATTGTTATTTGAAAAGGAAGATTGTGCAGGGCTACAGGGAAAAGGCGAGAGAGTAGCACTAGCTGATTACTCCTTTGGAAAGCCAGCACAAGCACAAAGGGCTGAATGGCCTCCTTCTGTGCTGTAACCATATTGTTGTAACATTTATTTTCATAGTACAATTTAGGGTAAGCAATGAATCAGAAAAGACGATTTGGCACATTAAACTTGCTTCTTCTACATATCATATAAAATTCTCTTCAACAAGGAAAAATCATCCAATGTCTGGACAAAGGAACAGCACTTTTGTTACTTGATTCTATATACGGAAGTATAGTACTTGTAGCTGAATTTACAAGATACAATGTAATAACATGCCAAGGCCTCTTCGACTGCATTTCCCAAACCCCCAACCTCTACATAAAGAAATGCAGGAATGTAGGAAGATCACCACCTCCAAGTCACAAACCAGCCTGACTTGGAAATATATTGCTGTTTCCTCATTTTCACTGGGACAAAATCCTGGAATTTCCTGCTTAAAAACACTGTGAGAGTGTTCACCACATGGACTGTAACAGTTCAAGAAGGTGACTTACCACCACTTTCTCAAAGGCAATTAGAAATGGGCAACAAATTCTAGCCTTGTCAACAATGCCCATACCCTGTGAATAAATAAAATATATTTGATTAACCAGATTAATGCAAGAGCTGTTTAAGTGACCGTAACGGTCTGCGTTTTAAGCAGGCAGTCAGATACACAGTCTGTGTGTGGATGGAAGTTAGCAGACATTCAAACATTTTGAACAGAGATTGCAGCATGAGCCACTTTGGCTCAGTGTATTGTTCCCACTGCACTTCTGACTCTGCACCCACCACCATTTCAAGTTCCTATCGTTATGCTTCTGCTGTGTTGCTCAGGAACCAAAGATGGTGACTGGAAATATCTAGAGTAGACCGAAAATTTCTCATTATATGGATAGGTAGGTAACACTGTGGAGTTTGTGGGAATTTTTTTTTTGGGGGGGGGATCAATGGGGTTATCATGTCAGTTATATAGGCTTTTCAGCTGAGGGATTACTGTGCTATAATCACTGCTAATTTACAGTATGTTGTAATTCAGTAATTTATTGAGGATTACTATTGTTCATGGGTATGATTTAAATGCATTGTGACAATTTTTATATTATTATTTCAGTGTCTGACGCTAGTAAGAATGCAAACATTAGCTGAGTCTGATATTGACATTAACTATGTATGTGTTTAAATTTAGGACAAGTCTTTTAGTGCTAGTGCTAACACAATTGAAACTTGTGGTCCTTTATTTATTTATTTATTCATTTATTTGAAGGGCTGGTCTCCAGTGCTGTTTGTAATGGAATAAGTAAAGAACATAAGTTATAAAAAGAACAAAGGAGGCAAGAACTAACTATAATAAATACAGTTCACACTTATAAGAAATGTCATAAAGACAAATAAAGTAAAGGAAAGAAGCAAACTGAAAACTTCAGAAAACAAACTAGAACATAGAATTTGTTAGAAGCTAAAACTTCCAGCTGTTGTAGAAATGTTGCCACGTGGAGGGACAAAAGAACCCCTATTGTATTATTTTTATATTATAAAATAATCAAATTAGGGTTGGGATAATTCATTAATAATGGAGGCAATTAATATCCAGTGAAATGCAGAAAGACTTTCATCAGTGCTATAAAGAAAACCATTTGCTCTATCAAAACTCAGTTCTCTATCACATTAACACTGTCACCATAGAATGCCACCACATTCTAAACAAACCTATGATATGTCATCTAATTATCTTTTCCATGTCAGTTTGGTTGAGTGGTAGTACTCGCCTCTGAGTCAGTAGATTGTGTGTAAAAGCCCCATTCCAGAACTTGACTATATAGTGTAAGCTGACAGGTCTAAAAAATCAGTTAGGACTGTGCAACCAGTGCAAATGCATGGAGTTCCGAGTTGATCCAATAAAAGGACATCTACGCAATGCCTACACTAATCTAATCATTTTGTTAACTATTTTTATATACCACGACATTTTCACAATCAGACCTATGTAGATTTGACATCAGGTTAAGTAAGTAGTATTTTGTATCATTATTTAGTGTCATTAGTAGAGTAAAATGTAAATTGAACTTCTGCATAGAGTCCCTACAAGGCAAATACCACTGCTGTAGGGATACTGCATTGTCAGAGTTTCCATTTTTCGATGAAATCGTAAAGATTCCATGATGCTATTTGAGGTCGAATTCTAGGAAAAAGAGTTCTACCAGCTTGTTGGCTAAAGCAGCAACAGTTATATCCCTTAAGAGTTAAATTAAGCCTGTGGAATCCATTTTAACTGAAGTGAAATTCAAATAAAAGTGTATACGTACTATTGCTTATCAAACTAAATTAACCTTTTAAAACTTTGACCTTTATGGATCAATGTATAGATATATTTCCAACAGCTGCAGAACCTATAGGAATTATACTTATCTCTCTTGTACATTTCTGCATGTTGTGCCAAAGCATTAGTGTTGAGAATTTATTCAAAAACACATACTCAGCAGTACAGGAAATGCCTGCTAATTACTGTAACTGAGATATCTCCTACTCTTTGTAGGGAAGCATGGAATAGGCCAGGCCTTAATACACAATTGCCATCAATGCCAATCCATTTGAATAGTAGTGGCATGATCCAAGAGATGTAAATTATATAATGTCAGTTCTTCCTTTCCTTCACACAGAGATGGAACATTTAACAAATAGCAGCCCAATCAGAGCTTTCAAGATTCATCTAGCTAATGTTGGTAGATTCAAGGGCATAGGTGAAAATGCAACATCTAACACTGGGCCACCTATTTAAGGTATTATAAGAAGGAAAGATTGAAAAAGAACTTGCATTTATATAGTGCCTTTCATGTTTTCAAAACCTCCCAAAGTGTTTTGCAGCCAATAAATTACTTTTGTTGTGCTGTTATTGTTGTCATGTAGGCAAATATGGCAGTCAAATTGTTTACGGCATGGTTCCACAAGCACCAAATGGGCTAAGTGACCAGTTAGTCTTTTTAGTGGCATTAGTTGAGGGACAAATGCTGGCCAGAACACATGGGTCTCCCTGGTCTGCCCTGTATAACACCTTGTGGTCACTTACATCCATCTGCAGAAGCAGCTAAGATCTCAATTTAAACTAATGTCTTATGTGATGGACATTAAACAAAGGATTATGCTGTGGCATCAAGCACATAAACATTTAAATTTCTTTCACAACAAAAATTTGAAACTCTACCTGAAAAACAGTGGATAACCCAATGAGTATCAATGGTAAAAGCAACAACTGTGTAACCTTTGAGCTATATCCAAACTATATTTAATTGAAAATCAGTATTTCTGATTTGTAGGCATTCCGCTGGCATGTCTTATATTTCCTGCGATCTGCAGAAGATTGGAAGAGTTGTAAAACTGCTCGTGTGCAACACTACCTCAATTTCATATCTGTATCCTTCAGTATTACTTCCTCACTTTCAACTAGTTCTTAATAAATGCTACCACAAACAGGTAATTAACTGCTCAAAAACAGTTTCCAAGAGAAACAAGAGAATGAAGATATATAAGCAAAGAGGGAAAGGCAAATGCAGGATGGAGAGATCTAAAAAATATCACTGAAAGCAGGGGTGCTTATAAAAGTCTTCTGAGGAGCAATTAGAGCATATGTCCTCCAATTTGTTGCACTGAATCCATAAGGTAGAAACCCCCTTAGTGTTGCAGCAAATCAAGCATTAGGATGTAGATTGGCAACCACATTTTCCAACATAATTTAGTTCTTGTCTTGATTGTGAGAATGTAGGTTAACGGCTCCTTGATAGTTTTCAGTTAGGTCATGGGACTAGGAATCCTCTGCCTGTCCTGAAGGCTGCAACAGGTCAGGGGCCTAGTTTAATGCTAAGGATATATTTATTCATCTTAACTTCTTGGGGGTCTAATGTGTAACGCACATTTCTAAGAATATCCAGGATCTAAACTGAGTAAGTTTATGTGTCAAATAAAACATCATTATTTGGCCTGAAGTTTATTGCCAAATCATGATTTTAAAAAAATCAAAGGAATCAGCATGCAATGCATTTAGTATATAAACAGAATCCTATATCCATAAGATATGGACCCTCTGAATGCTACAGAAAATCTAGCAACCAAAAGTACATCGTCAAACAGATTTAAAAAATCAAATGGGATCAAACTTTCAAACATGATAAATAAGATATATGAACAGGAGTAGGCCATTTAGTCCCTTGAGCCTGTTCTGCCATTCAATAAGATCATGATTGACCTGTGACCTAACTCCATACACCTGCCTCTGCTACATATCCCTTAATATCTTTGGTTAATAAAAATCTATCAATTTCAGATTTAAAATCAATAATTGATCTAGCATCAACTGCTGTTTGCTGAAGAAAGTTCCAAACTTCTACCATCCTTTACATGAAGAAGTGATCCCTAATTTCACTCTTGAAATTCTACCTCAGGCTATAATTTTTAGACTATGCCTCCTAGTTCTAGACTCCACAACCAGTGGGAATTGTTTTTCTTTATCTACCTTTTCTGTTCCCCTTAATCCTGAAAACTTCAGTCAAATCATCCTTTAACATTCCAAATTCCAGGGAATACAAGCCTGGTT
Organism: Carcharodon carcharias; assembly: GCF_017639515.1. Taxonomy (NCBI): domain Eukaryota; kingdom Metazoa; phylum Chordata; class Chondrichthyes; order Lamniformes; family Lamnidae; genus Carcharodon; species Carcharodon carcharias. Next base: position 80,979,105 of record NC_054478.1, on the reverse strand, counting down.
TGTGTAATCTCTCCCCATAATTTGATCCTTGAAGTCCAGATATAATTCTGGTAAACCTCCATTGGTTCTCTCCAATGTCCAAAGATCCTACCTAAGATGTGATGCCTAGAACTGCTCACAGTATTCCAGGTTTGGTCTAACCAGGTCTTTGTTTCGCTGAAGTGTAACTTCTACACACTTGTATTCTAGTCCTCTAGCTATAAAGGCCTGCATTCCATCAGCCTTTTACCATTATTTTCTGTATCTGTTCATGGCATTTCAATGATCTGTGCACATGGACCCACAAGTCTCTTTGGAGCAGCAGTTTTTTTTTTAATCACTCTGCCCTTTTTAGGAACACTTCATATTTACTTACATAGAAATCAGTTTGCCCAGAGTTTTGCCCATTCAATGTTTCTGTAATTTTCTGCTACATCTAAAATACCCACCATCTTCGCATCATCAGCAACCTTGGGTATGTGGCTTTCTATACCATCATCTGTGTCATTAATAAAATGGTGAATAATTGAGATCCCAATACAGATCCTTGCAGGTTACCACTGGTCACATCCTCCCCATTTTCCCTACTCTCTGTCTCATACCACTCAGGCAATTTTCTAACCAAGTCAATAATTTGACTTCAATTCCATGAGTTTCAAATAATTTGCCTTCAATTCTGTGGTTTGTGATTCCCCATACGTTGATTTAATCCATGGAAGGGGAAAGAAGAACAGTCAAGTTTGAGATGTTTATGTTTATAATCATACACTGTCAAAGCAGTGTGTGTATTCATGTGTATGGGAGTGTCCCATACCCATCCCTCTCACTGCACAACATTCAACTCACGTATACCCACCACACTTTACCTTACACACAGATTGCCCCTTCACACACTTTCTCTAATATACTCATATTGGTAAATTACCAGAGAATTGCAGTTATCCATTGAGACCTGTGCCAGCATAGAGATAAAGTTATGTGGGGTACAGTGTCCTACAAATTTACCCTGATTCCATTTGCTTAATACTGAGTTTAGACACAATAATATAAACTGGCTCAGTGAAAGGCTTATATTCTTTCAAACACTCCCAATTCTAATCTGTTGTGCTCTCCTTTAGCAGATTATATCCATCTGCTCGAAGTATTACAGATTAAAAAGATGTGCAAATAGAAATGGCATTTTCAGTTAACTCAAACAGAAATGATCTTGTGATGCTTTATCAGAATTGTCGGCCACGTCCTGCTCCTCGTCCTCTTCCCCTACCTCTAGATACCTTAAGAGAGTCATTTTTCGGAGATTTTCTGTGCCGTTCAACTTTAATCCAATCTCCCCCATTCTGTTTGCTTTGCCTCTCCTCACCTGTGTCTTCTGTACTGAAAGCACTAGCAGCTGACGCCTCTGATACTGCACTATTAGCTGTATCTAAATGTTGCTGAAATAGTTTTTGTGGGTTTCTGTCAAGGCCCCATGACTTAGCATGGTGAGAACGGTTGGACTGGGTAAATCTCTTTTCTGATGACTGACACCCAGAGTAACGTCTGAGAGGTGTGCTTTTGCTTCTCTCCCTGCCATAGTCCTTCTCCTTGTCCCCAATTCTACTACCACGCATGGATATTGGGTTAACTCCTTTTCTCCTAATGTGGCTTAATCCCTCAGAATGGGTTGTTTTATTAAACAAGACACCATTGGAATCATTACTCTGATAGCCACTGCTTTGTCTACTGGTAATATGGTCTCTTTCCAAAAAGCTGTTTGAGGTTGTGCTTGATAAGCTGCTTCCCTCAGAACTCAGATGTACAGTAGAAAGGCGGCTGCTTAACCCCGGTATTGTAGGTAATGGGCTGGAGCTTCGTCTGGATTGAGCCGTAGCAGTAGTTATGTGATATCTGTTAGGGCTCTGCACTCGTCTTACAACTGCAGCATAAGTATCTTGATTAGCAAATAATGTTAAAAACTGAGGTAGTGTCATGGAACTGGAAGTGCTATGGTTAGGAGGTAAAATTGTAGAATATTGTGGAGAGTCACTTGTAGATATTTTGCGCAACTTCAAAGCATTCAACCATTGTTGACGAATATCTGGAATACAAAAACATACAAAAGGTATTGTTAATTGTTAAGGGGATGTGAGGAAGAATTTTTTCACCCAGAGGGTGGTGGGAATCTGGAACTCACTGCCTGAAAGGGTGGTAGAGACAGGAACCCTAATAACATTTAAGAAATATTTGGATGTGCACTTGAGGTGCCATGGCATACAAGGCTATGGGCCTAGTGCTGGAAAATGGGATTATAATATAACAAATTAGGTATTTGTTTGACTGGTGCAGACTTGGTGGGCCGAAGGGCCTTCTTCTGTGCAGTAGATTTCTATGACTCTTAATTCAGCATGAGACATCAATAATTTTGAAGATAACATCTTTGCAAAGGAAAATATTTGCATTTATAATAATTTCCCTAGTTTTTCAAGCTTACTTGCTCAGAAAAGCAAACTTGCCTTCTAAAAGTCATGGTAAGATGATCAAGAAACAGCTAAACATGTATTTGGCTATATATTCACTTCTTATCCTTTTAATCCCTATCGTTGTCATTGTCATCTGCTCATTCAAAAACTCCTGATCATAGTAACCTGAACAAATGATCAATGGATGAACTAAGAAATATTGCTTATAAGCATGTTTAACATTACTTCATTAAAATATCACTGCTGAGGAGAATCTGTTTTGAATAGTATTATATAAATTGCCACTTTGTTTTTTTTGAAACAAAGATTAAACCATGGTTACTTCTGCCAATTTCTTCTCGCCTTTTTTATCAAGTTTAAAAAAAAATTCTAAATTTTGGACAACTGTATAAAATATACTAAACATCCTGAAACAATAATTTTTCATCACTAAACACAAGAATTAAAAAAACTGATTTGTACAAACATCATACTGTCGTAAGAGCATTAACAGGCTAGGTCTAAGAAAATTCATATAAATTCTGTAGAGATGGCATTACGTTAAAGACATTTGTCACTTTGGTAATGTTGTTTTGATTTCTGCCATAATATGTCAACATTATAATGAGCTGGCAAATAATTTTCACAACACCTTACTTAATATGATCATAAACCTATAATGTGCACTGAAGTCTAATCTCCAGGAATGATTCTTCATGAGAAAAAAAACTGAGTCATTTCATGTGAATATAAAAACTTCTGTAACTGATATAATAACTAGGATGCTGCATAAAGAATTGAAGTTAGGATAGCTGCACTACTGTCACATAGTGCTTAGTGGCAAATGGAAGTTAAAAAATTGTGACAAAACAATAAATATTTTAAATTATTCACAATAAAAGCTCATCCTTTAACTGGTTTTCTTTATTTCAAAATTCAATTGGCAGTTGACACCAGTTTAGATGCCAACATGCATTGATATTTGTGAATTACTGCGATCACCATTAGTCCAACAACTTCTGTTCAGGCTGTGCCAGAAACAATCAGCTACAGCAGCTTTTATATACACACAAACTTCATGCACTTTTCAAAATCAATTACCTCAATTTCCTTATCCTTCCTATCGTGAAGTTGACAACCAAGGCTGAGATGCTGTTCCATTGGTAGTAGCAGCCTTACCCCAGTGACTATTCTTTATGGCAGAGAATGGAACTGGCACAATTGAGCCCAATTGTAGTTTCACTTTCCATCCACACACACGCACAAGATTATGCAAAGTCATTGGATAGCTGTTACATGTTGAGGTCAATTAGTATCCTCAAACTAGGATTCAATGTGAAATCTTAAAGGACTGTATATTTTACTAGTTTTGTCAATTTACCAACTAAGCCTACACAATGCTATGCCATTGAGGAGCTCTCCTTTCCTGAAGGCACAGCCTGGGGTACAATTCCACAGCCTGTGGTGGCATTCCAGTAACTTACTCAAACAGCCAGTATCTTTGCATCATAGTGATTGCAGACAGGATTTTGGGAGGGTCTGTGATCAGGAGCAGAAATCCTGGTCATTCTTACTGCTACCATCCCCATGTCTCCAACCAATCCCTGAAACTTAAAGATTTTACAGCCCTTGGAAGGGTCCCACTACTTTGACAGAAATCAGCAAGCTCACGGTCTGGCAATCAAATCTGGGACCTTGCTAGTCTATATGGCTCTTGGTGGAGATTTTACCGGCAGGTCATCAGTTTACCTGTGCAAAGAACAAAGCTTTATTCTGTGCTGCTGATAGTACTAACTTAATTATCTTTAACATGTGTGAGGTAATTTTTATGAGCATATATAAATTACATACATGATAACTTAATTTTTGCTCCTCTTAAGCGCATTGGCTCTTTGTTGAGATATAGATCTCATGGGAATCAATAGCAGTGCCTCAACTAAACAACAATTCCTCTTATGGAAAACAAGAGAGTGGCTCAGGGAATTTCCTCAGGAATTTGGACAATCATTCAACACAACTTTTGCTTATTTAAGGAAGGTATACTTGCATTGGAGACAGTTCAGAGAAGGTTCACTAGGTTTTTTAAAAATTAATCCATTGGACATAAACTTTACTGGAGAGGTCAGCATTTATCACCCATTGCTAATTGCATTTGAGAAGGTGGTAAGCCTCTTTCTTGAACAAATGCAGTCCATCTGGTGTAAGTACATCCACAGGGTGGTACATGGCTTGGACAGGAACTTGCAGATGGTGGTGTTCCCATGTATTTACTTCTAGATGGCAGAAGTTTTGGGTTTGGAAGGTTCTACTGAAGGAAGCTTGGCATGTTGCTACAGTGCTCCTGCTTCTATATCTTACGTTCTTATGTAACTTCAGCAGATTGGCAGAAATTCATTTACAACAAAGGGTTCTGAGAGCCATGGAGAAGAATCAGGAGAATTCTTGAAGAACTTCCTAGCACGAGTGCCAGCATCAACTGTGGGAGCATCATAACTCAATGCATCCCTGACGTTCATGCAGGAACACTTTCCAGCATTGTTTAATTTATAAGACCATAAGACATAGGAGCAGAAATTAGGCCATTCGACCCATTGAGTCTGCTCCACCATTCAATCATGCCTGATAAGTTTCTCAACCCCATTCTCCTGCCTTCTCCCTATAACCTTTGATCCCCTTACCAATCAAGAACCTATCTATCTCGGTCTTAAATACACTCAATGACCTGGCCTCCACAGCCTTCTGTGGCAATGAATTCCATAGATTCACCACCTTCTGGCTAAAGAAGTTTCTCCTCATCTCTGTTCTAAAAGGTCTTCCCTTTACTCTGAGGCTGTGCCCTCAGGTCGTAGTCTCTCCTACTAATGGAAACATCTTCCCCACGTTCACTCTATCCAGGCCTTTCAGTATTCTGTAAGTTTCAATCAGATCTCCCCTCAAGCTTCTAAACTCCATCGAGTACACCAGAGTCCTCAAACGTTCCTCAAATGTTAAGCCTTTCATTGCTGGGATCATTCTCGTGAACCTTCTCTGGACCCTCTCCAGGGCCAGCACATCCTTCCTGAGATACGGGGCCCAAAATTGCTCACAATGTTCTAAATGTGGTCTGACCAGAACCTTATAAAGCCTCAGCAGCATATCCCTGCTTTTATATTCTAGCCCTCTCGAAATAAATGCCAACATTGCATTTGCCTTCATAACTACCGCATCAACCTGCAAGTTAACCTTAAGAGAATCCTGGACTAGGACTCCCAAGTCCCTTTGCACTCCAGATTTCTGAATTGTCTCCCCATTTAGAAAATAGTCTATGCCTCTATTCTTCCTACCAAAGTGCATGACCTCTGACTTCCCCACGTTGTATTCCATCTGCCACTTCTTTGCCCATTCTCCTAACCTGTCCAAATCCTTCTGCAGCCTCCCCGCCTCCTCAATACTACCTGTCCCTCCACCTATTTTGTATCATCTGCAAACTTAGCCAGGATGCCCTCAGTTCCTTCATCTAGATCATTAATGTATAAAGTGAAAAGTTGTGGTCCCAACACTGACCCCTGCGGAACTCCACTAGTCACCGGCCGCCATCCTGAGAAGGACCCCCTTATCCCCATTCTCTGTCTCCTGCCAGACAGCCAATCTTCTATCCATGCTAGTACCTTGCCTCTAACACCATGGGCTCTTAGCTTACTGAGCAGCCTCCTGTGCAGCACCTTGTCAAAGGCCTTCTGGAAGTCCAAGTAGATAACATCCATTGGCTCTCCTTTGTCTAACCTACTCATTACCTCCTCAAAGAATTCTAACAGATTTGTCAGGCATGACCTCCTCTTGATGAAGCCATGCTGACTTTGCCCTATTTTACCATGCACTTCCAAGTATTCTGAAATCTCATCCTTAATAATGGACTCTAAAATCTTACCAACGACCGAGGTCAGGCTAATCAGCCTGTAATTTCCCATCTTTTGCATCACTCCCTTCTTAAACAGGGGGGTTACATTAGTGATTTTCCAGTCCTCTGGGACCCTCCCTGACTCCAGTGATTCCTGAAAGATCACCACTAACACCTCCACTATCTCTTCAGCTATCTCCTTCAGAACTCTGGGGTGTAATCTACATCTGGTCCAGGTGATTTATCCACCTTCAGACCTTTCAGTTTTCCTAGCACCTTCTCCTTGGTAATGGCCACCATACTCACCTCTGCCTCCCGACTCTCTTGAACTTTGGGGATGTTACTCGTGTCTTCCACCATGAAGACTGACACAAAGTACCTATTCAGTTCCTCCACCATTTCTTTGTTCCGCACTACTACTTCTCCAGCGTCATTTTCCAGCAGCCCAATGTCTACTTTTGCCTCTCTCTTACCCTTTATATATCTAAAAAAACTCTTGCAATTTGATTTGGATTAGAATCAGCAAAAAGAATTGCATATAATATTGTTAGATTTCCTCCAATTATTAAAAAGTACAGTTTAATGGTTTCAATAAAGGACTTACTTGACTGGCATTTGCTCTGAAACTTGATTTCTGTGTTTGTTGACATGGTTTGGATGACTAGCACCACCTCCTTCACTTCAGTATTCAAAGTATTCAGTGTAACAGTATGGTGGTGCTTGGTTGTTTTCGGAGCTTTGACATCATTCTGTCGAATAATTTTCAATAGAAAGCTTTTTAGAGACATTTTTGGCACTCTATTTTAAAATTTGACATCTTTTCTAGGAGCTTAAGCCCAATGGGAAGCATTTCCTCTTCTCCCCTGAAGAAAATGCCTCATACTGAGGTACAGTTCCCACTGGTGCCAGTTATCTTCTAACACCTTGTCCAAGGAGATCGTCTTCATGCATAGAAATTGAAACTGGACTGGTTATCCAACTATGGGATCCTATCTTTGTCCAGTATTTGCATATGTGCATTTTCTAAATGCAGTAACTTGGCTGAAATAAACTACCGAGGTGAAATTTAGGAATCAAATTTAAGATCTTCCTGATTGTTGGCTCAGAACAGGATTACATACATGATGCACTGACCCTCTGCGCCGTTAGGGAACATTAATTTCTTCTGCTAAGTGATTATGTCTTCCTTTAGATTCACCAGGCTCAAATTAGATTTGTATATCCAGAAGGCAAAGTGACCCGACCAAAAGTTATTTGAAATCAAGTATTCAAGGAACTTCTGATGACATCATGACCTAGCCAATGTTAATCCAGGATTTTGAGACCTCATTGTTGATTTTTGCAAATTTATTTCCTTGCAGAACTGGGCAAAAAACAAGAAGAAAACAAACCACAAGTATTTCATACAATATCACAAGAAATGAGAAATATGACTTGAAAAAGAAAAGTAACTGCCCAGAAGACCCTCTCTCCTCCCCCTGTAAAGTGGAGCACCCACAAAATAAGTCTAGGTAACACGAGCCTCGCTATCTAAAATGCCAGCCCAATAACTACTTACATTTTTATGGTAGCTTTAGCATAGAATTTTGTTAACATTGGCATGTTCAGATAGATAAGGGCTGAGCCAAAGAAGGAGACATTAAGAAGTCAGAGAGATGAGTTTTACAAGTGTCTTAAAGGAGAAGAGGGCATTGAAGAGGCAGGAGTGTTTCGTGTGGGACCTCAATAGCAGAAGGTATGGCTGCCAATGGTGAGGGGAAAGGAGGGAGAATGTATAAAAGGCCAGAATCAGAAGAATGGAGAATTTGGGGGTTGGTGGTTGTGATTTGCAGTGGTGGAGAAGGATACAAAGATGAGGAGGAATGAGGCCATGAGGATTGATTTCAACATGAAAATCAGAGGGGAACTGAGAACCAATGGAAGTTAGTAAGCAAAGGAATGATAGGTGAGTAGTGCCTGGGCAACAGAATTTTGGATGATCTGAAGTTGATGGAGTTGTGCTGGATAGGAGGCCAACCAGAAAGGCATTGAAATAGCCAAATCTGAAGATGACAAAGGCATATCTGAGGGTTTCAGCGGATGTGTTGAGGTTATCAAAGCTGCAGAGGTGGAAATATATGGGACTGAGCTCAGCTGGGGGTTCAATAAGACATAGGAATTCACCAAGGCTCCTTTGACAGCACTTTCCAAACCCACGACCATTACCATCTAGGAGGACAAGGGCAACAGATAGATGGGAACACCACCACCTGGAAGATCCCCTCCAAGTCATTTGCCACCCTGACTTGGAAATATATCGCCATTTCTTCACTGTCGCTGGGTCAAAATCCTGGAACTCCCTTCCTAACAGCACTGTGGATGTACCTACACTACATGGACTGCAGCGGTTCAAGAAGGCAGCTCACCACCACTTTTTCAAGGGCAGCTAGGGATGGGCAATAAATGCTGGCCTAGGCAGCAAAGCCCACATCCCGTATATAAATAAAAAATTATGAACAGTAAAAGAAAAAGGTGAATATTACATCACTGCAGCACTAACACTTAGTGTAGCAGTTGTCAGAATTAGTTCAGCTTCTGACCTCAATACAGCATTAGTTCAAACCTGGATAAAAGAGCTGAACTCCAGAGGTGAGGTGAGAGTGACTACCCTTAACATCAAGGCCACATTTGACCGAATGTGGCATCAAGGAGCCTTAGCAAAACTGGAGTCAATGGGAATCAGGAGTAAAACTCTCCGCTAGCTCAAAGGAAGATGGTTGAGGTTTCTGGAGGTCAATCATCTCAGTTCCAGGACATCACTGCAGGGGTTCCTCAGGGTAGTGTCCTAACCATCACCCGCGGCATTCAATGGTATTACCATTGCTGAATCCCCAACAATCAACACCCTGGGAATTACCATTGACCAGGAACTGAACTGGACTAGTCATATAAGTACTGTGGCTACAAAAGCAGGCCAGAGTCTAGGAATCCTGCAGTGAGTAACCCACCTCCTGACTCCCCAGAGTCTGTGCTTCATCTATAAGGTAAAAGTCAGGAGCGTGATGGAATACTTTCCATTTTCCCAGATGAGTGCAGTTCCAACAACACTCAAGACGCTAGACATCAGCTAGGACAAAGCAGCCAGCTTGATTGGCACCACATCCACAAACATTCACTCTTTTCACCACTGGTGAACACTGGCAGCAATGTGTACCATCTACAAGATGCTCTGCAGAAACTCGCCAAAGTACCTAAGGCAGTACCTTCCAAACCCACGACCACTACTGTCGTGGACAAGGGCAGCAGATAGATGGGAATACCACCACCTGGAAGTTCCCCTCCAAGCCACTCACCATCCTGACTTGGAAGTATATTGCCATTCTTTAATTGTCACTGGGTCAAAATCCTGGAACTGCCTCCCTAACAGTATTGTGGGTGTACTTACACCTAATGATCTGCAGCGGTTCAAGTAGGTAGCTCAACATCAGCTTCTCAAGGGCAATTAAGGATGGGTGATAAATGCTGGCCTAGCCAGCAACGCCTACACCCCATAAATGAAAAAAAGTTGCTAAATTAGCTGATCGGCCAATTTGAGAGTACGCCCCTGACTCACACACAACCACCACCCCGCCCTCCACCCCCAACCACCCTGGCTGCTGTTCTTGTATGGGTTAAATGAAGGCATTCAGCAAAATGGCCTCCCAAAGTGCATTTAGTCTCCCTCTTGTAGGCAAAATATAGTATATTAAGTTCGAGGGCGCAATTAGAAATTGATGGCTTGCCCATAATACTGTATGGAGCTCTAAACACTCGTGTAGGAAGAGTTAATTGGCAGCTTGCATTGGAAGGTGCCATGGAATGAGATAGGGTGGTAGGGGTATTAGAAGAATGAACCAGGGTGTCACAGGAAGAGTCATACAGACTCAAAACGTTAACTCTGTTTCTCTCTCCACAGATGCTGTCAGGCTTGCTGAGTTTTTCCAGCATTTTCTATTTTTATTTCAGATTTTCAGCATCTGCAGTGTTTTGCTTTTGTCACAGGAAAGAATGGTTTCTCCAGAATGCAGAGTTGAGGGTAGGGAAGTATGTTCGATGAAAACATCATATTGCAAATGGTGAAAGATGTTATATTCATTGTGGAGATTGGTTGGATACTAGGTAAGTACATTTACAACTAAGGCAGGGAAGCGATTAGGACATAAGGATGGGAAATAGGACAGATCTGGTTGAAGGTTCTGTCTACCATGGTGCACAGGGTCCATGGATGGAAAAGGAAGGACATTTTATAAGCTCTGGTGTGGAGGTAGCAACCTTGGAGCTGATGCTGCATGACGTACTGAGTATTTCCAGTGTTCATGAGGGATAATAGTATTGGGGACTGGAACACATTTCATTGCAGGAATCCTGTATCAATATTGCAGGTCAGATATAGCAAGGGTTAGATGAAGATTGGAGATGCCAGTTAGCTAGACGATCAGCATGTGGATCAGATTAATGCCCACAGCATGGGATTCGATCCTCATTCCGGCAGAGTTGGGCCTGTAAGGCCTCCTTGCTCCACCTGCAGTAAAAATTCACGGTACTTTGCTAAGGTTCAGTGAATAATAGCCAAGGACCTGCCTTTGGGCAGAGAACTCAGGAGGAAGAAGAGATCCAGAGTAAAACTCTATCTAATCTGACCCAAAGACCATTCATAATTTAAAAGTGATCAGATTTGAATCAGAGAAAAGGAATAAGACACTGCTGAAATCTGACCGCAACAATTGGTGAGGACCTGAATTTGTATGAATAATGGCACAGGATTATTGTGGGATTAGAACGAAAGTGTAGCACATTGCACGTTATTCAGATGGAGGCAAATTTGGTTTTATGATTAAATAAACTATACATTTTAGTTACTGTTACTTTCACTCTAATATGGCCCTGCTATATATCTCATTTTTTTGTGTCTACTTGATATAAAAGTGAGGGCTTGCCTATGGGAGGGAGAGAAAATTGGAGAGCTCAACTTGAACTAGTTACATGCACCTCCCAGCAGTTAGTTTCAGAATTGCACTGGTAAATGCTTGGAATTGGTTTGTCAGCCACTTTGGCTGCAGAAAACTAATAACATGGGATAGGTGGGAGGGCTGGAATGGCCCAGGAGTCATTTTAAAGAATGGTGGCAGGGAGAATGAAATTATTTAAAGGTTGCCAAAGCCACATCAAAATTAATCTCTTCAGGCTTCTCAAACTACTCTCAAAGCACCATGTTTCAGTCTAAAACTTCACATGCAGTATATGTGGATCTTATAAGCACTTAAAATAAAAGTTGCTTGTTTTCAAGTCTCACCTCGTAAGTAACAATACATTCGACAATCTGGTTCTCACTAATTCCCATAATCCACTTCTCCATTAGATAGGGAGGCTGTGAAAATAGAATGTTTAGGCAAGACTAGAATTTTAAACATGTGAACTATTTTAAAACATGAAATTTCATTAAATATAAAATTTGCACATTTTAAGAAGTGGAAAGTTGTGGACTATTTATTGCATTAAAATGACGTCTACTTCTTCCACCTGTTTGCCTGAATATGATGGCTTAATGTTTGCACAGGTTTTCAATGCAGTGAGTGGTAAAATGGGCCATGATGTCCATTTCTGAACAATAACTACTAAAACAAAAGTTATTGTTTGACTTAGGATCTGTACATAATTCAAGTTTTCTAGAACATTTGCAACATTACTTTTATATTTTAAGAACAAGTAATAACACTGTCAGAAATGTGCTCAGAAATCAAGTGAATGCTTCTTGTGTGGCTCTATTTAACCTTAAAAATATATTTTGGGGAAAAAAATTTATTTTCACCACAAAATAATATATTATGCTGAATGTTTCATGGCATAAATGTATCTTATGTTAAATTCAGCTTCATTTTTAGATAATTTGTGATGCACTAAGCATGGAGGCAACATTAATGAAACTTAACAAAAGCAAATAAGAAATAGTCGAACATTTGGCTCATCGAGCCTGCTCCAGCAGTCAAAAAGACTACAGGTGATCTTCCATCAATTACATCAACACGTACTGAATTCCTAAGCATCCAAAAATCTGCCGATCTCTGACTTGATTATGCTCAACAACTGAGCATCCACAGCTCTCTGCAATGGAGAATTCCAAAGTCAACCTATTGATTGAAAACATTTTTCAACTCACTTTGAAATGGATGACCCCTTGAAATGTTACTAAACTTTAAGATAAATACTCATTTTTTTTTCTCTCAATAACTGAGCTGTATGGGCCACAAAAGTCTCAGCTGAGTTCACTATCTGAGCTAGCAGAGGGACTCTGCAAAAGCAAAATCCTGCAGATGCTAGAAATCTGAAATAAAAACAGAAAATGCTGGAAATACTCAGCAGGGCTGGCAGCTTCTGTGGTGAGAGAGAGTTAACATTTAAGTTCATGACCTTTCATCAGAACTGTTACTATAGGATTCTGCAAATGACCTCAGCACCCATGAGTTAGAGAGGGGAAATTTAGATGGGGGGGTTTAACACCTCTCTGTTGGCAGGTTTGAAGGCCAGTGGGGTTGGGGGAGGGGGTGTTTGGTCAAGGTGCACAATAAATCTGGCAGGCTCCTACCCACCTGCCCCTGCTCCCACCACAATTATAGCAGTGATGGGGTTGGCACCAGACAGCCTGTCCAGTCCTTAATGGGCAAAGTATGTCCACTTAAGGGCCCCATCCAACCGCCACTGGCATTTAGCTGGTTGACTGGTGGTGGGGTGGCGGGGGGTGGTGTCCTTCCTTAACTGGCCGCCTGAGCCCATTGGGGAGCTCCCCCAAGGTGTAATCCCCAGGTTGCCCTCGCCATGACTTCTCAAACCCCAGGCCCCCCCGCGCCAATCCTCAAGCACTTCTGATCCATCGCAGCTCACTTCTCCATTGCCTGAGTACTGTACCGGGAACTACTCCCACTGATGCTACCAGTACATAGGGAGCTGCCAACCTCTGACTGGCCAGCAGCTCTCTGAGCCAGGACTTCATGTCCCTGAGGCCTTTTGGTCATTAAGTAACTGCGGGACAGCCGTTCTTCTCCGGGTAACTTTTTAATTGGGGAGGGTGGAATCTGCCTGGGGATCACGGTATCCAGTAAAATTCAGCGCCCAGGGTCTCTGTTCTTGATCATTATCTAGAAACTACTGTTTGTAAGTACGTATGTGGATATTGGCTGAGGACAGAATCCACTTGCTTATGATGCCCCACCTGGCCCCATCCCACCCCCTACAATGGCTTATTGCCATTCACAGTCAAGGTGTAGACAAAGGCCACTTAAGCAAGATACTGGAGACAAATTGGCTGCCAAGCAAAGAATGAACTTTTTCAGTAGGTAAGTGATCAAAACCTGACAGAAATTGTTTTAAAAATAAACTTCAGATCATAATTTTTAAAAAGAAATTAAATTGAATCTTCTCAGTCTTGCGTTTCTTCATTTCTAGACTGGATGGAATTATTTGCAACCAAACTATTCCTCAAATTCCAGCTCCTCTGATCCTTTGTGCATCTGAATACTGTATGAGAATCTTGGATAGTTTTATGACAATTACATCCCCGCCAGACAGGCTAATTAACATTCCCATGGGTTCAATGTGAACTCGTACCTACATGGTCTAAAGCTATCATGTGTGATTTTCCATTTTCATGCTAAAGACAGAAAATCTCCAGTGTATGTACCTCAAGCCTCCTTCGGAAAGTGGATAGCTGATGATTATATTTTCTTGATACTAGTCATTATCACTATCTTCTCTACCCTTGGTCTTTTCATAATCTGTAACAATCACCACACCTTGGAACTCTTTTCCCTGTCAAAGTTAGTCATCTTCACCACTTCTCAACCCTCCTTGTTGAAATCTCTTTAATGAAGTTTTAGTTTTACCCTGGTCAGTCATGAATGATACCCTCTGTGATTAAGAATGCAGTGCATTGCTCTTCCTTGTCCTCTTCAACCTATCTGTAGTGTCCAGTGTGGTTAACCAGACCATCTTGGCACCATCATCTCTTGTCTGTTGTCCAGCTCCATGGAACAGCATTCATTTGATTTCACTCCCAGCTGCTAGATAGCTGTCTATCCCCAGCAATGACTTCATTTCCCATCGTTGTAGTCACCTACTGAGTCTCCCAGTGACTTATCCTTAGTCATCTCTTATAGCTGTCCCTCAGTGACATCATCAACAGGTATAGGATTATTGTCCATTTGTACTCTGATGATACCTTCCACCATTTCCCTCAACCCCAAGACAATGGGTGGAACTGTCCCAGAAATTAGCAAAGTCTGATATCGGGTGGGGAAATCGGTGTGTGATTTCAATGATGACAATGCTGAATTTTTCTGTTGTATTGAATGATCTCCTCCATACTGCCAGGGTAAGTTACTCTTCTCATCACTCAACACACACACACACACACATTCAAGGGATCTCACTCATTCTTAGCTCAAGGGACATTACCACCATTCACTTTCACACACACCTTCATCTGCCCTGTGGACCGTGACCTCAATCCATTCATGGCACCACTCAGCACTCACACATGCCAGGCATTCTTCTCATCTGGCCTGGCGGGCATCCTGCTTACACCTAAATTTCTATTTAATAACCACATCAAATACATCTACTCCATTAATAGCCTCTAAAATATCAATCAAAATGTGAACTCAGCCCCCCAATGAGATAAGTGCTTTTGTAGCTTTTGAAACTCAACCAAGCATTCATAATGACCCTCAGTTGTCATGACAGCCCTTGGGAAATGGAACGCTATTGAAATTGCAGGAACAGAGGGTAAATTTTTTTTAACCTACACCAAATGCCATCAATCAAAGCAGCCCAACAGCTGGTATTTTTTTTAAACTCTAACTGATAGCTTCAGCCTTTAATTTTTTGTGTTTAAAGGGGTGTAACTTAAAAAAAAACAGATCATGATGCTTGATCAGACCTTAACTACCATTCAAGATCGTTTATGTCTACTCTATAAATTTGCAACTCCCACATTGCAGATTAAGAAACAGTGAAAGTGGGATCTGTTTGAACTCAGCATCATTTTCAAATAGCCCTTCTAAGTTTTGGTTTCTCACCTGCGAGATTTACACCACTCCCCCTTCCTCCATCAACAAAAATGGGATCTGCTGGAAATGGTGGAGGGGCTTCTGATTCCAGGTCTTGCCTTCCATTTTTAAAGGTCTCCAGAGTCGGCCAGACTCAGCAAAAAATCCAGCCCAAGGAGTTGTATCAATTTTACCCAGTAATAACAACAATGAGCCAATGTGTTCACACCAAATATAATTTCAATAGTGGAAGCGTTTCTCAGATTACAACTCTTGCATATCTCAGTGATCCCGATTTTCTCAAAATGTTTAAAATTATGATCGGATGAGACACTGTAGATCAAAATATACCATTTTCCACAGTTGAGGTATCAAGGATAGTTGTATTTGTATATAGGGTTAAATATAAGGTATTTAGGAGGGAGATCACAAGAGACTAAAGTGTGGGAATCAGAAATTTATAGAGTAAATGTAAGTGTTTGTGGAATGCAGAGTTAATGATTGAATTAAAAACTGTGTGCTGGATTTTACACTACCCTGCCTGTGGGCTTGATGGTGGGAGTGAATTTAAAATCCAGCAGGTGGCCTTCCATCACGTATCCGCCCGCCCCCAACCTGTCTGAAATTTTGCATGGATGGGGAAGACACAAGGGCCTTGTCCCGCTGCTGCCGCTATTTTACCCATAGCAGGGTTGGCCTACGTCATGTGGGAAACCTGCTAGCTTTAGTTGGTGTCAGGCAAGGGGGTGTGGGACCTCTTTTTAGGCTCCCTGGGCCCACCCCACCTCCAAAGGTCATCCCACTCCAAAGGTTAACCCCCTCCCCTTGAATCCTCCCCCATGGCCTCTTCAACCTGGCCCCCTACCTGCCTGCACCCCACCACCACCCTTCCCAACCCCCCCCATTGCTGCGACCCTGGATTTACCTGGGCTTTTCGGTGCGGTGGGATTGCCTGTAGTCCCAGCAGCTACCAAAGCTCCTGATAGCGCTGGTGGGACCATAGAGCTGCCGGCCAATCTGATTGGCTGGCAGCTATTTAACAAGGGACTTCCTCCAGAAATAGGCACGGAAGACTCGTCTTCAGGCACTTAACGCTGCTCCCAGTGTTAAATCGCTGCAGGGCATCTGCAGGCATCGCAGGCTTGCTCCCACCCCTGACCTTTTAGCCAGGGGACAGTGTCCAGGACAGCCTGTAAAATCTAGCCCCATCTCAAATATTAAGAATCAGTTAAATAGTTAGTTGAAGGAAAGTGAAATAAAGGGATTTGGAAACAAGACAGCAACATGAAATTAAGACTGCCGCTGTCATGGAGATAATTACCAACATAAACACGTAGGGCCAATGTTGTAATTCTATGCAATTTCCACCATGATGCACAAGCGGAATAATGCTGCAATATTACAGTAAGAAAGTCTCGATTTACATCTCAGGATACCTCACTGCCAATTAATTATCCCCAGGTCACTGTTGTTTTGTAGGCAGTTAAGACAAATAAATTAGATGAATTTTATCTGTTCTTTGTGTTGCTTATTGAGGGCTAAATGTTGACCAGGACCCCAGGGGAGCTTGCCTGCGCTCCTTCGTATAAATCCATGGGATCTTCTACATTCCCTGGAACAGGCATAGGAGGTCTCAGATTACGTGCTGGAATGGGGCTTTCACCCACACTTCTCCAACTCAGACACTGGATTGCTACCCACTGAGACAATTAGATGCATGATAATGTAAAATAATATTTTGTGCAGCACAGTTAAGCAGATGAATCATTGCTCTGATAACACTAACACCTGGGAGCTGACATAACAAAAAGGAATAATGCAAACCGTATATTATTCCAATTTTTTTCTCCAGTAATAAGTTACAATTCTACCATCAAGCCGTACACATAATACAGAGAATATGGGTTGAAATAAATTGCAGGAAACTCTAATTCTTGCAAACGCAACTCTACTTTGTTGACAACATGACACCCATCTTAATGCACAAAAATGTTAAAACACATTTGCTTAAATGTTCAACATTAAATGAATTTACCAAAACGTGTGTACTTACCTTGGTTATTTTAATTACATCTGTACCTTGCCGATTAGCATTGAAAGTTACATCCTTGATGTAGGTCAATGCAACATCGTCACCATCCACTTCCACATACATTTTCCATTTAGAATCCTGACAAGAACAGAAACAAGTTTTAACAGGGTGTACATGAGTATGTCATCCTATCAAAGAGAAGCTTTACATCTATTTTACTGTCAGATTTTGACATATATAAATGCCAACTGTATTTTCTTTAAAAAGCCTGAAGACAAGCAACATTAGAACTGAAGCCAGGTAACAGATCTTGGTCAGAGGGAGTTAGCCTGGCATTCAATTCAAAAACATCACTTGTCATATTTGAATGTGCAAACATTTCCAAATTCAAACAATTATTTTTGCTTACCATTAAGTTAACCTCCCAAGTATTTCTAGATTTCAAAGTTCTTTTTGATCCAACCAAATTTATGTTGCTATATTTTACAAACAGAAATTTAGTTAGGAATTTTTTCTAGTTAATAAAATTGTGGTGCAATGGCTACACAGAAGTGCATGCATTAGTTTTTACATGTCTCTTACCTATAGGCATGGGCAAATATAATTTCACAATACCCTAAATTTCGAATTAATTTTTTAAGATATGGTTAAGGATGCATAAGGAGCAATACTTGAAATTATTCAAAATTTTTTAATTTACTGTAATTAATTTTGTACCAATGGAAATCGACAAAATGTTATTCAACATGGGAAAGGTGATTCAACAGCACAACCTAGAGGCTGCTATAGACAGGCAAGTATGTCATGATTAAAAAGACGACAACTCCAGGGATTAGCTCTTTACAGAGTGATATATAAATTGAGTTATTACATTGTCTAAATAAACATTCTAATAATTTCAAACATATTCCTCATATTAAATTGTCAAACAAGCATTACATCTTCTTCAAATACGTGAAGAAACTGTTTAGTACCTAAATCCGTCAATGTTAACAATATTGTTATACATTCTATCTGAACAGTAGAGCAGCTCAACAATTATTGCTGTACTTTTTAATAGATTGGTGATTTGTTTTCCCCACAGAAGCAAGAAAAGAGAAACAGTGTTTCAGAAACAGCCATCAGTTAAATCTATTGCAGAAATTGGCCTTTTTCTAAATGTTACAAAATTGAAATAAATATATTTTAGTGCCATTCAAAAACATATTTCAATATTTGGCTTGATTGTAGTAGCTGGTACATTTACTTAAAATGTTTTCCTTTCTCTGCAGACTGTAGTGGCTAGTGCTGAGATTTGGCTCTACTGATGCCATTAATCTTCTACCACAATCTCACCAAATTACTGTTTTTCACAAATGAACCCAGATACTGAATCTTGGTGGGTTATTTGGCTATGAGGGTGTTGTATCCTGGTTCAATCCTAATGGTCACAGATACACACCTTCCAGTAGGGAACAGTGGAAATGATCAGGAGTGGAAAGCCTGGCTAATTTTCTTTCCTCCAGAAATCAGCGGGCACTAAGGGCATATGTGAGACCCTGATGCCACTCTGAGTAGCAAATCTGCTCAGGCCAGGGATCAAAACTTGACTCTTCCTGATCTCTAAGGTTGAGCACCATAGCAGTTACTCATTAAGATGACCCTCTAACATGTTTTTGATAAACACTTTAGTTTCCTTACAAATGGTTATGTAACTAGCCAGTAATATGTATTATTTCATAGAGCTGACACAAACATGACTGGAAAAAGGGTTTCACCTGTGCTATAAGATTCCATGATTTGTATCTTTTGCAATTATTTCAATGACGAGTATTAACCAGCAACTGGGAAAATCTTCTCCATATCTATATTAGTTTTGTTAAAAACTATGCAAATTTATTTATTTTCTTGCACAAACATGAAATAAAAAAAAGTTGCTCTTTCCTACAAATCTAAGATGGCGTTCTAATGTTTTTGTTAGAAATAAGCCAGAAATAATTTTCATCCATGTGCCTTGACACATTCACAACATGAGCCCATACGAAGATATTTTCACTGTGTTTGCATGCTTAAGTTACAAATGCATTTGTGGACAGAAGGGGCACAAATCTTTCCTTTTCAATGCTTATTCATGATGTACAGAGGAATTGCATTATTTGTAAGAGAGGCATGACTAGGTGACAAGCTCTTTGTTAGCCCAGATGATTTCTGTTTGTTCACTGTTGGTAGTAGTGTGTGCACTGTGTAAGTGGAACTCTTGATTCTCCTCCCCCCTCCCCAGAAAAGTTGTTTAAATGTGTCTGACGACTTTCATCCTTGGTGGGAATAGACATTCCCCACAGGAGCAAGCTGAAGTGGAGTAGATTTTACACAGAATAAAATTTAATAACAATTATATGAAAGGTACGCCAACTCAAAAGAGAATATTTTTGTGCATCCATTTCTCTCAGTCAACCGTTTAAAACTCATTATATCAAAATGCACACACTTCACTAACTATAAAATTTGATACATAAATCACATCTTTGTGTATGTTTTTTGGTGGCATGTAAACCGTGCTTGCAATTTTTTAGTGCAAACAATGTTTCCCGGTTAACTACACTCCCAAAATTGCAACAATACACTGGATTTTATGCCACACAAGTAATGCCTTTCATGAATCCATCTTTTATTCTCTTCTTTTCATCTTCCAGTGCCTGATACGATTTTCTGCATTGATTTACATCAGTCTAATTTGCGAAAACTTTACTTCCAACTACATGCATATGCCTGCAGCCATAGAACATGGTCTTTTGTAGATTTGTGATATTGTTACTTTGTGCACAACGAAATGACACTAGGCTGCTAAAGAACAGTGAAGCGAGGGTCTGCCTTTACTTGCATGACACCCTACATAGTGAATTCCTGATGTCAATCAAAAAAAGAAAAGACTTGCATTCACATAGCTCTTTTCAAGGCCATGGGACGTCTCAAAATAGTTTACAGCCAATGAAGTACTTTTGAAATGTGGTCACTTTTGTAATGTAGGAAATGCAACCGCTAATTTGTGCACAGCACTCCCACAAGCAGCAATGTGATAGTAATCTTTTCTGATGTTGATTGAGGGACAGATTATTGACCTGGACACCGGAAATTACAACCCCCTGTTCTCTGAAATAGTGCCATGGGATCTTTTACATCCACCTGGCAGATGGGGCCTTGATTTAATGCCTGACCTGAAAAATGGCACCTCCAACTGTGCAGCAGTCGCTCAGTACTGCACTGGGCTTTCAGCATGGATTTGTTTTGTGCTCAAGACCTGGAGAGGGACTTGAACCCAGGACCTTATGATTTAGAGGTGAGAGTTGCTACCAACTGAGCCAGGGCTGACATGAGGCACAACCTGTCAATATCAGAAAGCACAAAAACAGGACCTTCAAGACACCAGCTGATGAACAACTCACTAACTCCATTGTTGTTCAAAATCTGCTATGTGGTTAAATTCTGCCCTACCTCACAAAGAACAATCGAAGCAACCAGTGACCTCTTTTGCCACTGAACTCACAGCCAAATCCTTCCACAGAAATATGGAAATACAGGAATAGGAGTAAGATATCCAGACTCTTGAGCTTGTCCCATCATTAAATTAGCTTACTGTTGATCTGTACCTCAATTCTATTTACCTGCTCTTCTTCTATGTCCTTTGATAACCTTACCTAACAAAAATACATCAATCTCAGTCTTGAAAATTTCAGCTAACAACACAGCCATTTTGGGGGAAGAGTCCCATTTTCCATCACCCTTTGTGTGAAAAAGAGCTTGCTGATTTTACTTTAAATGGTTTTGCTGTAATGTTTAAGATTTTCCCCCTTATTCTGGACTTCCCCACAAGATGAAACAAGTTTCTTTTGGATCTACCCTACAAATTTCTTAATCATTTTAAATACCTTGATTGGATCATCCGTCAACTTTCTAAAGTTACATTTATCCAATCTCTCCTCAGAATTGAGTGTCATTCTAGTGAATCTGTGCTGTACCTCCTCCAAAGCATTATATTTTTCCTGAGATTATCCACAGTGACTCTTATTTACTTCATGTCAATCAACATGAAACAGAAGCCCAGGAACAGGTATCTCTTGCCCAGTTCCTAATGAGAGAACAATGCTTGATATAGGGAAGGAAAAGATGTGTAGGGTAAAAAAGTTCAGCTGTTTCCACTTTATCTGTAACTTATCTGCCAGATACCAAATGTTACTCACATCACTATTCATATCTAAAGTTTATTGTTCGAAAATACTGCCATTATAAAAATATACTGTGATGCTTTTAATGTAGCAAATGTTTGTGCATGTATCTAAACCAAGGGATGCTTGAAACTGTTCACAATTACCAATTAAACTTTTTAATAAAGATTTTCATTTAGCATGCTAAAGGGCTGATGAAAGTTCTGAAATAAAACTTTAGAAACTGTCAGCATTAACTGACAATATACGACAAACATCTAAGACCAGCAACATTTCTACTCTGCATCATTATCTTGGTCTGCAGATCAGCAAATGTCATTGTGCTTGGTCTTAAGTGGAAATGAGGCCTGAGATCAGATAAGTATCTGTTAATCTGTGTTACTCCATTCTGTTTACAATGTCATTGCCTACTGTTCCAACATCCCTTGGGCCAATTGTAAATATAAAAAAGAATCTACAGGAAGCTGCTCACATAGAACTACACAAGTGGACCTCACTAGCATGTAGGGGTTACTACTAGGTCTTGAACAGAGGATTTTTTTTTAATCGCCTCAGGAGAAACAATGTCCCATAATGATGTACAGAACTATTACTGCACTAATGAAGAATCATACATAATTCAGCACCTTTCACTTGGCACCACTGTGATATACTCATTAGCACAGACACACAGTGGAAGTCAGATGGTGTCCATGCAATTGCAGGCATTATTTGCAGTGCAGCTGCTTTCATGACATTGCCAGTATATAAAAACATGACGCCAGTTTGTTTTATTTAGTGCTAAACCTTCTAGTTTGTAAAAACAAGCCTGACACCAACCTGACATGAGCAAGTGAAAATAATTAGCTCTCATTTTCTCAGCCTCCTATTTCCTCCTCCCTGCTGCGTTCTCTTCCCACTAAACCACCACATGTCATTGGAAATAGGAGGCAATTAGTGGGCTCATTTCAGCCCCACAACTGCAGCAAAAAGAAAGTATTTATGATGGCACAATGAACAGCTGAAAGATTAAATAACATTTGCCTTTTGAAAAGAAAATGACTTCTGACTAAATGGGGCATTTTTGATTATATTCAACCATCCTCAGCGCAGCAGTTTTAAATGGGGCCTGCCTATGTGATATAGGATCCTTAAAGAACACAAAATGAGTCATTTACAGCTAAAAGCATGAAAATAAAATGCAACTTGAGGTCGTAATTTGGAGTTTCACTGTATATCGAAGTGTAGAAATGCACAGAAAAATGTGTTTTAAAATTTAAACTAACATTTATAAAGCTGAAGAAATATTGTAAAAGCAAAAAACTGCAGATGCTGGAAATCCGAAACAAAAACAAAAATACCTGGAAAAACTCAGCAGGTCTGACAGCATCTGCAGAGGGGAACATGGTTAATGTTTCAAGTCCGTATGACTCTTCAACAGAACCAAGGAAAAATAGAAAAGAGGTGAAAAATAAGCTGGTTTAAGGGGATGGGGGGTGTGGTGGGGCAGGTAGAGCTGGATAGAGGGCCAGTGGAGATAGCCAAAAGATGTCATAGACAAAAGGACAAAGAGGCGTTGAAGGTGGTGATTTTAGCTAAGAACTGTGCTAAAGGTGACATTAAGGGTAGAAAGCAGGACAAGCAAGGGACAGATAGCCCTAGTGGAGGTGGAGTGGGGGAAAGGGATCGCAATAGGCTAAAAGATAGAGATAAAACAATGGATGGAAATACATTTAAAAATAATGGAAATAGGTGAGAAAAGAAAAATATATACCAATTATTGGAAAAGGGGGGATCGGAAAAGGGGTGGGGATGGTGGAGAGAGTTCATGATCTAAAGTTGTTGAACTCAATATTCAGTCCAGTAGGCTGTAAAGTGCCTAGTCGGAAGATGATGTGCTGTTCCTCCAGTTTGCGTTGAGCTTCACTGGAACATTGCAGCAGGCCAAGGATGGACATGTGGGCATGAGAGCAGGGTGGTGTGTTGAAATGGCAAGTGACAGGGAGGTCAGGGTCATGCTTGTGGACAGACCGAAGGTGTTCACAAAGCGGTCACCCAGTCTGCATTTGGTCTCTCCAATGTAGAGGAGACCGCGTTGGGAGCAGCGAATGCAGTAGACTATATTGAGGGAAGTGCATGTGAAATGCTGCTTCACCTGAAAGGAATGTTTGGGCCCTTGGACGGTGAGGAGAGGGGAAGTAAAGGGGCAGGTGTTGCACCTTCTGCGGTTGCATGGGAAGGTGCTGTAGGAGGGGGTTGAGGTGTAGGGGGTGATGGAGGAGTGGACCAGGGTGTCCCGGAGGGAACGATCCCTGCAGAATGCCGCCAGGCTGGGTGAGGGGAAGATGTGTTTGGTGGTGGCATCATGCTGGAGTTGGCGGAAATGGCGGAGGATGATCCTTTGAATGTGGAGGCTGGTGGGGTGATAAGTGAAGACAAGCGGGACCCTATCATGGTTCTGGGAGGGAGAGGAAGGTGTGAGGGCGGATGCGCGGGAGATGGGCCGGACACGGTTGAGGGTCCTGTCAACCACTGTGGGTGAAAAACCTGGGTTAAGGAAGAAGGAAGACATGTCAGAGGAACTGTTTTTGAAAGTGGCATCATCAGAACAGATGTGACGAAGGCGAAGGAACTGAGAGAATGGGATGGAGTCCTTACAGGAAGCGGGGTGTGAGGAGCTGTAGTCAAGGTAGCTGTGGGAGTCGGTAGTCTTGTAATGAATATTGGTGGACAATCTATCACCAGAAATTGAGACAGAGAGGTCAAGGAAGGGAAGTGTCAGAGATGGACCATGTGAAACTGATGGAGGGGTGGAAATTGGAAGCAAAGTTAATAAATTTCTCCAGGTCCAGACGAGAGCATGAAGCAGCACCGAAGCAGTTATCGATGTACCAGAGAAAGAGTTGTGGAAGGGGGCCGGAGTAGGACTGGAACAAGGAATGTTCCACATACCCCATAAAGAGACAGGCATAACTGGGGTCCATGTGGGTACCCATAGCCACACCTTTTACTTGGAGGAAGTGAGAGGAGTTTAAGGAGAAATTGTTCATTGAAAGAACAAGTTCAGCCAGACAGAGGAGGGTAGTGGTGGATGGGGATTGTTCGGGCCTTTGTTCGAGGAAGAAGCGGAGAGCCCTCAGACCATCCCGGTGGGGGATGGAGGTGTAGAGTGATTGGACGTGAAGAGGAGGCGGTTGGGGCCAGGGAACTGGAAATTGTCGATATGATGTAGGGTGTCAGAGGAATCACG
Source organism: Carcharodon carcharias (assembly GCF_017639515.1). Taxonomy (NCBI): domain Eukaryota; kingdom Metazoa; phylum Chordata; class Chondrichthyes; order Lamniformes; family Lamnidae; genus Carcharodon; species Carcharodon carcharias. Next base: position 80,954,289 of record NC_054478.1, on the reverse strand, counting down.
GATGAAAGTGGGAAGAGACTGGACAAGGGGAGAGAGAATGGAGTCAAGATAGCAAGAAATGAGTTCCATGGGGCAAGAACAGGCTGACATGATCGGTCTGCTGGGACAATCCTGTTTGTGGATTTTGGGTAAGAGGTAGAAGCGGGCCATCCGAGGTTGGGAGACTATGAGGCTAGAAGCTGTGGAGGGAAGATCTCCAGAGGAGGTGAGGTCAGTGACAGTCTAGAAACAATGGCTTGATGTTCAGTGGTGGGGTGATGGTCCAGAGGGAGGTAGGGGGAACTGTCTGTGAGTTGACGCTCAGCCTCTGCGAGGTAGAGGTCAGTGCGCCAGACAACAACAGCACCACCCTTGTCAGTAGGTTTGATGACAATGTCAGGGTTGGACCTCAGAGAACGGAGTGCAGCAAGTTCAGAAAGAGATAGGTTAGAGTGGGTGAGAGGAGCAGAGAAATTGAGATGACTGATGTCACGCCAATGATGTCAGACATATTGTAACTTCCAAGATTACAATGTAATCTAAAGTCAAGATTTTTCCCACGCACAAAGGGCCATGTACTGCCCTTTAACTTTTAGCAACAGCAATGCAGGCGTAACAGAAGGAAGAGACAGAAAAATGGATTACTTATTGAAAATGTACTTAACGGTTTACAATCATAAATAGTGCTTGTTAATTCAGAAAATCAGACTCTACTGAACATAAAGTCACTGACCTCAAAGTAGTATGAAAGATCAGCCGTTAAACAAACCAAAAATCTTAGGATCTTCACAACATTGCACCTGTCTTAAAGTTTGTGATAATATTTTCTTTGATGGTGGATGACAATTTCAAGAGCAGTTTGAATTTATTTCCAAGTTACCAGGAATTGACAAAACAAAATACTTCTCAAACCGGCACAATTTAAGCAATGCCACTCAAATAGGCCACAAGAACAGAAGGTATGATTAAATTAAAATGCCATATTGGTGAAAGGTGGTACTTTGAGACCAGATCTGGAATACTTTTGGAAGATGTAGAGGGAGCTCTACACTGCATCAAATCTGGAGTAGATTTTAATCTAGTTGTGTAATAATATATGAAAAATGCTTAATTGTCCAATGCTAACTATCTTCATTTCAATATGTACAAAATACACAAATACTAGTAAAACAATATTCATAAAACTGAGTACATCTTAAAGTTGAGCTCTATCAAGTAGCATAAATGAGACTGAAAACACATGTAACAAATCTTCTTCATAATATCACCTCCGTGAAGCATGAAATACATCCTACATCAGATGTAAAGCCTCCAACAGCTTCCACAAAACCACAGACTGTGAACACTTAACAAACCACAGACTAGCAGTCACTACCAAACCACAGAATGCTTGGTAGCCTCCTCCAAATCACAGAACTAACATACTTCCTCCAAAGCACAGATCTAACAACCTCTACCAAACCACAGAAATAGCAGCATCCTTCTCCAAACTTAATGATCATTCAACCTCTGAAATATAGATCATGCAACGTCCAACATCAAATTACACAAGTTATCACCTCCATGAAAATATAGAACTCACAAACCCTTCTATTAAACTACTAAACACAGAGCATGCTTCACTAAATCATAGAATAACAAACTAATTTACCAAACTATAGAAAGTGCAGCCTCCATCAAAGGTAATCCATGTCCTTATTTTTGAAATAAGAGGGGAGATTTCCTGCCTTGGGTAGGAGGGGGAGGGAAATTTGATGCTGAGACAGAGCATTAGTAATGCACCAGTGGTATACTGCTTGCCATTTGGCAATGATGGAGGAGTGAGAAGCTTGCAATGCTGGCAAGTACGAGCACCATGAGATTATCAATATATGTGCAGCATTAAAGCTATGTGCTTATTGGTTTTACGATTGATTGAGAACATGCGTTCATGGTCTCCTTTGAGCACAATTATTTGATACAGAGTGCGCAATGTAGAAATGGGCCATTCAACCCAATTGGTTTTTGCCAGTGTTCATGTTTCATACAAGCCTCCTCCCACCCATCATCATCTAATTCTATTAGTATAATCTTTTATTTCTTTCTCCTTCATGTGCTTAACTATTCCTTGTGGTAGTGAGTTCCATATTCTAACAACACTCTGGGCAAAGAAGTTTTTCATGAATTCCCTGTTGAATTTATTTGTGACTATCTTATATTTATGACACTTACTTTTGGTATCCCCCACAAACGGAAATATCTTCTCTACATGTACTCTATCAACCCCTTTCTTGATCTTAGAGCTCTCTATCCGGTCACCTCCTGAGCCTTCTCTTTCTAGAGAAAAAAGCCCCAGGTTGTTCAGCCTCAACTGATAAGTAATTATCCCCCTCAGTTCTGGTATCATCCTAATAAATCCTCTTTTAAATCTTTTCCAGTGCCTCTATATCCCTTCTACAATGTAGAGACTGGAAGTGTTCACAGTACTCCAAATGTGGTCTAACCAAAGTTACATACAAATTTAATACCGCTCCCTTGCTTTTCAGTTCTATCCCTCTATGAATGAACCCCAGCACTTTGTTTGCTCTTTTATGATCTTATTACTCAGCACTTCAGCATTTAATGATTTGTGTATCTGTTCCCGTAAATCTGTCTGCTTTCCTTCTCTATACACTTATTTTCCAAGGAGTACATGGCATTTTTATTCTTCTGACCAAAATGTACTCCCACATTTTAATCTTTTTTTATTCATTTATGGGATGTGGGTGTCGCTGGCTAGGCCAGCATTTAATGTCCATCCCTAATTGCCCTTGAGAAGGTGGTGGTGAGCTGCCTCCTTGAACTGCTGCAGTCCATGTGGTGTAGGTACACACACAGTGCTATTAGGGAGGGACTTCCAGAATTTCGACCAAGCGACAGTGAAGGAACGGCGATATATTTCCAAGTCAGGATGGTGTGTGGCTTGGAGGGGAATTTCCAGGTGGTGGCATTCCCATGCGTTTGCTGCCCTTGTCCTTCTAGATGGTAGCGGTCGTGGATTTGGAAGGTGCTGCCTAGGGAGCTTTGGGGAGTTTCTGCAGTGCTTCTTGTAGATGATACATACTGCTGCCAATGTTTATCAGTAATGGAGGGAGCGAATGTTGTGGAAGGGGTGTCAGTCAAGCAGACTGCCTTGTCCTAGATGCTGTCAAGCTTCTTGAGTGTTGTGGGGGCTGCAGTCATCCAGGCAAGTGGAGAATATTCCATCACACTCATGGCTTGTGCCATGTAGATGGTGGATAGACTTTGGGGAGTCAGGAGGTAAGTTACTTGTCGCAGGATTCCAAGCCTCTGACCTGGTCTTGTAGCCACAGTATTTATATGGCTAGTCCAGTTCAGTTTCTTGTCAATAGTAAGCCGCAGAATGTTGATAGTGGAGGATTCAGTGATGTTAATGCCATTGAATGTCAAGGAGCAACGATTTGATTTTCTCTTGTTGGAGATAGTCATTGCCCGACACTTGTGTGGCACAAATGTTAATTGCCACTTGCCAGCCCAAGCCTGGATTCGTCCAGGTCTTGCCGCATTTGGACATGGACTGCCTCAGTATGCGAGGAGTTGTGAATGGTGCTGAATATTGTGCAATCACCAACGAACATCCCCATTTCTGATCTTATGATAGAAGGAAGGTCATTGATGAAGCAGCTGAAAATGGTTGGGCCAAGAACACTACCCTGAGGAACTCCTGCAGTGATATCCTGGAGCTGAGATGATTGGCCTTCAACAACCATAGCTATCTTTCTTTGCACTAGGTATGATTCTAACCAGTGGAGAGTTTTCTCCTAATTGCTATTGAGTCCAGTTTTGCTAGGGCTCCTTGATGCCATACTCAGTCAAATGTTGCCTTGATGTCAAGGGCAGTCACTCTCAACTCACCTCTGAAGATCAGCTCTTTTGTCCATGTTTGAACCAAGGCTGCAATGAGGTCAGAAGCTGAGTAACCCTGGCAGAACCCATACTGAGGTCAGTGAGGAGGTTATTGCTAAGCAAGTGCTGCTTGATAGCACTGTTGATGACCCCTTCCATCACTTTACTGAAGATTGAGGGTAGACTGATGGGGCGGTAATTGGCCGGGTTTGATTTATCCTACTCTTTGTGGACAGGAGATGCCTGGGAAATTTTCCACATTGCTGGGTAATTGCCAGTGTTGTAGCTGTACTGGAACAGCTTGGCTAGGAGTACAGCAAGTTCTGGAGCACAAGACTTCAGTACTATTGCCGGAATATTGTCAGGGCCCATAACCTTTGCAGTATCGAATGTCTTCAGCCATTTCTCGATATCACGTGGAGTGAATCGAATTGGCTGAAGACTGGCATCTGCGATGCTGGGCATCTCTGGAGGAAGCTGAGACGGATCATCCTTCTGGCTGAAGATTGTTGCAAATGCTTCAGCCTTATCTTTTGCACTGATGTGCTATGCTCCTCCATCTTTGAGAATGGGGATATTTGTGAAGCCTCCTTCTCCAGTGAGTTAATTGTCCACCACCATTCACAACTGGATGTGGCAGGACTGCAGAGCTCAGATCTGATCCATTGGTTGTGGAATCACTTATCTCTGTCTATCACGCAAGTAGTCCTGTGTTGTAGCTTCACCAGATTGACACCTCATTTTTAGGTATGCCAAGTGCTGCTCCTGGCATGCCCTCCTGCACTCTTCATTGAACCAGTGTTGATCCCCTAGCTTCATGGTAATGTTAGAGTGGGTGGTATGCTGGGCATGAGGTTACAGATTGTGGTTGAGTACAATTCTGCTGCTGCTGATGGCCCACAGTGCCTCATGGATACCCAGTCCTGGACAGCTAGAACTGTTCGAAATCTATCCCATTTAGCACAGTGGTAGTGTCACACAATACGATGGAGGGTATCCTCAATGTGAAGATGGGACTTCGTCCATATTGATGATCATTTGTCAACTGCATTCCTATTCTGCAAGCTCATTAATATCCTCCTGCATTTTGTCGCAGTATTTCTCTGCATTAACACCTCCCAATTTGGTGTTGTCCATAAATATTGAAACTGATGAGTAACTACCTTTAATAACTAATCTACGATTTCTGCTTGTAGCCAGGTTATCCATTGCTATCCATTCTGCTACTTGTCCCCTGACTCCATACATTCTGACAATAGTCATGAGTCTACTATACAGTGCTTTATTGAAGGTCATTTGGAAATTTAAATGTATCAGGTCCACTGCATTACCTTTATCCACCCATGTTACTCTTCAAAGAAGTTAATAAGGGTGGTCAACCATGATCTCTCCTTTTGAAATCCAAACCGACTACTCTTATGTTTGTAGTTTCTCAGTGTTTTTCTATTGCATCTTTGAGTAAGGAATCCATTATTTTTCCTACCACCAATGTTAAGCTAAGTGGTCTAAAGTTCCCTGGACTTGGTCTTTCTCCCTTTTTAACTATTGGAACTACATCAGCAATCCCCTAGTCTTCAAATGCTCTTCCCATTTCTAATGAGTTTACATATATATGTAATTCTGTCCCTGATATCTTTTCCCTAACTGTTTTTAATATGCATAGATGCAATCCATCTAGACCAGGGATTTTGTCCTCACTAAGTTTAATTAGTTTATCAATTATCTCCTCATTTAATCTTAAATGTTCTGATGTCTCTTTTTGACCTATTCTTCTAATGTCATGTCTACCATGTTGGTCTCTGTAAATACTAAGACAAAATAATTATTTACTATTTCTACCATTTTACAGAAATTACCTGTGACTTCATCATGAGTATCCTTTCATACTCCAAACCCCACTCTGATTTTTCTTTTGTTATTTATGCGCCTGTAGCTTATTATTTCTTTTAAAATTGGCTTGATAATTTAACTCTGCAGTTTCTCTTTGCCTTCCTAATTGTGATTTTTGACTTCTCTTGTAACCTTTTTGAATTCCTTTTTGTCAACCTCTCCTTTGTTGTCTTATGACAGAAGCTACTCTTAGCGTATGCCTTTTTCTTCATTCATCCATGATGTATCATTACTCGATAAATTGTTCTTGCTTTTTAGTGTGATATATTTCTCCTGGACTCAATCAATCACTGTTTTAAAATGTTTCTCATTGTTATTCCATTTCTTTCTTTGCCAGTAAATTTTCCGGTTTATTTTCTCAGTGTATTTTTTCATATTTAGTTTAATCTTGTTTTTTCTTTTTACTTCTTATCACCCACCATTTAGGGAGCTTTTACTGTGATTTGCGACAGGCTCTGCTGTTAGGATGGATATTTCTTTTGGAATTGACCTGAGACAGAGTCATAAAGTTATCAAGATACAGAAGGAGGGAGATCGGCCCATCAAGTAGATAAATCTCCAGGCCTGGATGAATGTATCCCAGGCTGTTGAGTGAGACAAGGGAATGGATAGCAGGGCCACTGGCAACAATTTTCAGTACCTCTCTGGCCACAGGAGAGGTGCCAGAGGACTGGAGGACAGCCAATGTGGTATCATTATTCAAGAAGGGAGGAAGGGATAAACCAGGGAACTACAGGCCAGTTCAGTCTAACCTCAGTGGTGGGGAAACTATTGGAAGCAATTCTGAGGGACAGAGTTAATCTACACTTGGAGAGGCAGAGATTAATCAAGGACAGTCAGCATGGTTTTGTTAAGGGGAGGTCATGTCTGACCAATTTAATTGAATTTTTCGAAGAGGTGACCAGGTGTGTAGATGAAGGCAATGCATTTGACATAGTTTACTTGGACTTCAGCAAGATTTTTGATCAGGTCCCGCATGGGAGACTGACAACGAAGATAAGAGCCCATGGGATCTAAGGTAATTTGGCAAATTAGATCCAGGATTGGCTGTGTGGCAGGAAGCAGAGGGTGATGATCGAGGGGTGTTTTTGTGACTGGATGCCTGCGTCCAGTGGGGTTCCACAGGGATCGGTGTTGGGTCCCTTGCTGTTTGTGGTATATATAAACGATTTGGGCTTGAATGTGGGAGGGTTGACCAGTAAGTTCGCAGATGACACAAAAATTGGTGCGGTGGTAAATAGTAAGGAGGATAACCTTAGATTACAGGAGGATATAGACGGGATGGTCAGATGGGCTGATCAGTGGCAAATGGAATTTAATCCGGATAAGTGTGAGGTGATGCACTGGGGCAGGACAAACAATGCTTGGGAATACATGATGAATGGTAGGACCCTGGGGAGTACCAAGGATCAGAGGGAACTTGGTGTGCATGTCCACCGGTCCCTGAAGGAGGCGGGACAGGTAGATAAGTTGGTTAAGAAGCCATATGGGATACTTGCCTTTGTTAGCCAAGGCATAGAATATAAGAGCAGGGAGGTTATGCTGGAACTGTATAAAACGCTGGTTAGGCCACAGCTAGAGTATTGCTTGCAGTTCTGGAATCCACATTATAGGAAGGATGTAATTGCACTAGAGAGAGTGCAGAGGAGATTTACCAGGATGCTGCCTGGGTTGGAGAGTTTTAGTTATGAGGAGAGATTGGATAGACTGGTGTTATTTTCCCTGGAGCAGAGGAGATTGAGGGGGGACATGATTGAGGTGTATAAAATGATGAGGGGCATAGATAAGGTAGACAAGAAGGAACTTATCCCCTTGGCGGAGGGATCAATAACCAGGGAGCATAGATTTAAGGTAAGGGGCAGGCGGTTTAGAGGGGACGTGAGGAAGAATTGTTTCACCCAAAAGGGTGGTGGGAATCTGGAACTCACTGCCTGCAAGGGTGGTAGAGACAGAAACCCTCATAACATTTAAGTATTTAGATGTGCACTTGCGATGCCATGGCATACAAGGCTATGGGCCTAGTGCTGGAAAATGGGGTTAGAATAGTTAGGTACTTATTTGACCAATGCAAACTTGATGGGCCGAAGGGCCTTTTTCTGCGTTGTAGACCTCTAAGTCCATGACAGCTTTCTGCACAGCAATTCAGTAAATCCCATTTCCTTGCTCTATCTCTGTGGCCCAATGGATTTATTTTGCTCAAGTGCTATCCAGTTTCCTTTTGAAAGCATTCATTGTCTCCACTTCCACTACCTTTATGAGCAGTGTTCCAGGTTATTATCCCTTACTACATGACTTAAGTTCTTCCTCTCTTCCCCAAAACCTTAAATCTGTGTTGCCTACTCCTTGTACCATCAGCTAATGGGAACAGCGCTTCTTTGTCTATCTTACCTAAACCTGCATTCTTATACAGCTCCAGCAAATTCCCCTCAATCTCCTTTGTTCTAAGAACAACTCCAGCTTCTCCAACCCAGCCTTGTAGCAAAAATCACTCATCCCTGGAACCATTCTGGAAAATCTCCTCTTCACTGTCTCAAAGACAACTAAAGGACAAGAAAGAATGCTAGAGAAATAATCAGCTGAAGGTTTGCCTGTACTTGAGACAGGTTGCACAGACTGGCTGTTACTTACCAGCACCAGAATACTTTGGGCATCATCAGAGGAGGCGTGCCTTAGTACCTTTCTCTAGGTTGTAACTCTGCCTTTGAGATGCAGCACATTGTTACATAAGCAGAAAGATAGGCCATAATTTTCTGGCCCCGTTGGCATCAGGTATCATGGTGGGTGGTGGTGTGTGGGGTGGGGGTGGGGGGGGTGGGTGTGTGTGTGTGAAAAATACGGCAGGAAGGCCAAAAATCGGTTTTATGCCATTGTGAAACCAGTTTGCGAACGTCCACTCCACCTGTCAACGGTGGGCCGCGTTTCCCATCGCTGCACAGGGGAACCTAATTCCAATACTTTAGCATCTCATTATCAGCCCTGATCACTGGAATCATCTCCCCATGTCAATTTACCACCCACATTGGTGTGACTTCAAAAAGGCATGCTTTACAACTGCCTTTGAAAGGCATGCACGTGGCGGCCTGAACTTTGAGGGGAACTGGGAGGTGAATGCACACAACCTGGCACAGCGCTCGTAAGCATCGCCTGTAGGACATCAAGGAAGAGGCGCTGTGCATTCGTGAGGGGCACAGGCAAGTCGCTTTCTCCAGGCTGGCTCTCAGTGTGGTGCCAAGGCAAGGACTCCAGTGCGGGTCAGACCGGGTGGGATTGGGGGTGGGGGCGATGGGGTGGGAGACAAGGCAGCACAGACCGAAGGAAGTACTCAAGCACATGCTGGGGGAAGGGAGGGGACGGGATAGCAGGGGTGAGGGAAGCGGCCAAGTGCTTGGAAAAGCTCGTCAAAAGTGAGCATTTTTCCACAGCTGAGATTGTTCAGCTGCAGTTCCATTGATGTGGAGTAGAGCCTCTGAAGCTTTTCTGCCCTTTCAAGCAACATAAAAGCATGAATGTTCCACCAAATGCTCCAGAACTTTTCATCCCTTGGGCACAGGCTGCAAGTTAATCTGTGTTTTAGGAGGCAGCAGAGCAATTGGATGACTGGGCAAGTTGAACAATCCCTTTGTGAAAGGTGGCCACGGCACAGTCAGTGGTGGAGGTGCTCAGAGCCCCTCGCAATGTCTTTATTAAGGTTTGGACCAGTATCCCTCATGGTTTAAGCTAACAATGCAACCTTGCAGTGTGGGTTAGGAGAATGCCTGCGCCTGAGCTGAGAGCACAGCATGCAGTTCAATGGGCCAAGCTGCTGTCAATCAGTCAGATGGAAAGGGCGGAGGTGGGTGGGGTTTTGGGCAGCCAATGAGTGCATTACACGCTGGCCGTCCAAGTGGTGGCCAGGACTCTCCTGCATGCATGAAGGGGCCTTCAGATTTAACCAAGAGAGGCTCTTAGGTCACCTATGCTAACCCACATTTCTCTCTCTTTGATCCTGCAGGAGGAGGACATTAGGATCATGGAGCCTGGTTACCTAGCGGTATTCCTCATTGTTCACAGGGAGCAGGGAAGAAGAAAAAGAGTGAGGCGGAGGCGCCTGGCTCCACAAAGGGAGGACCACTTTCCTCAAGGTGAAGGGGTGGCAGGGCATGCAGCTGAAGATCCACAGGAAGCAATCACTCGTAGACACCTCACCAGACCCAGGGTCTATAGAAGGCGCCTGTTGTTACAGCAGATGATTGAGAACAAGTGTTGCCCAAGACTGCGCATATCTAGAGAACTGGTCGGTCACATATGCCACCTGCTGCAGGATTTGGCACCATGGGGACATGGAGGGCATCCACTGCCAGTGGCCATGAAAGTGACTGCAGTGTTCAATTTTTACGCCAGTGGCTCCTTCCAGGGCTCCACAGGTGACCTGTGTGAGATCTTGCAAGCCTCCACACCCAAGTGTATCCATGAGGTCACGGATGCCATCTTTGCGAAGGCACACAACTTTGTGCATTCCGCCCAGGATCAGGAAAGCCAGGAAGCAAGGGCACTGGAATTTGTGCAGATCTCTGGTTTTCCACAGGTGCAGGGTGTTATCGACTGCACTCGCATGGCGCTTAGATCTCCATGGCAACAAGCAGTCAACTACGCCAACCTCAGGGGCTTCCACTTGCTGAATATTCAGCTGGTCTGCGACCACCACAAACACAGCTTATAGGTCTGTGCACGATTCCCAAGGAGCATACACGACTCCTACATCTTTAGCAGGTCTCAGATCCCTGACATCTTCCAGGGTCCACAGAGGCTGCAGGGTTGGTTCCTTGGGAACAAGTGTTACCCATAGAGGACGTGATGTGCCCATGTGATGGCCTCAGACGGCAGCAGACTGATGGTACAATGAGGCTCATGCCACAACCCAGACTTTGGTGGAGCAAACGATAGACATTTTGAAAATGAGGTTCGGTGTCTCGACAGGTCTGGTGGAGCACTGCAATACAGTCTGCAGAGGGTGTTGCAAATCATCATAGCTTGCTGTGTGCTGCACAATCTGGTGCTGCAATGGGGTCGGGGGGGTGGGACCTGGCTGAGAAGCAGATGGAAGAGGCTCCACGTCTCCTCTGATGAGGAGGACGTTGAAGAGTATTGCGATGATGAGGTCCTCAAGTACTGGCCAGATGAGGCAGATGTCCTTGGAAGGTCCTCATAGCCCCAGGTTTCATGGAGAATGATGACGAGATGCAGTGAGTGAATGCCTCTGTGAATGTTTGATTCCTAAGTGGCTGATGGCAGCGCACATACCCTCAGTGCTCAGGCTTATGTCATGGAGACGCAGCAGAGGCCCTAATAGTTGCTCGATTCCAGGAGGATGATGGTGACATGCAGTGAGGACACTCCTTAGATCTTCACAAACCCTCTGTGAATGCCTGACTCCTGTCTGGCTGAGGGCAGCTTATTTGTCCTCTGTAATCAGGGTCATATCATGGAGATGCAGCCATGAAACTTTAAATACATCTGATCCTTTGTCAGCCTTCATCATTTGAGCCTTTCAGGACTACACCATCACTGGACACAAGTGCTGAAGAGATGGGGGCCAGCCTCACCTTAAAGGTGCTGAGAGCACACAGAGAGAATGATGGAACTCTGAGACACCTGCCCACAACAGTCTAGCAGCAATGACAAGCACCATCAAGATGCAGGCATCAGTAATGTGTCCAGTGAACGTGAAGCCAGACCATTACTTTGCTCTGAAGGTTATATACTGCACAGGGAAGAGGCCCTGGATTGAGACACTTGGCTTTATCTTATGCCGGAAGCAAGGTTTCACATCTGAGAGACACGAGCACTGCTCATCAGAACAAGGAGCCATAGGCAAGGAGACATTCTTGGGAGTTTATTTACAACAGTGAACAGTATGTACAAATGATTAACACCCGTAACCTCCCTAACACTGCCTTTACATTTTGGTACTCCCCGGACATCCACAGTGAAGGTGGAGGCAGCCTGGTGACTGCTACGCCTGTCTGTGATGACTGTGATGGGCTTCTTCTGGAGGGCCAAGACTTGGAGAGCCCCAGCTTGCTTTCAGGGTGCTGCTGTGGCACCCTCCTCAGCCTGAGGAGTTGGAGCTGCTGGGCTGACAGGAAGAGGGGATTCAAATGGGCCAAATACTCACAAAGTCACCTGGGTGGATGACCCCAGGCTGTGCACCTGCTGATTCTCCTCCCTATGGGTACCCAAAGGCCCCAGGCTGACACCTTGAGGAGAAGGGGTAGCTGGAGTGAGATTGAGCTGCCCCACACCCTCTCATGTTGACACTGCTGGAGGCCAAATATTGCATCAGTGATGGAGTTTAGCCCACACAGCAGTGCAGGGGTGACGTCCTGGACCAAGGTCTCCATGGTGGCCACCATCCTACCAGTGTTGATCTCGGTGCATTGGAATGCCGGCGCTACTACCTCAGACTGAAGGCGGATGTACTCCTCCATTGTGTCTTGCAATCTGAGGAGTGCAGCAGACATCCCTTCCTGATGTTCCTAAGCTTGCCTTTGCAGTTCCAGCAACTGAGATATGATCGAGTCCAGAGCTCCTCATCGGACTTGGATTCAGCAGATTTCTGGCCCCCAGCTGAGTGCTGGAAACTTGGGAAGCCCCTGCTGTGGATCAGACAGTGCTATGTGCTCACCAGATTGTGACCCCGAGGCTACTCTAGAACTAACTCCCATTGAGGTGTGCCTCTCTGCGCTGGTGGAGGGTGTGGGTGAGCGCTGTAATGGGACTTCAGTGAGGGTGTCATCAGATTCTTCTTCCGTGATGTCTTCGGGGCTTGAGCCAAGGACCTGGTTCTTGGACCCTCTCGGCTGTTTCCTGGATGTGCCTGCAAAAGCAAGGAGAGATAATTAGTGCATGGCAGTGGCCTGTGAAACAGGACACATCACTCACAGCATGGTTATCTTATGGATGTTGCACTGCTGGACCCTCACTTGATACAGCACCACCGAACTCATTGTCAGCACAGGAATGGTACAGATTGTTGCCAGCCAGCTGGATGACTCTATTCTCAAAGTCTGTGATGACCTTGATTTCAGGCATTCCTCCACCAGTCTGTGATCTCTCCCTTTTGTTGTGTGCCAGCTTGTCCTGCATGAATACAGCTGGAGAGAGTGTAAGCAGGATTCTTGCCAGGCCAGATAATAAGGATGCCTGGCATGTGTGGGTGGTGTGTGGTCCCATGGATGGGATGAGGACACGATCCACAGGGTAGGTGAAAGTGTGTGTGAGAGAGAGTGAATGGTGATGTCCCTTGAACTGGCAGTGAGTGAGATGCCAGCGGATGTGTGATGGGTTTGTGAGTGTGAAAGTTGTGAGTGATGAGAAGAGTGACTTACCCTGGTGGAATGGAGGAGGCCATTCATCCTCTTTCAGCACTGGGTGGCTGTTCTTTTTTGCAGGGTGTTGGCGCTGACCACCACATCCACCACCTCCTATACTAGATTGCTGACCTTGCTTGCTGGTCTTCGCAAAGATCAGGAGTAGAGAACTACACGGCAGGCCTCCACTGCGTCCAGTAGGCACTTGAGGGAGGCATTGCTAAATTTGGAGGTAGCATGTTTCCTCCCTTTGGCAGCCATGACTTTGTAGTAGCTTCCAATCCCTAAGAGGGCACAAACTCTGTGCAGGGGCACCCTTTAAATATGGCACCCAAATTACTGAAGCCCTGAGGGAGGAGGGGCCGGCAAATCAGAGGCCACCCCGCCAGCAATCCAGAGTATTAATGCAGTGGGACGCACCAGGAACGGGACGATACGGCACAAAAAACCGTCATTGCGGCTGACAGGTAACTTTGTGCAAATCTGGGACCGATTCTGCCCATAGTCTCAAATAGCTGGAAATTAAAGAGGCACAAGCACAATAACAGATCTGTTAACAACCTAAGTATCAGTACATAGTTGCACATCATAAAGCTAGGTTCTTTTAGATGTTGTGAGTGAGACAATGTTTTCAGTTATACATAGCATCTCGTAGGCATGTGGCACTAAGATATCAATATATATGCAATGCAGTCTAAGAGCTTTAAAGTTAGCTGAGGGCTAGGCATGGATAAGTAACCAAGGAAAAGCCAAACAGGCTGGAAGATAATACTTTGTAGTATGGAATCCTGTTTTGGCTATGACATACATTGATAATTCTTCTGAGCCAGTTTCCTTTAAGTTTGCTGCTGTCCTGCGCATCTGTTTTCAGATGTTGTAGGTAGCATACACAGCATTAAGTCTGGTTACCATCTTCTGCAAGCAATGGTGCACTGCTGGCTGAGTTTTCAAATGGGGAAACGCTCCTTGTTCCCACTTCATGCAGCTGCAAGTATACTTAGTCAGCAAAACAGTGGTCGGCTGCTGCAAAAGTCCATTATTTGACCAAAGAATCTGCTCTGTGCTTTCACATTGGGTTCCCTTTCACATTATTTACGTCTTACGCTTCTCGCCTGTTCTATTCTTAGCCAAAGCTGCTAAACATCTAAAGTCAATTTTGAAGAAATACCGGTGGAGGTGATATTCATCCCCATATGCAGCTGCTTACTTTTAAATGCAGATGTTCTTTTAATTTGGATTTGCTAACCAAATTTTCCACTTCCCACATTAGGCTTGTTTACAAGGCCAAAAGTGCAAAAGCAACTATGAATAATTGTTCAAATCAACTGACAGCGGAAAACTAGGGGTGAGACAGTTTGCTGCACTGGTGGATAGATTTTCTGAAGCAATGCACCACAGATGCTTCAATTGCAACAGCAGGAAATCTCCCCCAACAAGGCTGTTAGGGTTTTTAAAAAAAATCTTGGACATCCAACAACTACTAAACTTTTGCCAGGAGTAAATCCTCTGCAGTATATTTCTCAATGAGTGTACTTCATATATTTCAGGAAAAAGATAGTAGGGTTGAAATCCCATCAAATGTTTCTAGACCTCATGCATAATGCAGAGCTAATACATGTACCAATGTACAGCAGCAGCAATGGCATTCCAAAACCAATTTACCTGAGATCCTCTCCCTGGTTTTAAATGATAGCCGAAAAGCAGATCCAGATTCACTATTTTTTCTCTGGCATCTTCTTCCTCAGAATCATCACCCTTCAAAAAAAAAGAGTAACAATTTATATTTGGCTTTCGTAACCAAGTCTTTTTAATTATAGCTGAGCAGGAGGGTTGCTACTCATGTAGAGCAGCACTGGTGAAGAAATTTACAAAGCAGAGCACCTGAAGTGTTTAAACTATTACAGAAAGTGAGGTAAAAATCTTGTTCTTGTTTTTTAAAAAAAAGCAAGGCTCAAAAGCAACTCCCTCAAGGGCTGAAAAAAAAGAGGGGAGTTAAGTCAGAAAGTAGTGAGCGGGTGACGCAAATGATTAATTTTCAAATTTTGGAGCAGTTAGGGGGAAAAAAGGAAAGAGAGAGGATAGGAATCGACAGGCTCTTTGGGAGCAGACGGAGGGTTAAAATTGGAGAAATCAACAGTGCGTTCAGAAGCTGTGTCTAATCCATTGACTTCTGCAATCAACTGCAGCGCATAAGGCTGTGAACACACAACTCCTTCTGGAGAGGCGGGTTGTCAATTTCAATATGTTAATCACCTAATTATAATATGAACATGGTTTTGAGGATCTGTGTGTTCCCATGCATTTCTGGAACTTGCCATTGAAAGCAAGGTGAGAACTCATGCAGCAGCAGTTGAGCAGGCTAAAGACATGATAGGGAAAAACAGCAGTAAGTGCTGAAAGCTAAAAGCTTTCAATCCACCTCTTTTCTCACCTGTCCCATTTCTCTCTCTTCACATACCCCATTCTTCCCAACACAAAATAATTTCACAAACAAACTCAAGCCATTGGGATGAGATAGGGTATTGGTGGGCAATTGGTGAAAAGTGGAAATATTTTGACCAGAGTCCCCACTTCCATGTCCCTTTTACCATCATCCCTCTTATGGCCCACTTGCACTTCCCTACTAGCAATGAGCTGGAGAACACTTTGCTGCAGATCAGTGGGGCAATGAGTGACTAAAGCTAGAGTATCATGTGTCCTATTCAAGGCTGCATTCTTTTTTTTGAATATATTTGTTCATGGTATGTGGCATCAGAAGCAAGGCCAGCTTTTGTTGCACATCTCTAATTGGCATTGAGAAACTGGTTGTGAGCCACTTTCTTGAACTGCTGTAGCCCATGTGATGTAGGAACTGCGACGTTAGCTCGGGAATTCCAGGTTTCGGAAAAACACTGATCAAGGCCTGGGCTGATGCCAAATGGCCTGTCCACTTGCATTCTTATACTTTTCTGCCATGGTTTAATACAACTCAGTGACTTGCTAGGCCATTTCAGCCACAGTGCTGTTGGTCCAGAGTCACTTGTAGGTCAGACCGGATAAGGATGGCAGATTTCCTTCCCTGAGGAATGATAGTGAACTAGATGAGTTTTTATAACAATTTGGTAGTTTCACGGTCACCATTACTGATATTAGTTTTTCACACTATTTTGTTTTACCCAAGGGTCTATGTTGGCACCCTTGTTTTTCCTGATATATGTTAGTGACCTAAGCCTTAGTGTACAGGACAATTTTAAAATTTGCGAATGATATGAAACTTGGAAGCATCGTGAACTATAAGGAGGATAGTGTAGAACTTCAAAAGAACAAGTTGATGGAACAGGCAGGCAAATCGCAGATGAAATTCAATGCAGAGAGGTATGAAGTGATTTATTTTGGTAGGAAAACAACATAAAATAAAGGGATTAATTCTAAAGGGTGTGCAAGAGCAGAAGGACCTGGGTGTATATGTGCATAAGTTATTGAAGGTTGCTGAACAGGTCGTGAATGTGGTTAATAAAGCATATATTATCCTAGGATTTATTAATAAGGGCATAGAGTACAAGAGTGTAGAGGTGTACTACCGAGAGGCTTCTTTAATTGAACAACAAACTTTATTTACAGAGCCGCTGGATTAACTGCAGGCCTCTAGCAAGGGTACAATAGACCCTCCACCCCCACCCCCACCCCCACCACCACCACAAGGCTAGGAAAACTCCACCCATTATAAGCTTCCCAATGCTCAGTGTTGATTGGCTGTTCTGACCGCATGATCCTTACTCAGTAAGGCTGGCCTTAAAGCAACAATCACCACATTCCTCCCCCTTTAATTCTTTGTTTTACATTCTTTATTTAGACAAATTACTTCATACAGCTGAATAAAAAACAATATCAAAAATCTTATAAGTAATAACACCGGCACTTTGTCATGAATTCAGGTTATACATTTATATACATAGGTCCACTAATTACAAATCCAGCTGTTCAGGGGATTTTCAGTTTCAGGTAGAGCGGCGTAATTCTATAGCCTGAAGCTCTCCCACAGGCTCAACACCATCAGGAACTGCGATAACGGGTACCTCTTTTGGCACAGGCAGTTCATCACTATTTGATTCAATGGAGACATCAGTTATGTCTGTAACAGGTTGATCAGGTGCTTTGGTGTTTACAGGTTTAATAATATTCCTTGGTGGCAACACTGACTGTGGAAGGGTCTCCAGGTGATCCACGTGTTTCCGACCTTCCATGTCTACTTGGTATGAAAGGGGTCCAGTCTCACAGACAATAATTCCTGGGATCCAACTTGGACTGCTACTGAAGTTTCTTATATATACAACTCCATCTACCACAAATTTCCAGGCTCTAAGATGCAAATCATGGCTTGTTTTCTGATTATCTTGGTTCTTCTCTACCCTCCCTGGCAAATTTGGAAATATGAGGCTCAGTCCCATTCTGAGATGACACTTCATAAGCAGTTCTGCTGGTGGAATTCCTGTTGTTGCATGCAGAGACGTGCGGTAGCTAAGAAGAAAGCGTAAGATTTTGGTTTCCAACATTCCTTCTGACAATTTTTTTAGTCTTGACTTGAAAGTTTGGACAGCCCTCTTGGTTAGTCTGTTTGATGCTGGGTAATAAGGTACAGCTCAGATGTGTTTAATGCCATTTAGACTGGTGAAGTTCTGAAATTCAACACTTGTAAATATGGCTCCATTGTCTAATACAATGACTTTGGGCAATCCGTGAGTGGAAAGACATTGGCGTAACCTTTTGATGGTAGCATGTGAAGTAGGTGATTTCACCTCAACAATCTCCATCTATTTTGAGTATACAATGATTATGAGCAAAAACATTGTGCATAGGAATAGACCCATGTAGCCTATATGGATTCGCACCATGGCCAGCCAGGCCATTGCCAAAGATGTAATGGGGCTGCAGCTGGCAACTTTTGTTGCAGTTGGCACTGTTGAAAGTGCTTGACTAACTTCTTGATATCTGCATCTATACCAGGCCACCACACATAACTCCTGGCAAGCATTTTCATTTTAGAAATGCTAAGATGAGTGCTGTGTAATTCAGTTAGGAGCAGCTCCCTGTCTGGTACAGGAATCACTACTTTTGCTCCCCCATAATATGATGCTGTCCTGACAACTCAATTCATATTTGTGGGTAAAAAATGGCTTCATTTCCTTGGAGATGGGCTCATTTAACCATCCTGTAAGTATCTGGTGTCTCACTTTGGACAGAAGCAGATCTCAGTTGGTCCAGTTCCTGATCTGCTTCACGCAGACAGGTGATTTGTCTAAAAACTTCAATTAAAGGACGATTTCTTGGGGTACAGAGTAAAGGAGATGCTTTCTTCAAGAGTAAGTGACTAAGGACATCCGTTTCCGCTATGTATCCAAAGGTCCGTGCTTGAAAGTGTATTCATCGCTGAATTCTTGCCGAGATTATCGGCGAGACAGCCTTGTCTTCTTCGAAAAGGCCCAAAAGCGGTTAATGATTGGAGACAATAGTAAAGTGCCTGCCATGTAAGTATTGGTGGAAATTTTTTTTAACTCCGAAGACTATTGACAGTCCTTCCTTCCCAAATTGCAAATAACCTTCTCCGGCCACTGAGAGGGTTCTTGGTAGAGAACCTATTAGCCTCTCAGAGCCATCGTCCATTTCATGGGACAATACTGCACCAATGCCAAATGGAGAGGGGTTGCAGGTCAATATCAATTCTTTAGATGGGTCGAAGTGCACTAACAAGGTTGAGGAGTGCAGCAGTTGTTTTACTCTGTTGAAGGCTTCCAACTCTGCAGCCTTCCAGGACCAACGATGGTGTTTTTTCAGCAGTATGTGCAAGGGGGTCAGTACTGTTGATAAGTTGGGTAAAATACTCCCATAGTAGTTTACCATCCTTAAAAATGATTTTAGTTTGGTGATATTTGTGGCAGAAGATGCCTCCTTTATCGCCTTAACCTTTCCTTCCACAGGGTGTAATCCTAGTGTCTCTACATGGTGCCCCAAATATGTAATCTTGGTGGCTTGCTAAGTGCATTTCTCCATTTTTAGGCAAGCTCCAGGTTCCAGAAATCTTTTTAATACCTCCTCTAAATTTGCTAAATGCTTAGCATCTGTCGATCCAGCTGAGGACTTCAAGGTATACTACAACCCATGTAATCGCTGTAGCAAACTCTCTATCATCCTTTGAAGTATTGCACATGCCGAGGACACACGAAAAGGTAGGCGTGTATACTGGAATAGGCCTTTGTGTGTACTTATTGTGACATACCAATGGGATGTGTTATCTAACTCGAGTTGCTGGTACATGTGGCTCCTATCCAACTTAGTGTAGGATTGACCTCCTACCAGCTTTGCGTGCAAGTCTTCAATTCTTGGAATTGGATATTTATCCAACTTGATGGCCTGATTAACTGTTAGCTTATAATCGCCGCAAACGTGGACAGTCTTATCCCAGTCTCAGTATGGGGATGATAGGTGCTGCCCGTTCTGAAAATTGAACCGTCTGTATGATGCCTAGCTCCTCCAACCTGTTTATCTCGGCATCCACTTTTTCTCTTAAAGCATATGGTACCAGCCTTGCCTTAAAAAATCACGGAGTTGCCTCTGTATCAACATAAATCTTGGTTTGCAAGCCTTTGATTTTTCCTAATTCACTGCAAAAGAGACTGTCGTTTTTTTTTGGACAATTCTAGCAGTCCTCCTGCCTGCACTTGAAAAATCTCAGATCAATTTAACTTGATTTTTTTTTTTAGCCAATCACAGCCCAGAAGGTTTGGTCCTTCCCCAGTCACTATTATTCCTGGGAGCTAGGCTGACAGCTGCCCATAGCTCACAGGTACCATGGTGGTGCCTTTTACTTTTATTGCTTCTCCCGTGTAGGTCTTCAACTGGGTAGAAGTTCTCTCCAGGCTTAAGTGTTGAGTACTTTCTTTCAGGTACTGTAATGTGCACTCACACATCATTGTGGCTGATGCCCCTGTATGTGCCTCCATAACTGGAGGCTTTCTGTTTACATGGAGAGTGACAGTAATAGGGTCAGCCTTGACTGCGTTAAGGTTAAAAAGAGAGTGAATGTCAGAATCAGTTATTTCAGTCTGTGTACTTCTAACATCTTTGCTGGCTGGTTACTTGGCAGCCAGGACTTAACTCTGTACTGCTTTATCAAATGTCCACTTTTGCAACAGTAATAGCACTCAGCCCTCTTAAATCTACATGTTTCAAGAATGTGGTTACCCCCACATCGATAACATTTCAACTTCAGGATCACGGTCTGATTGCCTCTGGTATGTTTTTTTGATTTCTGGGTGATTGGGAATGATTCTCGCCTTCTAGCTGCTTCTGTAATTTTAGTATTGCGTCTGGCTGCAGGTTCCTACCCTAACTGGTAAACGGTGCCATTTTGCAAGCTCTGTAGCTCCTGCAAATCTTTTTCAGCATTTTTCATGGCCAGTCCTATCTCCATTGCTCATTTAAAATTTATATCGACTTCTGCCAGCAATCGATGCTGAATGGTGTCATTGTGCACGCCACAAACTAACCAATCCCGCAGCATGTTGTCCAAGGTCATTCCGAAATCACAATTCTTTGACAATTGCTTCAACTTAGCAACATAAGACGCAATAGATTCGCATGGGGCATTCACCCTCATGTTAAATTTGAACCTTTGCATAATGACTGATGGTTTGGGCTGAAAATGGCTCTTCACTAAACCCCTGAACTCTGAACGATTTGGATTTGGGTGCTCTTGGGGCTGTGAGACTGCAAATAAGCTTGTAGGTTTGACTCCCACAGATGCTCAAAAGAATTGCTTTGGGCTTTGCCTCCTCTCCTATTTTGTTGGCCTGGAAAGAAAACCTGAGGCGCTCGATGTATCGAGTCCAGTCCTCCATGGAGGTGTCAAATGGGCTGATCACCCCAAAGAGAGGCATCCTGGTGAGCATATATTTTTTTCTTCCTTAAAATGAGATACTCAAAATTGTAGGGTGAGATGCAGCGCCAGGATCATTTATCCTTGTCACCAGATGTAGAGATGTACTACTGAGAGGCTTCTTTAGTTGAACAACGAAATTTATTTACAGAGCTGCTGGATTAGCTGCAGGCCTCTAACAAGGGTACAATGCACCCCACCGCCTCATGACCCTCAGAGAAAATATTTCTCCTCATTTCTGTCTTAAATGAGTGACTCCTTATTTTTAATCAGTAACCTCTAGTTCAAGATTCTCCCAAAAAAGGAAACATTCTACATTCTCTCCACATCCACCCTGTCAAGGCCCCTCAGGATCTTAAAGGTTTCAATCAAGTCACCCCTTCCTCTTCTAAACTCCAGTAGATACCAGCCTAGCCTGTCCAACCCTTCCTCACAAGACAACCTTCCCATTCCTGGTAATAGTCTTGTAAACCATCTCTGAGCTGCTTCTAATGCATTTACATTCTTCCTTAAATAAAGAGACCAACACTCTACGCAGGTGTGGTCTCACCAGTGTCCTGTACAAATGAAGCATAACCTCCCTACTTTTGTATTCAATTCCCCCTCACAATAAATGAGAACATTCTATTAGCTTTCCTAATTACTTGCTGTTCCTGCATACTAGCCTTTTGCGATTCATGCACTAGGACACCCAGATCCCTCTGAATCTCAAAGCTCTGCAATCTCTCACTATTTAGATAAAATGCTTTTTTATTAATCTTCCCGCCAAAATGGACAATTTCACATTTTCCCACATTATGCTCCATTTGCCAGATCTTTGTCCACTCACTTATACTATTTATGTCCCTTTGTAGCCTCCTTGTGAACTCTTCACATCTAACTATCCTACCCATCTTTGTGTCATCAGCAAATTTAGCAACCATACCTTTGGTCCCTTCATCCAAGTCATTTATATAAATTGTAGAAAGTTGAGGCTCCAGCTCTGATCCCTGTGGCACACCACTCGTTACAAATGAGCTTTTATTTTCGGCAATAGCCTTTGATGTGGCACCTTATCAAATGCCTTCTGGAAATCTAAGTACAGTACATCCACTGCTTCCCCTTTATTGACCACACATGTGACTCCTTCAAAGAACTCCAATAAATTGGTTAAACATGATTTCCCTTCCATAAAACTATGTTGACTCTGCCTGGTTACCTTGAATTTTTCTAAGTGCCCTGCTATAACATGTTTAATAATAGCTTCTAACATTTTCCCTAGGACAGTTATTAAACTAACTGGCCTGTAGTTTCCTGCTTTCTGACTCTCTCTCTCTTTTTGAATAAAGGAGTTCAATTTGCTATTTTCCAATCTAAGAAGTACCCTTTGTGTCAATGGTCCCTGAGGGACAGCACCTGCATTTCAGAGCTAGGAGCATCCTGTAGTCTCTGACTACTGTCCCTGTCTCCATCATTTGATCTTGTTCATTTGTGACCTGTGAGACCCAAGGTGAAAACCCAACTAAATGCCTTATTGATCCCACCAAAATGAGTATCTCAGCTGTGCATGACCTGCATGAGTCCTGTTATGGTGCACCCTCCGAGTGAGCGAGCTCCTCTGAGGAGCTCTCATGCCCTCCTACACCATCTCTTGTGGAATGTCAAGGTAAGAATGTCTCAAGTGATCATCGCGTAGATGATCTTATTTCACTTGCTGTTGTTTTAGTCAACATGAGTGAATGCTGTATGCCATGTCTGAGATTAAACTCTGTCAACAGGTAGCTGGCAGGCTGCATCTCTGGTAGTCAGTCATATCCAGTGCCTTCTCCTCAACAGTTGTCAGTTGAGAGGTGGCTGGCGGACCACATCTGGTCACTATAACCACTGAACCTTGCTAAATATTTTAATTTTGAAACTGAATGGGTGGAATCTTATCAACAGCACGGAGGTGACTTCGCAGACACAGAGAAGAAATTTGGAAAGCTGCATGCCGGGTCGGTTCCTTGACATGTTCCCGCCTCCACTGGGGGCCACCTGGAGGATCTGCACTGAGGCGCAGTGCTGGAACAGCAAAACATGTTAAAGTCAAGGTGCTGACATGCTGGGAGGGGAGCTTCCAGGTGGCTGCGGTTGGTGGGGGGGGGGTTGCGGAAACAGGCCTGGCATCTTTGTGTGAGTGTGTGGCAGCTGCGGGGTGAGGAGGCACTGGAGTCCTACAATGCCCCACTATGGTTGGGGTGGGATGGCAGCAAAGAAATTCCAGGTACAAGTGTCACTAATCAATGCTCTTCTCTCCTTTTCAGGAGAAGAATGCACATAATACAGCCGAGTGGGTGAGGACCAGCTCAGTTGGCAATCATTAGCAGGTTCAAGCAGGAGGCCCTCGATCTGGAAGGGTGCCATGCGCCAAGGTCCACTGGTGTTGGTGAGGCTGAGGTGCCACGGGCAGGTATGTTTGCCCAGCACTGAGGTCACCATTAGTGTCCCAGCAGCCATGGTAGTGCTGAATGTTCAGTGATTGAAGTTTGCAACATGGCTTGACCATTGCTTATGGAAGGATGAGTGCATAATGATCCGGGGGACAGGGATGCAGATTGACATCGTTGCCATGTTAACTAATCAAATGTCCTTGTTCTTCCTTTCAGCATCATCGGAGTAGGGCTGGGAGGATGCGGCACAAGAATCCCCTCTCACACCTGAGGGCCCTGAAGTCTCTGACCCACCAGCATCACACCATCAGGCACCAGCGCAGATACTAGCATCTCAGTGGGAATTAGATCATCAATTAGTGTCTCGGGGCACAGTGGTGAGGGCACTTCACAGTCACCGGAGGAGCTGGCAGAGACAGAGAGTACCCATGGTGCCAGCAGTCAGAAGACTGCTGGGGGCCAGGCACATGCTCGGTCGGAGGCTGATGATGTGCCTCTGGAGTCACCCATTGGGCAGCAAATGCTGGAAGCCCAGCAGGGTTTGCAGGAGCATCTGGTAGAGATACATGAGGCTATGCTTGGCTTTGTCTCTATTGTGGAGGAGTCCACGTGGACCATCGCTGATGCAATGAGCCTCATGGCCATACTTCCTCCATGGAGAGAGTGGCGACTCGCATGGAGAGGCTCCTCCAGGAGAACAATCAGGGCTTCCTGGGGATGCGCTCAGACCAGCAAGTGCTCACATAACACTGACCAGCTGAGGTCAGTGCCAGTGTGGGAGACGGTCTGGGCACCAGGTTTCCCAGCTCGGTGCCCATCCATCTACATTGTACAGGGAGGTCCAAACCAACCTCATATTGGCGCAGCAGCTGCCTGTCATCTCTGCGGGCTCCTCTAAGGGCGCTCCAGATGAGGGCAGCAACTCCTTCGCCCCTCTGCCAGTGATCATTGCATCCAATGAGGCTGCAGCAACTGGGGAGATGCCAGCTATGGAACTGGCCAGTCACTCCCATGCGGAGCCAGCA
This sequence comes from Carcharodon carcharias, assembly GCF_017639515.1. Lineage (NCBI taxonomy): Eukaryota > Metazoa > Chordata > Chondrichthyes > Lamniformes > Lamnidae > Carcharodon > Carcharodon carcharias. The sequence continues at coordinate 80,929,841 of NC_054478.1, read as the reverse complement.
CACAGACTCCACAGGCCAGAGGACGGCCACCAAGGTGATCAAGGCCAACAGGACAGCATAGTGAGCAGGCTATCTCAGATGCCAGTGCCAGCGAGGGGGGAGCACCTAGATGTAACCCCCGAAAGCCTAATTTTAAGGCACCTTAGGCACACCATGGATTTCTCACTGGTGCTTTTGTGTTGCCCACAGTGAGGTAATGATTAGTTGGTTTGATGTTGAAGACCGTTGTCATTTTGTTTCCTTAAGTTCATTTTGTTATATCATTAAATTTAGACATGTGACCATGGCTGAGGGTGACTCTTTTCCTCTGTAGGTGGATGGTTACCCATGATGTTATGAGTGAGTTGTGTCACACTGAGCTTTATTGACTAGGCCCTTAGTTAATGTTCCTATCCAGGCAGATTTAACACTCAGGCATCAAGTATGGAGCCTGCAGCACAGGCTTGTTGGAGGCCCATCTGTGGTGTGCTAGCTGAAGGTTCGTTGGATTAAAACCTCCTGGGTGTCCCTGCCTCCCTGGATTATGCACGGGTCAGGGTCTAACCCCCTCAGCATTTCCCTGTGCATGCTCATCCTCGGACTCACTGCTGGACTCATCATGTGCAACCACAGCAACTGTGTCCACAGCGTCCCCCCTCTTTCCAGCACAAGGTTGTGGAGAGAGCAGTATGCAACCACTATTGTCGAGACACGATCTGGGGGGTACTGGAGTGCATCCCCTGAACAGTCCAGGCATTGGAAGCGCATCTTGAGAAGACCGATGGTTCTCTCCATCACAGCCCTTGTGGGGGCGTGGCTCCTACTGCACCGCTGCTCAGCTTCTGTTCTTCGGTGGCGAAGAGGCGTCATGAGGGGATAGCCCTTGTCAGCCATCCATCCAGCCACACTGGAGCACTGAAGAGCCCCAGCACCTGGGAGTGTCTGAGGATGTAGGCGTCGTGGGAGCTGCCTGGGTACCTTGCACAGACTTGTAGAATCAGCATCCTGTGGTCACACACTATCTGCACGTTCATGGAGTGGAAGCCCTTCCTATTGACGAAAGCACTGGGCTCACCTGCTGGTGCCTTGATGGCCACATGTGTGCAGTCTATTGCACCCTGGACGCAGGGGAAGCCAGAAATGGCCGCGAAGCCTCTGGCTCACTGTGCCTGACTTGCCTGGTTGCAGCGGAAGTGGATGAAGGTCAATGCCCGTCTGAACAGAGCATCTGTAACCTGCTTGACACAAATGTGGACAGCTGATTGGGAGACACCGCAAAGATCACCCACCGAGCCCTGGAAGGAGCCAGAGGCATAGAAGTGGAGGGCAGCTGTGACCTTTAGAGCCACTGGCATGGGGTGTCCACCCATACAGTTCGGGGAGATCTCAGGGCCACTCATCTGACAGATATAGTTGACTGTCTCCCTTGAGACACGGAGTCTCCTTCGGCACAGCACCTCAGACATATTGAGGTAGCTGCTTCACTGGCAGCAGGATAGTGGCGTCTTCTGCGGTCCCTTCCACCTTGGACTTCATCTTATGCCTGCGCCTCTCATCCCAAAGATGGCTCCCCTGGAGGCTGAATGTGCACTTTTGGCCTTCCCCCCCCTTCTGGCCCTACCTTCCTCCTCAACAGAGGTGCCTCCAGTGGAGAGCACAACTCCTATTCCCAGGCTAAGGGAAGGCTTCATGAAACTTGCAGGCCCCAAAAAGGATCTTCACTGCAGAGTGCTGAACCGGAGGTTGAGAGTCCTGTCCAAGCAGCTGGTATGAGTTTTGAAGTATTTCTGCTCACACAGGCAAGTATCAACAACTTTCCAAATTAAATATCTGACTGAGCACATTCCCGATGCCACTGACCTCACTTATCCCGCCCGTGGATTAGGTTTATACAAACGTGCCCTACCCCGCTGTCCGTTGTGCCCATGTGATGGCCCGAAGATTGCACGGGTCCCGATAGATCACTGACAATTGCTGCCTCCAGGGCCTTAAGTGGCCTGTTAGTTAACAGCGGGTGCGCATCAGGGATCATCGCGCACCCACAGACCGAAATATCACGATGGCGCGCGGTGACGTCGGGACGCTTGCTCGACATCACCGCGCATCATTTTACACATCAGTGTACGGGGCCCGCCCCTGCTCGCCAACAAGAAAATTCTGCCCATTGTCTCAGATTGAAAAATTGCACGTCACTGCTTTTTTAAATTCATTCATGGGATGTGGTTGTCACTGGCTAGGCCAGCGTTTATTGCCCATCCCTAATTGGCCTTGAGAAAGTGGTGATGAGCTGCCTTCTTGAACCACCGCAGTCCATGTGGTGTGGGTACACCCAAAGTGCTGAGGGAGTTCTAGGATTTTGTCTCAGCTACAGTGAAGGAGCGGTGATATATTTCCAAGTCAGGGTGGTGTGTGCCTTGGATGGGAACTTCCAGATGGTGGTGTTCCCATTTACCTGCTACAGTGAAAGGACTATTCACCCAGAGGAGGCAGATAGCCTTTGGGCCAATTAAGGCCCAATAGGCTCTCCGCCCTTTGGGCCTTAATTGGCCCACTTTCATTTTAGGAAGGAGAGAGCAGGAAATCAGGGGGTTATTGACCAGTTAGCCTAACATCTGTTGTTGAGAAATTGCAAGAATCTGTAATAAAGGATAGGATGACTGAACACCCTTAAAACTTCAGCTAGTCATAGAAAGCCAGCAAGGATTTTATAAGGGCAGGTCGTGCCTACTAAACTGCTTGAATAGGTGACTAAATTAGCGAACAGGGGGATGTCTATGGATGTTATTCCTATGAACTTCCAAAAGGCATTCAATAAATTCCTTTATTTGAGACTGGTAGCCTTTGTTGAAGCTCATGGAATTGAATGCAAATCATTAACCTGGTAAGGAAATAAGGCAGAGTGGAAGGAGACAAGAGAGTCGGGATGATGCAAAGGTACTCGATATGGCAGGATGTGACTAGCAGTGTTCCATAAGCATCTGTGTTTGGCCTCAACTGTCTAAGATGGTGGGATAGAAAGCCACATATCCAAATGTCAATGACACAAAGATAGGCAGCACTGTAAAAGGTGTAGATGGAAGTGTAACATTACAAAGAGGTAGTGATGGATTAACTGAATGGGAAAAACGGTGACGAATGGATTTTAATATGGGCAAATGAGGTTATTCACTTTGGGCCTAAAAGGAATAGAACAGAATACTTTCTGGATGGTGAAAAGTTACAAACATTGCAAGTCCAAAGAAACTTGGAGGTCCAAGGGCATAGATCAGTAAAACGTCATGAACTGGTACAGAAAATTATCAAAAAGGCGAATGAAATGCTGGCCTTTATGTCTAGATGAATAGAATATATAGTGGGGGGAAGTTAGAAGTCATGCTTCAAAAGAATAAAGCCGTGTTTAGATCACATCTGGAGTGTCTGAGCAGTTCTGCGCCCCACACCCGAGGAAGGATATATTGACCTTGTAGGGAGTGCTCTGCAGATTTACCAGAATGAACCATGCTCTCCAAGGGTTAAATTACAAGGAGCAATTATTCAAGCTAGAAGCTTTGAAGAGTCATACGGACTCGAAACATTAACTCTGTTTTTCTCTCCACAGATGCTGTTAGACCTGCTGAGTTTTTCCAGCATTTTTTGTTTTTGTTTCAGATTTCCAGCACCCGCAGTATTTTGCTTTTATACTCAAACTAGAGTCTGTCTTCTCTGAAATTTAGACAGTTAAGGGTGATTTGATCAAAGTTTTCAAGATATTAAGGGGAACAGATGTTGATTTGTATCTCACAACTTCTTTGTTCTAATTTGTACCTAAGGTCTTAATACCATTTCTTTGATTATAATAGTTTAGTTTCTGTCAATTTATTCTCAAAGGAGTATTTTTTGACTTAATGCCCCCACCTCGTGCCTACAAGGATTGGCAATGGCTATTGCCAACAAAAGAGAATCTAACCACCTCCTCCTGACATTCAATAGCATTGTATTACCATTAGTAAATCCCCCACCATCAAAACCATGGGGGTCACCATTGGCCAGAAACTGAACTGCACTAGCCATATAAATATTGCAGCTACAAGAGCAGGTCAGAGGCTGGGAATTCAGCAGAGAGTAACTCACCTCCTGACTCCCCAAAGATGCTGCAGTATTTAAAAGCAAAAGTCAGGAGTACTTTCCACTTGTCTGCCTGAGTGAAGCTCCAACAACACTCAAGAAACTCAACACCATCCAGGGCAAAGCAGCCCTCTTGATCAGCACCATATCCATCACCTTAAACATTCACTCCCTCCATCACCACCATCAGAGGCAGTAGCGTATATCATCTAGAAGATACACGGCAGCAACTCATCAAGGCTCCTTCAACAGCACCTTCCAAATCCGTGACCTCTAGCACCTTGAAGGTCAAGGGCTACAATGCATGGGAACACCACCTGTTCCCCTCCAAATTACAACTGTCCTGACTTAGAACTGTAAATGTAACTCTGTTGTTGAGTCAAAATCCTGGAACTCCCTTCCTATTCCACAAGGGCTGTAGCAATTCAAGAAAGTGGCTCACCACCACCATCTCAGGGGCAATTAGGGATGGGTAATAAATGCTGGCCTAGCCAGTGTTGTCCATATCCAAAAAATGGATAAGTAAAAAATATGCTGGTCTTTTACATCAGAAATTTGATCAACATACTGCCCACGACTTTCTGACCATTGAAAATGATTTCTCCCCCAGTGCATCGAGGCCAAGCATAACAAATCTATTGCCATTCCACCTAACTCAGTTTTGAATGGGAATCAAATCTGAACCATGTCTGGTCTCTCCAGTCCAGTTACTGACAAGATAAACTTACTGAGTCATAGGCAGCTGACAAAACATAATATCAAACATTGAAATCGTTGTCTCAATGAGTGAAGCGCATTGCAGCAGGAGTGCAATGCATCATCATGAGACAATTTAAAGCCATTGTATCTGTTCCTTTCAGAATATGAACTCTAACACCGTAGTAATGGGGTCTGCCGATTTAATCTCCATTCCACCATGATTCCAATCTGATCTGAGCTGTTGTGGAGAGGTACTGAGCAGAAACCAGGTGGGTCCTCACAGAAAAGAAAGCAAATCTGAGGGCACAATATATCCAAACTTCACTATCGCCATTTGGTATCTGAGACAGCGCAGCACTGGCAACCCAGTCTCTGTCACGGCCATTTCAAAGCCCAGAAGACCAGAAGGATTTCACACCAAAGCTAAAACATCCAAAAAATAAGTATTTTTTTCTAGAAAGCTATTAGCTTAAATTTGATTTCCCTCTGATAAGCGGACTAATGTTACAAATGTCACGTACCCCGGCCAGAATTTTACATCCCGTTGGGAGGTGGGGGGGGCGGGGGGGAGAAACGTGCGGCCGACCGAAACGGACATGAAATTTTGCGAGATGACGTCGATCAAGTATCCCAACGTCATTGCACTCAGTGGAAGTGCACCCGCCGACAACTAAACGGGCAATTAAGTCCTTTAACGATGCAATCAAGGGCAATTTTATGGTTGCCCGTCCACAGTTATGATTGGTGGACAGGCCATTCTCCCACGTGCCATTCACATTTTAGCTCAAACCTCAACCCAGGGTGGGATGAAATCTCCGTGGGGAAATAAAATAAAGAGAGATATCTGGGGACTGGGTTTTTATGAGGTCTGCTTTCAGGCGCTTGATTGTGCTGCAGGGACATGTTTTGCAGCATTTTTGTCCTTTCCTTTATTCTGTGGAGGTCCGCAGCACCTTGGGCAGCCGTCTGCCTTCAGGGAGCTCTCTAGAAGCGCTCAACCGCATCCTCAGTTACATTGGCACCCGCCCTCTTCCTGCCCCCACCCCGGCAGCACTGAGCATTTCTCAGCACACGTTTCATGCCGGCTGGCCGTTAATTGGACAGCCAGCGTGAAATCGCGGTCGGGGGCCAATCGTGGCCTGAGGTCAATTTCCCGTCCGCTCCCGGGCCTGCTGATCATACGCACCCATAAACAAAAAAATTCAGGCCCATGACTGGGTCAGGGTACAGCTGATACAGGGAAAAATTGAACCACAGTAAAAAGACATTGCACAGCTGCCAGTTGTAGTCTATAATTTTATACCACAGAGCAGTATAATGAGCTTATTTCACTGCTTGCTGGTTTTGTGGTCAGGTTCATTGGGTGCTATACAAATCTTAAACTGTAGACAGTAGCTCTGTACTCTCTTATAGATCTGACCCACATGATCAAGTAATCAACATGACTCAGTACAAAATATAAAAATCTTCGCAGTTTGGAACTAATAATTCAAAATATATTTATAGGTTATCAGCAGGTGCTTAATAGATCTATGGTATGCATGTTGTGATAAGGTTTCTACAAATCTTCTGCATCTGACATTTGCTCATTAATATTTAAAAAGCTGGTCTGTATTATTTTCAAAGTAGATAAACAGGAGGGAAAGAATCACAAATGATCCAGGATGTATCAAGACGAACAAGGCTCCAAACCAGAAATTAATAAGGCCTCCACAAAAATACAGTGCATGTGTTGTGGTTGAAAATAACATTACTCTTTTTTGCCTACCTTGATTAAGGGAGGAAAGTGAAATAGATTCAAGTAGTCAAGGGTCAGTTTTTCAATTTCAGTCTGAAAAAGAGCACAGATGGGTCTGTTAACAGGAGGTAATCACTTCCATATTTTCAACAACTTCCACCTATATGTTAACAGTCAACACATCAATTTGCTAGAAAATATTTTAGATGTAGCTTAAACAGTTCAATTTTTTTTACTACTGTGTCTTATCCTTCAGGAATTGATATTCCTTTTGAAAATGTTTTTATAATTTTACTTTTGTGTAAAGATACATATGAACGAGATTAGGCCATTCAGCCATTTGAGCCTATCCTGTCATTCTGTCAGATAATGCATATATACCTGTCGCAAATCATTTAATTCACTATGCATCTTGATAAAGATACATTTCCTCTGAATCTCAAATCACAATGGATTGTCTCCTAACACATAGTTGGAAACCTATGAAGTCCTTGTTGAGAACAAGGAAGTTTTTTGCAGAGTGCAAACAAGGGTAAAACCAGAAGCTGAAACACCAATGTCCACTGTATTCAGGGAACAGTTCAAAATTCCTCACAGGAATGGAATATTTGCAGAATAATTAAATAAATTGAATTGATCAGAAAATTAAAAGACAAAGAAGTGTGAAATAAAAATGGAAAATACTGGAGTACTTGCTGTTGACATTAGATATCAAAAGGGGAAAGTTTTCCCTTTCTCAGCCTCCCTTCACCTTAGTGAGTGTAAATCCTCAATAACTTAAAACGTCTACAGTTGAAGTTTCTGAGCTGTCACCTTTACAGTTTTGTTTGCTATACTTATCATATAATCTCTGACATTTCTTATTTTCATACCTTTAAATGAATAATATGTCCTTTGGATTGTATTCCCATGTCGTTCATATCTTGTTCTGTTAGCAAAAGTAACCTTCGTCCAGTGATGTGATGATTTTTAAACAGTTCAGCATAACCTTTCATGCCACAACATATGTCACCTATGATCATAAAATTACAAAAATACATACTATTAGCAAAAAGTAACTGAAACTCCAATAAGCAATGCAAAGAACTAGAGGTCTTTATTACCTTTGTCTAATAGTTGGTCCATCCAAAAACACTGCACAAAAAGGGAACAGGATTAGAATATAGGACTTCAAATGTTAATGACTTCTATCCTGTATTTCCAAAGTACTGGTGATCCTAAATAAATTTTCAATTGCTGATGTCAATGAAAAAGATTAGTGATGGAAAAATATATTTATTGTAAGGTTGAGAAACATATAAATAAATATTAATTCACACCATTACTGATAAATGTAATCTTTCTGTGCAACTGTATCTAAAAAAAACAATAGTTTGGTTAAAGTGAATTAAATGTAGCCATTGCCTTTTACAAATGTTAGTCTACATTAGTGCACTGAATCATTATTAATCATGTGTAATTGACAAATACTGTGATTCTTTATCCAATTCTCTCCTCTTTCCAAGGTTATATATTGTGCTGCTGTACTGTCCATTAGCTGCAGCAACCCTCTAGCATTTGATTCACTTTAACCAAACTGTTGTTTTTTTTAGGTGCACCTGCACAGTAAGATTACATTTATCAGTAATGGTGTGAATTAACATTTATATATATGTTTCTCAGCCTTACAATGAATATTTCCTTCCATACAACCATAGAAAAGTTACAGCACAGAAGGATTCCATTCTGCCCATCTTGTCCATGCCAGCCCGAGTACATCCAGGTGCCCTTTCTAATCTCACCTTCCTGCACCCGGCCCATAGCCCTGCAGCTTACAGCACTTTACGTGCAGATCCAGGTACTTTTTAAAAGAGTTTAAAGTTTCTGCCTCTACCGCCAACTTGGGCAGCGAGTTCCAGACACCCACTACCCACTGCGTAAAAAAAATTCCTCATGTCTTCCTTACATCTTCTGCCATTTATCTTGAATCTATATCCCCTGGTTCTAGAATTCTCCATCAAGGGAAACAATTTTATCCTGTCCATTCTATCTATTCCCCTCATAATTTTGTCTACCTCAATCAAGTCACCTCTTAGCCTTCTTTGTTCTGAGGAAAATAACCCCAACCTATCCAATCTCTCCTCATAGCTATACTTTTCTAACCCTGACAACATTCTTGTAAACCTCCTCTGCACTCTCTCCAGGGCTATTACGTCCTTCCTGTAATGTGGTGACCAGAACTGCACGCAATACTCCAGTTGTGGCCTCACCAGTGTTTTATACAATTCCAACACTATATCTTTATTTTCATATTCTCTACCTCTGTAAGTGAAGGAGAGCATTCCATATGCCTTCTTTACAACCTTGTCTACTTTCCATCGCTATTCCAGCACCTTTTTTTAAAGGTTTGTGCCTTGCCAAAATGAATACTTTGGTCTGGATTTTCGGCATGATGGAGAGCCTTGCCATCGTGGCAAAAATAGTGGATGTGCCCAAAAATTGTACCAAACACGGCATTTCCCATTTTCGCGGAGGCGGGATTGGGGCAGTTCACATTTTGTGCATCTGCAGTTTACGGAGGCAGCTGACCATTAAATCATGAGTTGCCTCCATTGAAGTCCAATTTTGGTAGCCCAGGAGTGTGAAACCCAAAGTGCAGAGTAGACATGGTAGGAGCAGGTCTAAACTTTGTGCATATCTTTGGATAACCAGGGTACTCCTTTGGATCTGGTCCTGGGATACATTCAGGGGAATTCAGGTGCCCTGTGTAATTGTTAAAAGTAGGGATGAATGTGCACAAAAATGCATAAACTAACTAATTGTGAAGCTTATTGGAACAGTCAACAAACTGTCAAAATCAACTGTCCAAAGTGTCAAGAGGATCTGTAAAAAGTCTCAAGAGGACCTGTTTAAAACAGTTGTCAAGGCATTTAAAAGTCTTGCCCTTTAAATCTTTGAAAAAAATGTCTGGAGTATTGAAAAAATCATTGTTTGCTATTTTACCAGGTCTGTTGACCTAAGCCTGAGGGCTTCAATCACTGAATTACTGCTGCATGACTGATTTCACAAACATCCATTATCACAGCAGGTTGCCTGCCATTTCACGGTCTGATTGGCAGCTACAAGTGATTATGGACTCTTTGAAGTGGGACTATGAATTCCAATGCTTCTTGTTAGAAGTGATCGTGCACTTGAATGAAATGTTTGTTGTTATAAGGCTTTATGTAGTTAAAGGAATGTAAATTTAGTGAATGGGTTTTGATGAAGGAGTGTTTTTTTTCAATTTAGTGAAGTCTGCAATAGACACTTAGACCTTTTATTTTATCTCATCTCTGCATAGGTCCCAAGATCTGCCCATGGTGGATACTGGGTGAGTTGGCATGGTAGGTGAAATGACAAAGGATGAGGGGCTATGGAGCTGGAACAGGGCATGCGGAGTGTGTGAGGATGAGGGCTGTTTCATATTTTTTCTCCAAAAAAATTTTGGACACCGTGCTGTTCCCCAAGGTAGGCCTTCCGCCCAGCCTGCCTCCGCACCCAGCATCCTTCTACTTTGGGATTGCCCACCCTGGCTTCTAATAGTCCACACTGTCCCCACCCCTCCCCAACCACACACCCCACCCCAACCCCCCCAACCACCCCAGACCAGGTTCGCGGAACCAGGAATTCTCCCGACTCTTCCAAGCCTTTATCTCTTTTGAGATAAATTACATTCACATTTAATCATATTATTTAACTATTATTTCCAAGTTCAGAGCTTTAATTTTGAAGAGAGAATCATACACTTACCACGTCCTCCTCTGTCCAGGAATATATATCTAAGGATGGCAGCAACTGTACAACAAAAGTAAAATATAAATATTACAATGTAATCATGTAGGAACAGATAAAATGACTACAAATGAGGACTCATAGGTTAAACAAAAGCAGGGACATGATTTTTAAATAGCACCCTATAGAACATTAAACACCTTCTATCTAATATCTTTGTTAAAGATGTTGTGTCCTCTACATATTATTCTAAATGTGATCTTGGATTATTACTTGCCATAATAACCTTGTTGAAAACAATTCTATGGAGGCAGAGGAAAGAATTTGTGCAGAGATCTCAAACAAAACTTGCTGTTGTACCCTCATGTACCTTCCCCATCACCGTCATGTGTTTATCTTGTTAGTCAGCTTCCGGCATTCTAATTGAGAGGCATGTTAAGTTTTCTACATACATTCAGTAAAATCACTACAGCAGTTTGGAATTTTAATTTAGCCAGAGATGGAATTTTATGGCATATATGTTTATTTCACAGTTGGTAACCACTTTGTAAAGCATTCTAATGAAGATCACTTCTGTTTTTTGTCATCTTTGTACTTTTTCCCTTTTTTAGCTCTCTCCATTCCATACTATGCTCTTAACTGGCTGGCACTGTTTAGGTTTGAAATTCCACACAGCTGGTTTCAACATTGCTTTCTATTTGCCAATACAAGAGATGCATTGTAGACCATGACAGGCCAACATGATTCTTTTAAGAGTCTGAAGTGGAATGGACTGGCACAGAGAGACACTCACCAGAGTTGAGCTGAGAACTGGGTAACTGCACACATTAGGTAGCTAGGTGTGAATGTCAGTCAGTATTGGAATTCTAACTTGGATCCCAGGCACAGATCTAATGCTACATTAGAAGAGCTACCATGACACTTCAGAGAGTTACACTTTAACAATATTTTCCAAATGACAAATTTGCTCAATACTTATGAATAGAAATAGAAAATGCTAACTGGATTTTCATTTTACAGTACTTTTACCTCTGTAGAGGCCTGATCATATTAGTTAGCAATGACAGATAGCCATTCAAATTTCTGTTAATAGCTGAATAAAAGGTTTCACTTAAAATACGCACTGAAGCTTTTTGATTAGATAACTTCAATAAAACATCTGGAGCAGCGGTCTATCTTTCATAGTAACACTAGCATAAAATACATTATTTTGTTGCAGTGCATAGAGCCACATTTTGTTATTAGTTCTTATGTATTATTCAATGATTATAGTCTTCATATACTGCACTAACTTTAAAAAGTCACAATTTTTCTATTTTAACCCCATGGTATCCAATTGTCATTTACTGTTCTTCCCAGCATGGTGACATTATTTAGTGTTTAACTATATTTGTTGTTTTAGATTAAAGAAAATATGACAAAATAATTTCAAATTTTAATGAAACATAATAGCGTAGGTATAGTGTCTCAAAACCGGTAACCTCGAGATGGAGTCTGCGCTGGATTTCAATCTTGCCAGTTTTCAGAAAAAAAAATTGGAATCTTAATTCAATAGGAGACACAAGATCAACGGAATAAGTTTCTTTTTATTAAAGTTTGAGAAAAGAATACATAATAGTGAAGAAATGACATTTTTGAAAAATTAACTAATAAGTAAGGCTGACTCACAGGCTGTGCTGGATTCACGTGCCCGTGAAGCTATCAGAAAACCACAGCTTCCTGTATGTGTGCAAAGGCCACTTATCAGCTATTTCAAATAATTTCAGGCACAATGCACGGAGTAGATCTCACCAGCTAATAGTCTAGCTGAAAACCCTTGGCCTGGTTTATCTTCATTGTGTGTCAACTAAAACATCAATTAGGAAAAGTCTTTGGAATGCTCTTGGGAAGTCATTGTTTGGGGTGTAAACCATTTATTTTCTTTCTCTCCCATGGTACTTTAGGCCAATAACACTGAGGGCACGCAGTGTGAGAAACTGTACTATGAACCCAGTCCAGAGGATACTTCCTATACATTGGGGTCGGGATGGGCAGTTTTATGAGGGTTGGATGGTTCAGGCTGGGTCGGGCCAAGTCGAGTTGCGTGGGGTCAAGGGTTGCTCGGAGCGTGGGAAAAGACTGGCATGCAAAGGCGATAATTAGTTCGGCACGCCACTGCAGCACCTAGTCAAATTGTCTGGGGTAAGTTACTCATTTAATATCAATTAAAATTGATGCATGGCAGCTGATTAAAAATGTCCAGTTTTCAGACTAGTCTGATTCTTGGATAGCTGGATTTGAAACACTGTACTTGTAATTCTGTACAACAAATGCACATAATTGTACCACCAAAAAAATGCTGGCACTACAGTTAAATTCATAATTTAGCAATGCCTAGTACAATTTTTCTCCACATTAGAAGAATTACTTTTTAGAATGGATTACGATGTTGAAAAAGGTCATGCAGAAAAGGTCATATTCAGTGCTAACATTTAGAAACTTGCCTGAGCTAGTTTCATCAACTAGTTACTCTATTAGTATTTGAAAGTATATCTGCTTTCAATGCGCAGAACCTTTGAAGTGATTCATTACCATAGTCAAGGTCTTAAAAAAACATTAACAGCAGATAGTTAACAAATATAATCAGTATGGCACTTTGGTAATTTAACTTAATCCTCAATTAATCAACAGTTACATTGTCCATGAGAGAGAGCCATGAAAAATACCCACCTTAATAAACAATGGAGACTGGCCTGCTAACTCATGAGTGGCGAAACTGGGAAGTGACTTACATAGACCTTAAGACCATAAGACATAGGAGCAGAAATTAGGCCATTCGACCCATCGAGTCTGCTCCGCCACTCAATCATGCCTGATAAGTTTCTCAATCTCATTCTCCCACCTTCTCCCCGTAACCTTTGATCCCCTTATCAATCAAGAACCTATCTATCTCGATCTTAAATACACTCAATGACCTGGCCTCCACAGGCTTCTGTGGCAGTGAATTCCATAGATTCGCCACCTTCTGGCTAAAGAAGTTTCTCCTCATCTCTGTTCTAAAAGGTCTTCCCTTTACTCTGAGGCTGTGGCCTCGGGTCCTAGTCTCTCCTACTAAAGGAAACATCTTCCCCATGTCCACTCTATCCAGGCCTTTCAGTATTCTGTAAGTTTCAATCAGATCCCCCTCATCCTTCTAAACTCCATCCAGTATAGACCAAGAGTCCTCAGACATTTCTCATATGTTAAGCCTTTCATTCCTGGGATCATTCTCGTGAACCTCCTCTGGACCCTTTCCAGGGCCAGCACATCCTTCCTGAGATATGGGGCCCAAAATTGCTCACAATATTCTAAATGTGCTCTGACCAGAGCCTTATAAAGCCTTAGCAGCACATCCCTGCTTTTATATTCTAGCCCTCTCGAAATAAATGCCAACATTGCATTTGCCTTCATAACTACCGCATCAACCTGCAAGCTAACCTTAAGAGAATCCTGGACTAGGACTCCCAAGTCCCTTTGCACTCCAGATTTCTGAATTCTCTCCCCATTTAGAAAATAGTCTATGCCTCTATTCTTTCTACCAAAGTGCATGACCTCTGACTTCCCCACGTTGTATTCCATCTGCCACTTCTTTGCCCATTCTCCTAACCTGTCCAAATCCTTCTGCAGCCTCCCCAATACTACCTGTCCCTCCACCTTTGTATCATCTGCAAACTTAGCCAGGATGCCCTCAGTTCCTTCATCTAGATCATTAATGTATAAAGTGAAAAGTTGTGGTCCCAACATTGACCCCTGCGGAACTCCACTAGTCACCGGCCGCCATCCTTAGGCCAGCCTCACTTTTATGCCAGTGTCAAAAACCACCTTGCCACCAAGAAGGCTTGTACAATTTTCTTTATTCCTATGCAAATATTTTAGATATTTTGGAGAGAATTATTTTGTACTTGTGGAATGTTTTGAGATGAGAGATCTGCAGTAGGTGGTTTTAGTTTCCATGCTGAAAGCAGGGCAGGGAAATCAGAAAAATTACATGATCTAGTCTTGCTGAACCAAATATTTGAGGTAATAATTTCCTTCTTGTTAGGGTATTATAAATTTAATAGCAAGGCAGTTGAGGTTTTGTTGTTTGTATTCTTTTTTTAAAAAGGGACTTACAGAACATCTTTTTAGGCATTGATGTCCCACTCACTCAAGCAGGTGATGAAGACAAGTTAATGGTGTGAGGTTCAATCACAAAGCACAGGAGAATGCATAATGGTCACATTGCACTCATGGATACCATAAAGTGCAGAAGTCTTGCACTATAATAATATAGTGAATGTTTTCAATAAAGGACAAAACTGTTTAAGTCACAATACTTCACATGGTAAGCTAACTTTCATCTCACCACGAAGAATAACATTTTATCCTCATCTAAAATACCTAAACATCAGATATGTAAGTGCGTGCAGCATTTTTTCTTTAACCTATCACTTGTTACTTCACCAAAATATTTGCTTGTCTCAAGTATGCTATTTATCTTATTACAGATCCAGAAATGCTGAAAGTTACAGACGTGAACTAAAATCCACAGAAACATGTACAGGGAATGAAATGCTTTGTATTCTTGGGAAATTAGAACATTAAAAGATTAGAAATACGTGCTGTACTAACAATATCCATACAGCACATAAGGTGTAACATTTTCCCAAGAAATGACAATGATTTACCAGCTGCTCTGCCTGAATATGTCTTACAAAATCCAAATTTGGTTGAATAAGGAAATTAAGATCTGCCGAGCAGACTTTGTGCATTGCAGTGATCATTCGATTTGACAGTTTCTGTGAAAACTTCAGCAGGCAGCAGTCAGGTCAGCGTAAAAGTGTTCTTCCTCCTCCCCAATAATAAAATTCAAATGATCTTTCTTTGTAATCCATAGCTGAAACACTATACTCATCAGGGTGGAATTTAGTATGTAAACAAAAAACTGCAGCAACTCAGGCAGCACAGCTTATCATGAGAAATTAGGTTAATTTTTATATGGTTTCATCATATTTAGCAGTGCAGGAATAAAGGTAAGATTAGCTAATCGTGATAACAATCTTCTCCTGCTGGTGACACTACTGTCCCTAAGTCTTCACCCAGGTGATAGCTGCCTGGAAATAGGGAAGGGAATCTGGAAACAAGTGGTAATAGCAATAACGGGCAGTACAAGATAAAACTAGACTGAATGTGAAAAATGCACTTGGCCTCATTGTTCAAAATATTCCAAAAATTGAAAGGTAAAATATTTTGGACATGACTGCATAAGCCATAATTACCCATCCACTCTCTTAAAAAAATTTCATTTAGTGGGAACAAACAAGTTAGTGAAGGGTAAAATTCAATTATCAGTTTTCCCCAAGCCTTCACATTGTGGTATAGGTCCATGGGTTGACAGCAGTCATCCAGTTCTTTGCATAAGTGACTATTTTCAGGTGTCAACTTAGATGGACTGTGCTCCCTGCCTCTGTAACCTCCTTCAGCTTTACAACCTTCATTGATTGTGTTCCTCCAACTCTGGCCTCTTGTGCATCCCTCACCATTGATGGCCATGCCTTCAGCCATTTAGGCCTTAACCCCTGGCACTCCATTGCCAATTGTCATAAAAATCCAACTGGTTCACTAATGTCCTTTAGGGAAGGAAATCTGCTGTCCTTACCTGGTCTGGTCTACATGTGACTCCAGAGCCACAGCAATGTGGTTGACTCTTAAATGCCCTCTGAACAAGGGCAATTAAGGATGGGCAATAAATGCTGGCCAATGCAGCGATGCCCACATCCCATGAACGAATAAAAAAAATTCCCTCCTTCTCTCACTCTGCCTTTACGAGCCTCCTTAAAACCTACCCCTTTGACCAAATATTTAGATATCTCCTTCTTTGACTTAGTTCCAATTTTTGCTTGGTTGCTCTTCTGTGAAATGTCTAGAGATAATGTACAAAATTAAAGGTGCTGTATAGATACAAGTTGTTTTTGTTTTGCCACTGACTAGCAGTTAGGAGCTGGAACCCTTGTTGATTTTCCCTGTCTCACACCAGAGCACAGAGGCCAATTGGACTGTCAACTGGTAAAACGAATTCGGCAAAGGCCAGAAGGTGAATGTGGGGTGTTCTGCTCTGAATAGTTCAGTGTTACATTAGGTAATGCTCTTAACTAATGGGGGAGATAACATAAATTTAGATGAAATATGGAGAAATTGCATGTTTTCATACACTTGAGATAGATGTGTTAAATCCAGTAGGTGGCACTCACATCTATCAAGTATTCCACACTGACCACACATACAGGGGTCCAGATTTACTTAATTTCATTAATAGTAAGGTAACAAAACCAGCATATTCTTTTACATTTTACTTTGTTCATCAAACATGGAGTAATGTAGCAAAAAAAGTTGCAGCTAAAAATATTCTGTCAATATTATCTCAATTCCAGATAGAAACATCAAGGGATGTTTTAACAGATTAAAGGCACTATATAATTAAAGATGCTGATTGTTTTTTTTCTTGCTGCAATGTTTAATCCAAGCCCCATTATTTTAATGTAAGTATTTGATGACCAACAGAGACAACACCAATTACAGCCATTCAGCAAAACATATTCACTTGTTGGCTATGATGTGAGGATTTGTTTTGATACTATTTGGAACAGAGAAAGCAATTAATTAAATTCAATATTCTCTCATGAGGAGAAACTTTATAACAGTTCTATTGTTAGAATGGTTAACCGCTGTAAGACAAGGTTATGCGTGTAATGCTGTAAATAATCTATAGCAGACCTGAATATAAGACGACTTGTTTTTTTAAAAAGAAAAAAATGCCCTAAAATGAAGCCAGATTGTCTACTAATCAGTTGTTTGCTAAATTATTTGGAACTTAATTAATAAAACAATTGCATTAGTAGTTTATGAATCAGGGGATTCATGTCTATACACATCTGTTATAGATACCCTAATTTCTATTTCACTGGATTTATATTGGACCACAAATAATCAGTATCTTTAAAAACATTTCTACAGTTTTGCACTTGTAACAAGACATAGTAGAAGAGAGATTTGCACCCAGTGTTACTGAATCACCTGGAATTAGCAGATATCAGAAATTTGGGCAGGTTTCAGTACATAACGAAAATGAAACCGACCCCATTTTTCTTTGGTTAATTTAAATGAAAGATCTGTTCTAATATTCTAAGAAGTAAATTTAAGATATTAAAAGGTTAGTTCTGATTTTGACAATGGTTTTGATGAACCACATGTGCAGAAATCAATGAATGATCCTTAAATGACAAAGTAGAGAAGTCAGTGTTCACATTACTCATTTTTATTCCCTTATGATACTTTGTAGCTTCGTATTATGAACACTAATTGCTTAGTTAAAGCTCCAAGGTCATCCTGGCTTAACTTTCTCTTAAAATCACAAGTAGTACGGTAGCACAGAGGGCTTTTAGTTGCAGAATAAAGCTTGGCTTCAATGATATTTCCACTTGCTCTAGGGTCAACATCAGTAATTATAAAGTGCTCTGACCACAAGAATAAGTAACACCAGAGAAACCAAAGGAAGTGAAATAGTAAATGGAGTGAAATATATAATTAACTATTTGGGCCTTGTTCCCTTTAAGTTCAAGTTTAATTTGATTCAGTTAAAATTAGGTTTGTGGGTTACTGTTTTTCTCTAACTTGAGCCATTGATTGAGAGCAATATTCATTTCTTGGTTAATTGCTGTAAATGTAAGGTAAGCTCTAAGTCTCAGTACCCAGACCAGGATAGTAGCTTTCAACAAATATACATTAAAACATGGTGATCAAAACAGCAGTTATAAGACTGCTGAACATTTGACATTCAATTGCCAGGAATATGTGGGCAATGAACAATGTCCCAACTAAGTATATTGGCAAAATTTTCTATTCAATTAGCGGTCAGACACACAATTAAATGTAAAAGAATCACCAAGAGCATTTGAGATGTTTGCTTTACATCATTGTGCAGGGGACAGGTTTCAAAAATGTCTGAAACTCCAGCCTATTAACAATTTGGAGCCTTAGATACTGATTTACTCAGGAGTGGCAAAATGCAGAGATATCTCTCACCAACTGAGCTAGAAAGGTGACCAAATTCCTGTTAGAGCAGTATCTGTAACTAGGCATCCACTGTAAAAGTAGGGTTGATTAAAAGCATGGGTTTAATAGCTGAGTACTAAATAGCAGGGAAAATAGCACAAACAGTATTGCAAGGTAGGCAGACACCATAAGTTTTTCAAAATTACTACCCAGAAGGAAAGAGAACCCAGACAACAGTAAATAAGCTACTAAATTAAATTTATTGAAAAAAGGAAATAGAAAATAGGTAACACACAACACAGAAAAGAAGTCCACATCAAAACAGCCTTTGATAATGTTAATACTCTCAAATGTTGTATAAATAGGTTTCAGGTCTTATAAAAATTATTTTCAGTAATGAAAACTCAATGTTGAAATACTTTACTTACAATTATCTTTCCACTTTTGAAGTTTTAAATTTTAGAACATTTCTTTTCATAAATGGTTACGACACTTCAGTGTTTAGATTGATATTCTAACAAAGTAACAACGCTTCAATTTTTACCATGCATACAAATTCTGCCTAAAAAAGTACTGTAAGCTCACAGCATAAATAAGGCACTAGCCTTGAAATTTTAATATTTGTACTGCTTAGAATTGTTGTGGAAAACAAACAAACAATTCACTAGTTTAATACAATTTGTTGCTTTAATAATGTTCAAAAGCTCTATATGCTTAATCACCATCACCAGTGACCAAAATCCATCGTCATATTGATTTTTTTCCCCTTTCTCACAGAGGTGGATTTGGAAGTATTCTGTTTGGCTTGCATATCTATCTGAATCCCAGACCGCATGACAGGTCCTGCTAGGTTCATAGGCAGGATATTGCCAAAACCTCTCATCATTTCCTGCAGACTTTCATTCATGCCATCTACCTCCCCGTTACTGGTAGCTGTGATCTGACATGACATCTCTGTACTGTTTGACTCCTCTGTCTTAGACTCATAGAAAGACTCTTCAGAAAACTTTGCAGTAACAGGTAAGAAAGGCTAAGTAAAAAGAGGAGAGAGACCACAGATGAACACAAGAGCAAAAATGATTAAATATCAGCATTGGAGAATATTTAGGAAAATCATAACAATGATATGTTTTTCTATTTTGTGGTTACTCACCATATATGCACCAATTCTTAATCTTCCAATAAAGTTCTACTCCATGTATTATGGGTAATACTACCAGCCAGCCAATTTTATTGGGAGATTTTTTCATGACCACTGGCCCTGTAATAGCACATTGCTTTCTATTTAGGTGCCCTAGGCAATTCTTTCAGTTGTTTACTTCCAACAAAAGCTAACTTAGTAAATTTGCATTCAATCAGTTCTCCTATTTTCTTTTGGGTGTTTTTGATGAACACATTAATTTTATTAATTACATAACAGAACAGATTATATAAACAGACTTGGGCCATTTGTTTCCATCACTTGCATATGTGGGTAATACGTTTGGTCTCATCATTTCCTAATATAATAGTTTTAAGAGGTAATTCCATAAGTTACGATGGTAGTTAAAGTAGTATCCCTTGCATTTACTATGATCGTCCTTGGAAAATGTTGAAGAGCCAATATACATTATGACAACATTCTCTTTATTTATGACAGTCTGTGTTAAGGAAGGCCCTCCAGGAATATATATATATATATATATAAATGTTGAAACTAAGGTTTTGCACAGAAGGGCTTTTTCAATTGCCTAAACTTCTATAAAGCTAAAAATATTTTTGTCAAATGCTGTAGCCAGTGGGTGAATACAGACACAAATTAATTTTCTCTCTCTTGCAGGAATACCACATCACAAATGATAAAGAAAGAATAAAATTTGAGGAATTTGAAGTGGAAGCAATGTAAAGCACAGGAAGCAGAAGGCTTTCAGAGCTCAGGTGTCAATATGTTCTCTAAAAAGGCAGAGGACCTCAAACTTTGTTCCATATTTGCTGGTGAAGTAGATTATCCATCTTACATGCAGGAGAACAAAGGAAGCTATAATTTTATATTTTAGCTGTGTATTATGTGATTTTTTTTAATCACAGTAAAATAGTTCTAGCATTAAAAAATCATAGGTTGCAAAATCTGAACAATAAGGCGTACATATCTATGAACACTTACAGGAGCACTTGACTGTTCCACCAACTTTTGCTCCCACATTTTCAAACGCCTTTCTCGTTCCTTCAACTCCTGTTCTTTTGTGCTCAGATCTCGTTCAAGTTTCTTTAGTCTTTCCAAAGTGGCCTCTATTTCACATCTGTAGGAAACAATCACAGCGTTCATTAATGAGAACAAATTGTTTTAGATTCACCCTTGAATTCTAATTAAATTTCACTGACTTCCTAGGTAATCACATCCAGTACTGGATTAGTGCCACAACATTTTGAATTTACCACAATGTACTAAATATTTTATAAATTGTAAATATATAAACAAGAATGACTTTAAGGGTACCATGATTTTTATACTACTATGATTTATATTTAAAACACGTTAGGAACAGAATTTTTGCAGAGAACTTTTCCCAGAGTGGCATTGTAAGTGATTACCATAACTAGGACCAGTAGTCTATATGGGCCACAATCCCCATTCATGGCATGGGAGTAATATTATCATGAGAGCTCCACAAAAAATAATCTCGGGCTGTTTCTAAACAACAACTTTAAAGCAGAAAACTGTCAACAAGGCTAAAAAAGTCAACATACATTAAGAATAAATGGTAATTCATCAGAATACATATTCCTCTGTATAAACTAAAGTTATGCCCTCCAAAAACACATTTGTTTTTATAAATTTGGTGGGAAATTCATATTTTGCATCTAATTTCTTGATTTTGGTATCTCATCTCACCTGTTAATAAAATTCCTTTTTGCAAACACATTTTCTATGGTTGCACTTTATAAATACAGAAGGTTTTTTTTAACATAAGATGCCAAACAGCACATTTAGCAACACGCTCCCCAATACCTTCACGCTCCACCACTGCTATTCCCACTACTGCACTTCAAGTAAACGATCCCACCTCTACGACATCTCGCATAACCTCCCAGTGCTTTAGTCTAATACCTCTCTCGCGTTCTTTGAGTATGTACAACTTGTTTGAATAGCTGAGCAGTTGCGTAGCAGTAGAAAATTAAGGCTATAGAGGAAAGGATAATAAAACAAATTTTTAATTAAAATTTTGAAATTTTATAAAAATTTAACTAAAGTTCCCTAATGTCACTGCTCACTGCCAGAATACAGCAACTGGTTTTGACCTGCTGAGGCCATTTGGGAGCAATGCATGTGACGTTCATGTTGAGAAATAGATTGCCATCTCTCATAGCAGGCAGATGCTTCTGATTGGTTAGTATTGATGTAAAAATCTATAAATATTGGTGATGTCTTTTCATGTGGCCTTCCATGACTGTAATTTGAAACTATCTGCAATTGAACCGGTTTAATTCAGCTACTCAAATTTTAAGTTTTACAGTTTTCTATTGTTGGATTTGTTTTAATATTGCAGAGAGTTATATAGCATTTCCTCTTTTATGACAGCTGTATACCTTGAGTGTTAAATTTTAACGATCCCTTAACTAGAAATTAAAGTTGGCCCATTTCAAATACTGACTGTGTGGGCTGATTGTGGCTAATTGTAGCACCCCTGTAAGTTGTGCCAGCTGAGATCAGCTATCTCCACACAGATCAAGAATTGAAGTTGGGGGTTTCTTTATCTGCATGGTTCAGTACCATTCCAGGTAATATGTTACTTACTGAGTCATTGGGAGAACAGAGGCCTGCATGTTTTAAAGGTGAGTGAATTGTATATTTCCCAAGAATCTAAAGCGGAATTATTTATCTATATGTTGCTGGTGCCAAATCTGTTATTTGAAGTGGTGAAAGTCATCATAAAAGAAATGAATTAAAAATATATGCTGCTGGTATGCCAGTGATCACACTAGAATTAAATAATTGCTTTTCAGAACACACACATGATATGAGGTAACCGCAATTTGTCATCTAACCATTATGTTCTGCAGGCTACCACATTAATATCCAAATATCCCAAATTTCTTACAATTTGTCCTTTAATGATTAAAAAAGAATGATGTCAGACTTAAACAGCCTACAATTTTCACAGCTAAATGTCAAATTATCTCCTACAAACTTATGCCATACATGGGGATTACTGCAATGGTTTATCTTGCAGCCAGGGCTATTCTGTGCACTTCTCTCAGCCTGTAAAGAATTTCTCCCAATACCCAGCTAAAATAGTTAGTTTCTCGCTAGCCCATCACAAATTCTCACATTTGCTATTTGATGATCTCCCATACCTGTCATAGTCTCTAACTCTATTGCTCATCATTTCCATTATCAAGTTTAATCTATGCCCCCATCTATATTCTATAACTTGTTTTTCTCTAAAGAACTATTTTTCTTTATACTAGTTTCTCTTGACATAAATCTACCATAACATCTTAAGCCCACTGACCTCTAACTTCAATTTTCCACATTCACCATGCTCTCTATCCCTTCCTGTTTAGGAATCATACAGAAATGGAACCATGCTGTCCAGACTACTGCTTCACCGAATGTTATCAAGAGTAACTGTGCCTAGCTTATCTCTGCAAGGTTAAGCCTATGAAAACCACTCTGCCAAACAGGTAAAATGTAGATTGCCACCTGCCACAAGCAGGGGTTCCCTTCCTCAAGGATGTGATTGAGATAAAGTGTTGTGCAAGAAGGAAACAGCCTTGCTTTGTGCATCTTTTAATGATTCTGGGCTATTCTTGCACTAACACCCATCAGGGCAGGCAGGGTCTCAACATCCCTACTGGGGAGGGATAGAAAATGTTACATGGAAGACTGAGATGACAATGAATTAACTTGATAAGCAATTATTTGTGGGATAAATAGGTTAACACTTAACAATAAGACTTGATATAATATATATTGTACTTCCAGGTTTACTTTGATGGAATAAGTCAAATACTATTTTTATTACATATGATTTTCATCATTGTTTTTGGGATCATATTCCCTAGTTAGGAGCATTTTTCTGTGAAACCCATATGCCTGGTCAATAAGCCATTTACCAAACACTTTTTATTTAAAGAGGATTACATTTTACTAGTTATGACACCCATTTCATCCACCATCTTTGGACTCAACTGTTTCTGTTCCTGAAGAAATTTAGTTTAATATTTTAATCTTATTAAAGCTATGAATGGTTGGCCCAATCTAAAAAATATTTTCTGCATCTCAATACTGACCCAATCTTTAAAACAAATTAATATATATTAATCACAATAACAAATGGGACACTTTAGAAGGCATGACACAGATGTTATACAGTACACTGCTGCAATATGCAAACCTTGCAAAGCTCATTAGTCTCCGCTGAGTCACTGCCACTATGCTTTCAGCAGTGAGCAATGCTATTTATATGGTCTCATGTGACATATAAAAATAACTCTCCACCTCATGCTCATACTCAATTTTTCCATTCAGACTGTAAATGTTTGCTATAATTGATTTTCTTGATGTGACAATTTGCTTGCAAAACTTTCATGGAATGTATTACAACCCATTTGCGTTGTCCTACTTATAATTAAACATTTTCTTCTGCCAGGACTTTCTTTCTACTTTGACCATAGCTGCTGTCAGAACATAGTCCAGAATTAACCACTGCCTAGAATAATGCCAGTAACAACTTAATACAGACCTAGGCGAGAACCTTTAAGACCATAAGACCATAAGACATAGGGGCAGAAATTAGGCCATTCGGTCCATCAAGTCTGCTCTGCCATTCAATCATGGCTGATAAGTTTCTCAACCTCATTCTCCTCCCTTCTCCCCGTAACCTTTGATCCTCTTACCAATCAAGAATCTATCTATCTCGGTCTTAAATACACTCAATGACCTGGCCTCCACAGCCTTCTGTGGCAATGAATTCCATAGATTCACCACTCTCTGGCTAAAGAAGTTTCTCCTCATCTCTGTAACTCTGTGAACAACAATATGTATTTATTATAGAGCATATAACACACAGCTAGTTTCCCAGTCATCCACTTATATATGAAGCTGTCACATCAATGGATCCCAACAATATAATCTGAATTTTCATTAAACTTCCTGTCAATTAGACATTCCAAAAAATGTTAACATCCCACTTTGCCTGCATCTCATACATCTGTAAATCTTTTGCTGTAATTTTCCTTTACTATATTTTTTTCCCTCCTGATAATTTTCTACCCTCCTTTTCTGAAGACACTGGCTCTGGTTCCTTAAGTCACAATCACCCTCCAATATCTCAACCAAGTCACCACTTTTCAGCCATAAGCCCAAACAGTAAGTGCTGGCAAAATTTTCAACTTTATGGATACTTGGAAATTCATGTTAGTGCATAAATAATGGAAACATATAATGACCAACAGTATCAGCTAATGCCATATTGACATAGTTTTTACTGTGTTCATGATCAAAGACTTTCCAACATATACAATCCCTCAAAGGGGCCAAGAATGTGGTAATTAATTTTACCAGGCATCACTCAATTCTTTGGACTGGCTTAATCAATATTTTGTCTCAGTTTTCACAGTGGAGGACACTAGTACCATCCCAATAGTAACAGGTAGTGCAGAGGATATAGAGAAGGAGGAAATTCACTAGAGAAAAAGTACTGAGCAAACTATTGGGATTAAAGAGTGACAAGTTCCCAGGGCCTGATGGCCTATATCCCAAGATCATAAAGGAAGTGGCAGCAGAGATAGTGGATGCATGGCTATAATATTCCAAAATTCCCTGGATTCTGGAAAGGTTCCAGTGGATTGGAAAAATGCTAATATAACGCTCTTATTCAAAAAGGGGGGTGGAGGCAGAAAGTAGTGAACTATAGACCAGTTGGTTTAACGTCTGTCGTTGGGAAATTGTTGGAATCCATTATTAAGGAAGTAGTAATGGGGCATTTGGAAAGTCAAAATGCAATCCATCAGAGTCAGCATGGTTTTATGAAGAATAAATCCTGTTTGACTAATTTGCTAGAGTTCTTTGAAGATGTGACAAGCAAAGTGGATAATGGGGATCCTGTAGATGTAGTATATCTGGACTTCCAGAAGGCCTTTGAAAAGATGCCGCACAGAAGATTAATACACAAGATAAGATCACATGGAGTTAGGGGCAATATATTAGCTTGGATAGAGGATTGGCTAACCAACAGAATGCAGAGAGTTGGGATAAATGGGTCTTTTTCTGGATGGCAAACTGTAACTAGTGGGGTGCCACAGGGTTCGGTCCTTGGGCCCAACTATTTACAATTTATACTAATGACTTGGATTCAGGGATAGAAGGTACTATAGCTAAATTTGCAGATGACACCAAAATAGGTGGAAAAGTAAGTTGCAAGGAAGAAATAAGAAATTTACAAATGGGTATGGACAGGTTAGGTAAATGGGCCAAAATTTGGCAGATGGATAAGCGTGAGGTTATCCATTTTGGTCGGAAGAATAAAAAGGTGACTTATTATTTAAACGGAGAGAAACTTCAGAATGCTTCATTGCAGAGGGATCTGGGTGTCCTCGTGCATGAATCACTGAAAGCTAGTATGCAGGTACAGCAGGTAATAAGGAAGGTAAATGGAATTTTGGCATTTATTGCTAAAGGAATAGAGTGTAAAAATAGGGAAGTGTTGTTGCAACTGTATAAGGCATTGGTGAGACCGCACCTGGAGCACTGTTCACAGTTTTGGTCCCCTTACTTGAGGAAGGATGTAGTTGCATTGGAGGCGGCTCAGAGGAGGTTCACGACATTGATTCCAGGGATGCGAGGTTTGTCTTATGAGGAGAGATTGAGCAGTTTAGGCCTATATTCGCTAGAGCTCAGAAGGATGAGAGGAGATCTAATTGACATATATAAGATGCTAAAGGGGATAGACAAAGTAAACATGGGGCAGATGTTTCCCCTTGTGGGGCATTCTAGAACAAGAGGTCATAGTTTTAGGCTAAGGGGTGGTAGGTTTAAATCAGAGATGAGGAGGAATTACTTTTCTCAAAGGGTCTTGAATCTGTGGAATTCACTACCTCAGAGTGCAGTGGATGCTGAGACGCTGAATAAATTTAAGGAGGAGAGGGGCAGATTTTTAATTAGTAACGGGTTGAAAGGTTATGAGGAGAGGGCAGGAAATTGGAGTTGAGGCCAAAATGTGATCAGCCATGATCGTATTGAATGACGGGGCAGGCTCGAGGGGCTGAATGGCCTACTCCTGCTCCTAGTTCTTATGTTCTTATAGCTGAGTTAAAATCTGTAGCAGATTAAAAAAAATCAAAATCCATGACTCCTCCCACAGTCACAACAATGGTTTCACAATTCCAGTCAACCATCTTTTGTGTTTTTTATTTCATTTCAGTATTAAGATTGTCAAATATAATGACAAAGCTGAGAGATAATGAAGAATTGTGGGATGTTAAAAATAACATTGTGGGATTAAAGAATCAAGTTAATTTCAAAGCGATAATCTCCATTTAAGATGCCAAAAAGTCTCTAAACACAGGTTAAAGCTATCAGTGCTTAACCTATTTACAGACTTTTGATTTTGGAATTGCAGAATAAAGTTCCTGTATGGACAATGTGCTGTTGACAGTAGGTGTGCAGCACTCCAGCTGCAAATAGCACAACCTATCCAAAAGGAAGGCAAATTCACCTTTTATGGTGCATAAGAGACAGCATAAAATACAGGCTCTTATAGACCCTCAAGACACACAGTAAGATAGCTGCACTCACACGTCGCAGGTGTGTGTGTGTGTCACTTTTCTAGTACCATACCAATGATATAGAAACAATAGCCAAGTTTTGGTATATATTCCAATATATTCCAAAGCTTAAAGGCTTAATAGGTTAAACTAATCATCCTATAGGTTAAAAGGGGATACAAGCCTACCTCCACTGAGCCTTGTTGTGCAAGAAGGAATTGCACTGGTCCGGAAGTTTGCTGTCATGTGACATAATCTCAAGAATCCCTAAGATCTGCTTAAAATTTGGCCTTCTCTGTAGGAACCAACAACAAGAAAACATAAATGCAGCACTCAAATAATTTATGCCATACAGTGTCTCATATAAATTTAATGTAAATGGAAGATAAGGATGTTGATAGTTAGCAAAAACATATACATTGTACTAAAGCTGAGAAGTCCCATTACTGATTGACCATAGATTTGATGGCACAAAGATTGGTGCCGCAGTAAGTAGTATAATACGAGCATAAAATTACAAAGAGTCATTGACAGATTAAGACAGGATTTTTGTAGATGCCGTTAGGTATTAGTTCATCCCTATTGAACCAAAAAATGTTAGATCAAACTATCAATTAATAGTGAAGATCCAAAGAGATTTAGGGGTCCACATACATAGATCACTAAAATGTAATAAACACAAACAAATGTTAGCCTTCATAATTAGAGGGCAAGAATATAAAGGGGAGAAAGTTTCACCATAGCTATACAAAGTCCTGGCTGGATCACGTCTTGAGTATGGTGGATAATTAAGGGCACTGCAGCTCAGTAAGGAGATACTGGCCTTGGAAGCAAAGCAGTGCAGATTCATCAGAATGTGACTCAGGCTCCAAGGATTAGATTGTGAGGAGGGATGTAAACTAGGCTTTGTTACAAATATGATATTTAGAAGATTGCTGTGTTTCAAAACTGTATCTTTACTTTAGGATAAATGAAGGGGGTCATGTGACCTGTTCTGAAGTTTACCTAACAATAGGCCTGGGTGATGTGGCCATTAAGGATTAAAGGGAAACCCAGATTGTTTTGCTGGAAAGAAGGTGTTGACACTTGGAGACAATGGCAGCAGCATCTGTGTTTACAATGGTTAGTTCTGGGAAGGTGTTGAGACTGTGGGATTGTAAACAGTTATGCTTTAAGCTGTCCATTTACTACCAAGATAAAAGAGAATTGGGGTCTCAAGGATAGTTAATCAGCATTTCTACATGGATACAAGGCCCATATGATTCATGCTGCCACGGAGATGGGCTTTGAGATGGCAAGGTCTTCTAAGACATCCCTGTAAATTCACGAAAGCAGTTTCCCAGGATCCGGGAGAGAGGGAGCAGTTAGAGGCTGAAAGTCTGCAAGATTCACAATGCAGGAATGCAGATAGGAGCACATACTCAAACTGAAAAGATCAAGCTCGTGAGGATTTGAAATGAGGCTGGAAGATTTGCCTAGCTTGTGGTAAGGGGGGGAATCATCAGGAAAATCCCTCACTTTGAAAGACAGTTTTGGGGTTAAAAGTTATCAGGCTGAGAGAGGAGAAAAACAAAAGTAAATCATTGGCAGCCAGGAATCACTGTGGACCGGATATAGGAAAATAGAATGACCATTTAAGGGACAGTGTAAAGTATACCTGTGAAGTGGGTTGTTTGGTTGCGTTAAGGGTAAAAGGGGAAAAGTTTTGTTCTGTAGTTTATTGTATAAGTTGTTTACAAAAATAGTGTTTAGTCATTATGCTTTTAATCTGTTCGTTACAGTAAAAATCTTGAAATGTGAAATCTTGCTTCAGCCTTTCAGCTATCAGTTGGAAGTTTGAATTTCTCTTTTTATATAGTTATCGGTCTTTACGGTGCTCGTAACAGCTTGTATTGGAATGAAGAGGGTTAAAGGGGGTTTTGAAAGATAATGACAGGATACATGGAAAGTTTTAGCAGGTGAGGGAGTCTAGGGCAAGGAGAGACAACCATAAAATCAGAGCCAGGACCTTCGGGGAGAACCTAGAAAATAACCCTTCATGCAAAGGATGGTAGAAGTGTGGTAACCACTCCCACAAGCAGCAGTAGATATTATCTCAATTAAAACTTTTAAATCAGAGATTGATAGAATTTTGCTAGCCAAGGTTATTAAAAAGAATTTGGAACCAAGACAAGTGGATTTAAGATATAGATCAGCCATGATCTATCTCACTGAATGACGGAACAAGCTCATGGACTGATGGTCTATTCTTATGTTCTTTTTAAATCAAACAGTTGATTATTTACGGATAGTCATATCACTGAAATCTTTGACTTTCTTAACGCTGTTTACATCTTTTATGACTGAAATGATGTGTCAGAGCTAAAGCATCAACAGTGACCAATAGTGCAATGTCATTTAATCCTAAATAATTGCAAAACAAGCACAACAATGTGGTTACTGTGATTGACAGTACTACTATTTCTTTCCAAGGAAAGTGGGCATGTAAAGCACTGACTTCTAACAGCAACACAAACTTTAAAAGGAAATGCCAGAGGTACATTTTGCTTTAAATAGGCACATTCTGGATATGAAAGCTGCAAATGCAAAATATCAGAGTTTAAAATGATTTTGGTAAAGTCCACCAGATTCAAAAATTCTATCAGTCCTTTTATGTTAAGAGCACAGCTGATAGTGAACGTGCAGTTCTCCTGTTGGCAACTGCTCTCATAAATATGACCTCCATTACTGTGACAGCAGTAGACCACTGTTGTGTCCATCTTGAAAGCTACTTCCAGATTCACTGGCTCCACCTCTGGCCTATTAAATGTGAGTCATTACATCAATGTCAGCAGCTAGAATAGTGCATCCACGCGAAGTGGTGAAGATCTTGTCAGTAATTTTCTGTAAGAATAGTACTAGATTTTTCAGATAATTGATGCTGATTGTATTTATATGGGAGGGAAATGTGCAGTTTTAGTAATATTAGCTTCGAGAAGGCTTGTGGCAGTCCCAAGATGTGGCATACTGCTGATCATGGCAAACTGATCGTGGCAAGCTGCCCAATTAGAAACTGATGGAAAGAAAGAGCTAGAGTGATATCATTCTGCTGCAAGCATGCACAGGGAAGCAAGTCAGTATTCTCAAATCGACTTCCTTATGGAGTGCCACATTAAGCAAGTAACATAAATGGGAGTTGGGAGCCCATGGAGTTTAGTATAATGTAATACGATTACAAAATAAAAGCATCATTTCTGGGTCTTGCTGAGAACTACAGCTGTTTTATTCTTTACACTTTAAACATAGTACGTTGCTCTACCTCACAATCAGTACATTTTCAGAACATTGCATCAGGTGCTTCAGGCTGTGAGAAGGAACTATGATTACAAATGGTTACATTTGTCAAACCCATCAACATTTTTGTAGGTCGAAAACAAAAATACAGAGGTTTCAGTGTGTGCATTGTCAGGTACATTTGGAACATTGATAAACTTAGCATACTTTTACACAGGACATGAGGTCCCAAAAGATGGCTCACAAATGAGAGATCCTTCACCACCGAGACGTGGTCTCTACTATTTATCTCATTTAGAGAAAGTTACTTGGTGGCTGATGGCAGCTGTGGGGACCCATGAAAGTGCGGGTCTCCAAAGGCAGCAAATTTTGAACTAGATAATTCTGTAAGTAGCAGCGGGACCTCCCTAACAGTTCCCTCCCTGCACCAACTCTGTCATCAATAGCATTCCCTCAATGTAAAAAAAAAGTTTCTCAGTACTTACTTTGGGATCCATTTCCCAGCACTGGTGCAGTAGTTCTGCAAAACTGGCAGGGCAGCCCTTCGGAATGGTCAATCTCTATAATAAAAATAGCACAAGTTTACACAAAAGTAAACAAAAAAAGACACAAATAATTGAACCAACTAAGCTGGGGCTTCTTCAATTTCCTTCCCACCAAGAGACAGCAACATCCTACTGGAGCATAGTTTCAAGGGTATTCTGGTTATTTCATTCAAGTTTTTTAAAAAATTTGTTCAAAGGATGTGAGCATCACTGGCAAGGTCAGCATTTGTTTCCCAACCTTTATTGCCTGTGAGAAAGTGCAGGTGATTCTTGAACCACTGCAGTCCATGTAGTGTAGCATACACCCACAGTGCAATTAGGAAGGAAGTTTCAGATTTTTGACCCTGTGACAGTGAAAGAATAGCGATACAGTTCCAAGTCAGGATGGTGTGCGGCTTCGCAGGGAACTTCCAGGTGGTGGCGTTCCCATGCATCTTTTAGCTGGTACAGGTCGTGGGTTTGGAAGGTGCTGTCAAAGGACCCCTGGTGAGTTGCTGCAGTGCATCTTGTAGATGGTACACATCGTTGCTGCTGTGCTTTGGCAGTGGAGGGAGTAAAAGCTTAAGGTGATGGATTGGTGCTAATCAAGTGGGCTGCTTTGTCCTGGATGGTGTCGAACTTCTCCAGTGATGTGGGAGCTGCATTCATCCAGGCAAGTGGAGAGTATTCCATCACACTCCTGACTTGTGCCTTGTAGATATGATGCACAGGCTTTGGGGAGTCAGGAGATGAGTTACTCACCACAGAATTCAAAGCTTCTGACCTGCTCTTTTGGTCCCAGTATTTATGAGGCTGGTCTGGTTAAGTTTATGGTCAATGTTAAACCTCCCCAGGATGTAGATGGTGGGGGATTCAGCGATGATAATGCCACTGAATGGCATGGGAAGATGGTTAGATTCTCTCCTGTTGGAGATAATCATTACCTGGCACATCTGTGGAGCAAATGTAACTTGCCACTTATCAACCTGGGCAACATTCAGGCTTGGGCTTTGCTGCATTTGGACATGGACTGCTTCAGCATCTGAGGAGTCGCAAATGGTTCTGAACATGGTGCAATCATCAGCGGACATCCCCACTTCTGACCTTAAGAAGAAGGAAGATCATTGATGAAGCAGCTGAAGATGGTTGAGCCTAGGACACTAATAATCCTGAGGAACTCCTGCAGTGATATCCTGGGAGCTAAGATGATTGACCTCCAACAACCATAACTCTCTTCCTTTGGGCTAGGTATGATTCTAATCAGTGGAGAGTTTACTCGCTGATTCCCATTTTACTAAGGGTCCTTGATGCCACAATGAGTCAAATGCTACCTTGACGTCAAGGGCAGTCACTTTCAACTCACCTCTGGAGTTTAACTCTTTTGTCCATGTTTGGGCTGAGATTGTAATGAGGTTTATCTTCAGCGGTGAGCTTTCACTGAGTGGGTTGGTGAACTGTTTAACTTTGCAAAGCATTACCATTAAGTCCATGCTCTCACTTAACATCATGTGCAACTTACAGTGAGAATCGCAGATACCAATTAAAATATAGAGTGCTGGCAAAATTTCCCCATACTACCAAGAAACACTTCATCATCTCCACCATAAGTCACTAAAACCAATTTCATCACCTCCACATGTCAGTTAGCTCAGTACGGACTTGGATCATAGTTATGGTGTTACCACCCTATGTGGCTTATTAACGCACCCCATGATACATTTATGCAATAAGTTACTGGGTGAGCTGTCGAGCTAGACCTTCTAAAAATAAATGCGCCAGAAGCTTGGGAATGCAACCGTGTGTAGCTAGGAACATAAATTTATGACGCCAAGACACTTATACAACGAGTATTGACTCTCCACAATATCATTGTCTCAACGTTCAGGCTTTACAGTCGATATTTTCCTGGATTCTGTGTCACTAATTACTCCTATAAATGAACCTATTGTTCCCTACAATCAAAAATGCATTTTAACTACCAGATGAATGATAGTGTGATCTGGGGATCACAATGGAAAAGTCTATTCCACATAACAGCCACTGAGATGTCACATGTGCACTCTCCCATCTCTGGGAGAAAATAGGCTGAAAGAATTATATTGAGGCAAGCCACAACTACAAATCAAGAGACTGGCTTATTATATGTAACATACCTAAGTGAACAGTATACACTTTTCATCATGAAATGAATTACCTATGGTCTTCAGTTAATGAAAAAACAACAAAGGTGCAACTTAACTGATGCCCTGGGCACAAGCTCACTTCAAAGTTGTTGCAGAGTTAGCCACTTGTGAATTTATATTAAAGGCTGCCTGGACTCGGCCAAGCTTTGAGAGGGGGAGGAAGAGGCAGTAAGGGAGAGGGTAAGGGGAGAGAGGGAGGATGAGAGATTGAAATTAAGAATTGTAACAAATAATACAATCACTGTTTAAGTACATGATGTCTGGTTGCAATGTTTTATCAAATGGAACATGTTCGACTTGCGATCACTCCATGCACACCAAAAACTATTCCAACAGTTGATAAAGAACAAACATTTTTTATTGCACTATTTAGTATTTTGGAAGTAGTACCTAAATTATAAAATAATCCACTCAATTTTACTTCACTGCAAAATTTCAAGAGTTAGGTATGAATCTGTGAGACACTGGGCAAGGCATTAGTCAGAAGAAGAAAAATAATTAATCACAAATAATGAACACTTGAAATTAAAAAATGCTGGATATATACAGGTCAGTCATCAGTTGAAAAATATCAGTCAATATTTCAACAGGGATCCTTCCTCAAAATTGAGTTTGAACAAAGGGCCTTAATCCAAATGTGTATTTCTACTTTTATACAGATGATTAGTTCTTCTTTGGTATCTTCATGTAAGTAGCATTACTGTACATTTACATTTTGCTAATGGATCTCCTGCAAGACGGTTTATGGAGTTTAAGGATGGACAATAAAGCAGTATTGCAGGTTCTGAGCACTGGAGAACCTATAAGTAACATTGACCCAGGAACAAAATGCAGTGAAGCCAGGTCCACTGCTGGCAGTGCAACCGAACAGCAAAAATGTATAGGTAGCAGAGTTGCCACAGCAAACATTCAAATAGAGATACCAATGTAGAAATAAGATCTATTTATTGTGTTCACTTTATTCATTTAAATATAACAACAAAATATTATTAAATAAGACTTGCATTTACATAGCATTTATCACAACCTCAGGGCATTTCAGATTGCTTTATAATCAGTAAAACACTTTGAAATGAAATCACAGATACTCTGTTTCTGTTTAGCAGAAGCTGAGATGCAGGAAACTCTAAGGGCCAAATATGGAGAAACTGCAGAGGAGCTGCTACATCATCGCATTGGGAGACTTACGTATCCCAAACTGGAAGGGGAGAAAAGCACTGGAGCTTGGAACAGAACAAACAGCTGGACCCTCACTATGCAAGGAAACAGATTTTAAAAAAATTCATGGAATGTGGACTTTGCTAGCTGGGCCAGCATTTATTGCCCATCCCTCGTTACCCTTGATAAGGTGGTAGTGAGCTGCCTTCTTGAATTGCTGGAGTCCATGTGGTGTAGGTACATCCAGTGCTGTTAGAGGGAGTTCCAGGGCTTTAACCCAGCGACAATGAAGGATGATTTCCAAGTCAGGATGGTAAGTGGCTTGGAGGGAAACTTCCAGGTAGTGGTGTTCCCACCTATCTGCTGCCCTTGTCCTTCTAGATAGTAGTAGTCATGGGTTTAGAAGGGAATGGCACTGGGCAAAAGTAGAATGGGAGGAGTATATGGCATATAATTGAAATAAAATCCAAATGCATGGTTAGTACTTTATTTTGTAGTTATTTAATGGGATTTATAAAATGCAATACATTCTATTGGTGACAATTTATTTTTCTGTATCATTACAATTTATCAATGCTCTGTAATTCTTTAATTTAATAGGCTGTATTTTTTTTATAATAGCTCAGCTGTTGCAATTTATTTTTCATTTCCTACATCTACCCTGGTTCATACAAGAGCCCACTGTGGTCACAGTACCTGCTGCAATTGCAGCTACCTGCCTGTAAGGAGCTCTAGGCATCATGACTGAAGGCAGCAGTTCCTTTGCTCTTATTTTCTCGGTCACGCATTGGACTTAAGAGTTCCTATTTTCCACTGAGTCTGGAAGAACTGGGGATGGAGGCTGGTCACATGGATAAGAATTCAGATGTCATTCAAAGTACATGCTTAATTCCCCCTCTAAAATAAGGTGAATAACTGAAAGTTGAATTGACTGTGTCATTAGAACTCCAAAACTATTTCATCATCTAGGGCCAGACTGGCTACTGCATGTGCCACAGCCTCCTAAACATCAGCTCTGCCAGAGAGTGGCAGCTATAAAGTCTATTCTGGGAACTGTAATCCAGCAGCTGCTTGTGCCTCCACTCTTTTAAAACTTACAGCATAAAGCACTTTATTTATATCATCTAAGGTAAACAAACAAATCTGCTCATCCAATTTTTGCATGAAGTTCACCCATTTTAAATACCAATCTAGCCCTACAAGCTAACCATTGGCAAATAGCTCAGCAGAGCATTTTGTAAAATCCAGAAATTTTGAAATAAGATCATCCTTGATTTGTGCTTAGACGCAATAAAGCAAAAGTAATGTGTACATTTACATAATTGCATTATTTGGCACTATAGTCTGAAGTGACCATTGACCCTATATCTGTCTATGACTTGGGATCATGTGGTATTACTTCAGGAACCCAATAGTATATCCTGGAGAATGTCTTTTGTGGCTGATTTCTTCTCTGTACGCTGTAGGGTCTATTAACATCTTCAAGCTCAATCATTACAGTGCTTTTAGATTGCTCTGACTTCCCTATGCTTGCTGAAATTCTTTCCCATTGTGGGTAGAGGACACAGTTAATATCACACTCACAATCACTGTGCCTTTCAAACATAGGCCTGGATTTTACAGCCCTGCCACGATGTGTCTCCCCCCAGCGGATGCGGAGAGCCATTTAAATCCCCATTCAGTTCAGCGGGGCGGTAATATCCCATAAAGGGGCCGTAAAATCGTGGCCATAACCTGAGGAATAGTGATGTGGTGAACAGGGGGCTGAGGGCATCAATATGGATAATCCTGCTATTCAACATTGTATTAACATTGGAAATTTGAGGGTATTTGCCTCCAGAGCGAAGGCGTTTGTTGATTAGTCTAACCACTCTCCTCTTGGATGAGTAGGAAGCAATCAGCGTTTCTCCAATTTCTCAAAGATACTGAACAGCTGCTGGATTAAGTGTTGGCAAAAGTGCTTTCTTCCACACTGCAGAGAATCCTCTTCCCAACATAGTGAGATCTCTCTTAGTTTCAGTTGTGGAAGGTGTGATTATTTTGTTTATTTTATTTTAAACAGGATAATTTAAATAATAAAATATTTTACTTGTATTTGGTGGGTTGGGTGTTTTGGCTGCCAAATATAATTTGAAATTTCTTTTGAGTGAGCGAATAGTTGATTTTGCGAGGGTTGCTGGATATTCATTGGTAATTTTTGTCAGGTATTCATCAAATCAGAAATTGAAACATTTAGTAATTTTGGTTTGACAAGAATAAACTGAGCATGGCTCTTAGCATTGCCCAAGCCTTATGGACATTTCCTGTACGTCTCCCAATATCTTTGAATAACTCTACATGCCTCCTATTATTGATATACTAAATCACTACTTTGCACTTTTGGAGGGGTGCAGGCTGTGTAGAAGCTAATGCAATATGTGCAGAAAAGAGAATTTTTTAAAAATTAATTCACGGGATATGGCTGTTGGTATTTATTGTTCAATCCTCATTGCCCTTGAGAAGATGGTGGTGAGTTACCTTCTTGAATATAACTGAGTGGCTTGCTAGGCCATTTCAGAGGGCAGTCAAGAGTCAAACACATTGCTGAGTTGAGAGATGAAAGACTGGACGAGGATGGCAGATTTCCTTCTTTAAAAAGGACATTAGTGAACCAGATGGGATTTATGATAATCCGGTAGTTTCATGGTCACTATTATTGATCATGGCTTTCTATTCCATATTTTCTTTAATTGAATTTAAATTCCCCAGCTTCTGTGGTGGGATTTAAAGTTATGTCAGCATTATTAGACAGGGCCTCCAACTTATTAACCCAGTAACATAACCACCGTAACCAGTAAAAACAACAGTGTACAGGGACTTGACCTTAAGATTAAAAGATACTTTACTATAATAAAACCACACAGTACTGGAAAAAAAAACTCAACAGGTCTGCCAGCATCTGTGGAGAAACACAGTTAACATTTTGAGTCCAATATGACTCTTCTTCGATACTCTACTGCCTGAGTTATGTGGGCTCCAGGTTACTAGGCTGTTCACAGTGGCCCATGGGATGGAGTGAGAAAAGGCAGTAGAGGTTTGACACGTGTTTAGATTAAGGCTTAGGCAAGGATTTAAAATTTTTTTAAAAATAAGTGGCTTGGGCCTTGGCAGCACTTGATGTGTGGGGAACAAGATGGGATATACCACTAATAGTGGGAGGGAGTGAAAAACTGGGATCCGACATCACTTGGGGAAGGCGTGTTGACTTCTGCAAACATTGAGGAAGGCTGAGGAAAGATGGGACCTAACAGAGCAATGAAGTTTAGTACTACTTTGAGAGGATGCAACAGCCTGGTAAGATGTATGGGAGGGACACTGGAGCCTAGCCTCTCTTGGGTACTCATTAGGGCCTAGCAATGTTGCCAAGTAGAGAGGGGAATCTACCAGCATGTGGAATTGGGCAGCCATGCTTGAAACTGACAGCCATCTACCTGGGCAGGGGTTCTTTATACAACAGCTTAATCAGGGTCTGCACTTGTGACTTCAATTTTTTGTTGTATCATTTTTTACAAACCTGAATAAATTCCTTCCACAATTTCAGTGAGTTTCAGGTCATACCCTGAATTATAAGTCTTCAAACTAGGCTCCTTGGATACAGAAAGGCCATAAGGAGATTTTGCAAGGTTCTGTTGACTTATAAGCACAGCATTTCAATTGCTATACACTAACATTGAAATGATTGTACTATTTTTCCTTTGGGTGGCTGACAGACTGAATCTTGGAATTACATCAATATCTACTTGAATCCCTAAGATTGCATCAATATTTGCAGATGGCCTAGTAGGCTGAAGATTTAATT
The DNA here is from genome assembly GCF_017639515.1 of Carcharodon carcharias. Taxonomy (NCBI): domain Eukaryota; kingdom Metazoa; phylum Chordata; class Chondrichthyes; order Lamniformes; family Lamnidae; genus Carcharodon; species Carcharodon carcharias. The sequence goes on along the minus strand of NC_054478.1, from coordinate 80,891,798 downwards.
AACTTTATCTTACATGATGACCAAATGATTCCTCCCTGTTGAAACTTAAAAAAAAATCTTCATTGCTAAAGAGTTCCACTTTATGAAATAAACACTGCAGTTAGTTACTCTTAAATTGTATTTGTGCAATCCTACCTCTGATAGATATACAGCAAGTACATAAAACTGAAAACATGTTATTCATGTGTATAGGGAGATTTAATTCAATTAAAGAAACTTAGAAGTTAGCAAAACACACAAGACCAACATCAAACAGTCCAAATACATCCCAGTTCCACATTTCCAATGTAGTTTCAAATAGTGGGGACAATTACAATATATAGTTGGAGGTTCCTGAAGTATTACCTCAACTTCCTAATGTCAACGAAACTTGAATAGACAAATCAGTACTGCCTTCAGGGAAAGTTTCACAACAGTAATACTACTAGGAAAAATTGGCACCAAAGCAGTAAACATTTAAAAGAAAAATGAGAAAACCACATGGGAAAGTTGCATACAGAGAGTAGAGGCCTGAAAAATTATCTGGGCACATTTTACAGTTTCTTTTTTAAGCGAGATTTTCAAAATTCATGTCAAATGGGGGCTAAAACCTGATGTTGCTAGGATAACCTCTCTCCACAGAGAGATACTGTACACAAACAAAAACAGCTCCTTTATTATAATAAGTGTGGTGCCACCTTTGGGGTTTATGAACATCAGCAGGGAACATGTGAAATTTATCAGAGAACCCCTCTGAAATAGTACATCCAATTCAGAAGCAATCTTTCTGCTCATCATTAGTACTCAATTAATCCTTTGAATCCCAAAAGATCTCTTCATTTTTTAAAACATGCACACATCTACCATTGTGATTTTCCTTTAATGTTGTAATACTAACTAAAAAGCAGATTCAGGCACTTACAAATGCAATGCTCTATACAAAATAAAAGCCTTATTGCATTTTTAATGAAAAACAGAAAATGCTGGAAATCTTCAGCAGGTGTCAGCTATAAATATCAAGTAGAGGTGGTTAGACTCTCTTTTGTTGGAGATGGCACTTGTTCAGCAGAATTGTTACATGCCACTTGTCAGCCCAAGCCTGGATGTTGCTCTAAATCGGCATGTACTATTTAGTTATCTTAAGAGTTGTGAATGGAGCTGAACACTGTGTAATCATCAACCGAGAGCCTTATCTCTGACATTACGATGGACAGAAGGCATTGATGAAGCAACTAAAAATAGTTGAATGTAGCTATCATCAGGAACTCCGGCAATGATGTCCCAGGCTGAGGTGATTGGCCTATAATAACCATTACCATCTTTCTTTGAACCAAGTATGACTCCAGCCACTGGAGACTTTGCCTCTGATCTCAGTGGCTTCAGTTTTACTAGCTGTCTCTGGTGCCATACATGGTCAAAAGATGACTTGATGTCAAGGGAAATCACTTTCACCTCATCTCCACAATTCAGTTTTTGCGCTGAACCAAAGCTATAATGGGATACTAGTCCTGGCAGAATTCAAAACGCGCTTTGGCGACCAGGTTCTTGCTGAGTAAGTGCCACTGTTAATGGCTGATAGCACTGTTGATGACTCCTTCCATTCCTTTGCTGATGATCGACTGAGAGTAGGCTAATGGGATGGTAGTTGGCCAGAATGCATCTGTCCTGCTTATTGGCTTATAGTCTACTGAACACTTGGCTAGGAGCGCAGCTCCTTTGCTGAGCCAGTGGACCTTGCTGTGTTTCTTGATGTGAAGGGAATTGAATGACTGGAATAATATTTCTGATGGTGGGGACTTCAGGAGGGGATCCAGAAGGATCATCCATTTGGCTTTTATGACTGCAGATGGTTTAAAACACCCTGAACTCATGTGCTGGGCTCTTCCATTGTTGTGGATGGGTATGTTCATGGAGGCTCCTGATCCCATTAGTTGCGTAATATCCGCCACCATTCACAACTGATATGGCAGGACTGTAGAGCTTTGACCTGATTCATTGGTTGTGGGATTAATTATCTCTCTTTAATAACATGCTGTTTCTATTGTTTAGCATGCGTTTGTTGCAGCATCGACAGGCTGCCATCTCATTTTTAGGTCCAGCTGCATTGCATGTTAATCAAGGGTCAGTTCATCTGACATGACAATTTGATGGATATGCTAGGCTCAAGATTACAAATTGTGATGGAATACAATTCAACTGTTACTAATAGTCCAGCGTTCTGTGGATGCCTAGCTTTAAGTTGCTGGATGTCCTTAATCTCTTTCACTTAGCAAGATGGCAGTGATGCATGTCACAATGGGAGGGTGTCCTCAGTCTGAAGACAGGACTTCATCTCCACAAGGACTATTCAGTAGTGGCTCTTACCAATATTGTCACATGCACAACATATCCATTTTTCAGGACAAGGTGAAGTTGATTATTCCCCCACGTTGATCCTCTCTCTTTTTGCTGCAAATTCTTTCTAGCAGCTAAGTTCTTCACGACTCAGCCAACTTGATATCTGATGGTACTACTGAGCCACTCTTGCTGATAGACATGGAAGTCACTCACCCTGAGTACATTTTGTGTCCGTACATCCATCAATGCTTTTTTCAAGTGGTATTCAACATGGAGGAGTACAATTCATCCAGTGAGGGAGAGCAGTAGTTGATGATCAGCAAGTGGTATTCTTACTCATATTTGACCTGAAGCTACGAGGCTTCAGGGGATCATGAGGCAATATTGAGGACTCCCAGAGCCTCCCCTCCTATTTGCTGACTGTACACAGCTGTGCCACCACCTCTGTTGGGACTGTCTTGCAGTGGGAAAGGGGTGGTGGTGGAGAGTCTGGGACATTGTCAATAGGTATGATTCCGTGAGTATGCCTGTGCCAAGCTATTACTTAAACAATTGATGGGACAGTTCCCCCAGCATTGGCACCAGCCTCCAGATGTTAATGATGACGACTTTGTAGAATTATAAGGGCTGAGCGTGGCTTTGCCATGTTCAAATTCAATGCCTAGGTTGCATTCATGTAATCAGTCCAGTTTATTCTCATTACGCTTTGTAGCTGTTTGTTACCACTGAGTGGCTGATAGGCCACCTCATGATAGTTAACTGCTTTGGTGTGAAATTAAAGTGACAAACAAGCCAGACCTGACAAGGACCTAGGGTTTGTTCTCTACAGAACATCACTGAACCGGTTGGATTTTTACAGCAATCCAACAGTTTCATGGTCACTTTCATTGATAAAAGCTTTGTATTTCAATATTTTTAAAAAAACTGAATTCAAGTTCTAAAACTGCCATGTTCTTTTGATTATTAGTCCAGTAAATAATCACTATGGCATGATGTGGATGTCTGTGTGTGTGTAATGGAGTTTGAGACACGTTATCACGAAATTTTAAATCTACATATTGTTTCAATAGAAATGTCAAACACAAACATATAAAAACATACCTATAAAAATGAGCTTTTTCATACAGTATTAATTAAAATATACCAAGTACCTCATTTTTCTCCACTACTAGCCAGGCCACTTGTAAGCCTTCAAGGCCTTTAAATGGGACCTCTCTAGTCAGCATTTCCCAAAGAACCTGGAAAACAGAAGGTACCTTTCAACATTTATCCAATCCCACTGGCAAATTCTATAAAAAGCAGAACATTTCTACAGCTTTTTCAGATATCTACTAAGGAAGTCATTACTAATGAATGGCACAGAGATAGTGTGTCCAAGAAAGGTCAGCCTTAGCTGTCACCCACATACCCGCCGGAACCCTACTAAACACACCAGATGAAGAACATTGGTCATTTTTGCTTCAAAGGATAAACATGATGATCATCATTGGTACATTCAGAGAAAAACAGCTGACTTCCCCGGACATACAGACACTTACTTTACAAGGGACCACTACCATAACACATCACAGAAGTGAAATTCCCCATATATACCAGAAGACTGTATCAGTGTTTTGAGCTTACTGCACTCGGAATGGAACGCACTGCCTGTTAGGGTGGTGGAAACTAATTCAGTCATGGCTTTCAAAAGAGAATTGAATAATTACTTCAAGAATAAAAAAAAAACTGCATTTTTATGGGGAAAGAATAGGGGAAGTGAGACTAACTGGAATGCTTTTCAAAAGGCACAGACTCGATGGGACAAATGGCCATTTCCTGAGGGATTCTATAACTAGGAAGATGTTCAACACAGCCAGGTCAACATGGGGGTGTGGTAGGTGAAAAATCTCTCTTTACAGCTCAATAAGGTCATGGAATTCAATTCCAGGCTCAATGGTTAAGATAGAAATTAAACATCAACAAACTAAATTTCTTCACTGCCTCCATGAATACTTGAAGACAAAGATAGCAATTTACACAAATTTTAAAGGTCAAAATTTCAAAAATACTATCCTACAATGAAAGGACTGCATAGGAGTCAAACTAACTTGACCAATAAAATGTGTTTTCAACAATGCCAAGGATGATATCACAGAGCCATAGAAGTTACAATACAGTAATAGGTCATTTGACCCAACGAGTCTGATCAACATTTACCCTCCATATGAGCTAACAGTCGTATTCACATTTTCCCACCAGGCTATCTTTTCCCTTCACGCGCTATCCAACCAATCCTGAATGTTGACTTAGTTTCTAGCTTAACCACTGATCCTGGAATTAAATTCCATAGCTTCATGACTCTGTGTAAGGGGAGAATCTTCACCCATTCCCATCCACAGATACGACGTTAAAATGGCCTGATAATACTTTGAAACACATGAGCAAGTGTAGGTTATTTACACCTAGAACCTACTTTGCCATCTGATTAGATCATTGCATATCTGTAGCTCACCTCTATTTACCCACTTTGTTCCATATTCTGCTAAACTTACCGAACAAAAATCGATCAATCTATGTCTTGAAAGCTTCCACCATCCTGGAACCCACAGCACTTTAGGAGAAGAAAATTCCCAATTCCCACTACCCTTAGTGTGAAAACGTATTATTGTATTTCACTCCTAAGTCAACGAAGTCTAATTTTACAAATATGCTCTCTTGTTCTGGATTCTTCCACCAAAGGAATATTTCTCTGTATCTACCTTCTCGAATTGATTTATCACTTTAATGAGCTTGATTAGATCACCCCTCAAACTTTAAAAAAATCAGACAGATATAAGCCAAGTTTATACAATCTGTTCTCATAATTTAAACCTTTAAGCGCTGATACAATTCTTTGAATTCGTTTATTTACTTCAAAACCAATACACCCTGCTTGAGGTCCAGTGCCTAAAACTAAATGCAGTTCTCAAGATGCGGTCTGACCAAAGTTCTGCACAAATAAAATTTCCTCACTTTAAAATTCCAACCCTCAAGATAAAGGCAAACATTCTATCAACCTTCTTGATTACCTTTTACACTTGTGTACTAGATTTTAGTGATTTGAGAACAAGGAGACGTAAATCCCTTTGCTGCTCCATAATCCGGAGCTTCACGTTTATTCCGATTTGCATTCCTCAGATTCAGATCTGATGCTTCCATCTGTCTGAAGTTTGTCTTCACTTTGGGCTGCATTTTTTCAGCCTCCTGGGTGACAGAGCTGGAGGCTGGAGTTGGCCGGTTGAGGTGGGGGGGGGGGTCTTGCTGGAAAATGGGGGGATCCAAGTTGGGACATCTTCCCAATGCATTCCTGCACCCCCCCAACCCCCAGGAACATTCCTGGAGCCCATGGGAATCAGGATTGGCTGCATGCTCCATAAAGGCAGACAATTAAGGTGATGAAGACCCTGATTCGGGGTGATTTTGTGGTCCCATTGGCACTTTCCTGCTAGCAGAGTGAGCCCTCCTCCAAGTGCAGAGGTTGCCAGCTCAATGGGGGCAGAAGCCTCCCGATAGGAGATTAGGAGGTGGTGGTGGTGGTTGAGGGCGTCAGCCGAGCCAGAGCTTTATGCCCCATCAGCCGGGCTAGAGCTTGAAAGGATGTAATCACGGCTGAGCCCAATGCATGAGGGGTTTCCCCTTTACCCCATTAGACCTACCGGACTAGATCCTGTTTATTTACTCGTGCTTTGCAGGTCAAAGGCCTCATTTCCCAGTGGGGCTGCTGAGGCTCCGGAGCTGTGGGCCTTCTGATTGGGGTGGCACCATCAAGAACCCACCCGCCTTCTTGAGTGGAGGAAGCCAATTAGGAAACTGCCTCACCGAAGATTGTGCCACTGGGTGCGCTGCCAAAAGTGTAGGTTGATTACCCCCATTTTGTACTGACATCGGGTCTTAAAGGTGTTGGGAAAACCCAGTCCTTTATCTGCAATTAGCGACTCATGACAAGGAGACTGTTATGAAAGGCTATAGGATCATTGGCTTTATCAATAGAAGAATTGAATACAAAAGCAAGGAAGTTATGCTAAGGCATTACAAATCACTGGTTAGGCCTCAGCTGCAGTAGTGTGCTCAAATCTGAGCATTACAATTTAGGAAGGACTTCAAGGTCTTGGAAAGAGTACAGCAAAGATCTACAAGAATGGTACCAGGGATGAGGAACTTCAGTTACGTGGAGTGACTGGAGGACATGGAAGTGTTCTCCTTAGAGGAGGGAAAGTTAAGTGGAGACATGTCAGAGGTCATCAAAATCATGAATGGTTTTGACAGGTTAAAAAAGGAGAGACTGTTTCCAGTTACAGAAGGGTCAGTAGTGAGAGAGAATAATAAGTTTCTGTGACCTTTGGTGCTAGTTTAAAAAAATTCATTAGGAGTCAGCTCCGCACATAAAACTGGCCATACCCAGACTAAATTAATCACTGTTGCGAGTTTCTGCTAATTGCGCTTGTTTCTGGGTCTTCAAGAAAACTCTTAAAATTAGTCTTTTTTTTAAAGAAGAGGTACACTAAAAATCATATTTTAAAAGGTTTGAATATTTGCCTGCTAGACACCAACATAACTTGGTTCTTCATAAATGGTTCTTCATGTCTTTTTAAAATCATGCTCAGTGATTTAAAATAGGTGGTGGACTGGGCATTAATTAAAATGCTGATTTTGTTATAAACCCATTTTCAATCATATTATTAAAACTGCGTCAAGTGGCCACTCTTAAATATATCAAGGATTTTAATTTTTTTAAATTACATTCTGTAATGCTGCCAGATTGCACTGGTCATGACATATTTCACATTCAGCAACACTTCTTAAAATGTTGCTCAATTTTGAGTGTAATTTGTGACTGGATTGCCAATTGTGCGCAAAGTGAGAACTCCAGGCATTTAGTGATTCAGCTTTTCAACTTATACCCACATTCCCTTCTTTCCCAATTGGGGAAATGCGGTTTTTCCTCCTAAGTGTCAAAACGTATTTGAACACGTTAAAAACGCACAGTGAAACTGAGATATCATTGGCACGTCAAAAGTTTTTTTGTTACTAGTAACTAAATTGATGGCTGGGATTTTATAAGTTAAAAATTATAAATACAAAAGATTAATTTTTCTCTCTCAAAATTTTACTTATTCCAAAGGATAGCACAGATATGAAGCAATGTAATACTTTGAAGTGGAAACAGCTTTGATGGTTAAAATGTTGACTGAATTTTCTGTGCACGACATACTTACCACACCATAGGAGAATGTGTCACAGGTTTCAGACACTGGCAGGCTCTGTATGACTTCTGGTGCCATCCATGGGAAGGTTCCCACCAGGCTCATGTGTGTTGTATGGGAGTGAAACCTTGAGGCTCCAAAATCACAAATCTAGGGTAAAGCATACAACTTCTTTGTAAAGAATTCATGCTTTTAACCATAGTACTACAAAACAAGCTCAGATAGAAAATGGTGATAACTCACCTTTAATGCTCTGTCTGCAGCAATCACCACTAAATTAAATGGTAAAATAAAATGAGACAGATCAGATATTATTTCAGCTAGGGAGTTTCTCTCCTATGTCCAGAATAGAATCAAAACACAGCAAATATCTTTGAGTGGATTAATCTTACAGTCTTCAAGGTATGACTTCTGAGGGATGAAACACTTTGGCCCAGATTTTCAGCCCAGCATTGGGTTGACCAAGTTGGGTGATTTCCCGGCTCAGCAAAACCGACCCTTTAAAGTTGGCCATCCACAGGTGGGATTTTTGCTCGGGGGTGGGGTGGGTGGGCGGGGTGCACTAATAAACGAGTCGGGCGGGCAACCCCAGAACAAATCTGCAGGCTGCTGGGCGCAAGGTCTACCTCTTGTGCTCTGCCACTGTGTTTAAATAAATAAGAAATAATAAAATACAATCAATCCTCCAGCCCTCACTCCCACACACTCACTCTCCCTATGCCCTATCCATGCCAACTTATGACCTCCACCGACCCCACCATGGCCCTTCACACCCTTATGCCAATTTAGTGCCCCTCTACCCACCCCCATTGCCCCCATACTGCCTAAGTCAACTTAGTGCCAACTCATGCTAACCCATTCATGCCTACCACCCTTTGCCCTTACACCCCCCCACCATGCCAACTCACCTAATATCCTTAGACAGTTTCTAGCAACCTCATATAGTTCTGACACTGCCTAGATAGCTTTGACAGGTTTGACAGCTGGGCAACAACTTAACACTTCCTTGACAGCTGCAATGAGTTTGTGCGTAAAAAGTACATAATCATGTTCATTTTTATAACAATCCCAAAGAGTGCCTTACCTCTCCCAAAGGTGTCCCAAGACCCTGTTCAAAGGGCTATCCACAAGAATCCACCAAGTTCAGACCCCCTCTTACCTGTTCTAATCTGCACACCCTGGATTCCACACTCCTATTTTTACAAAATCCCACTGCAGTGGAGGCAGCTGGATTTAAATGGCCAGCTGCCTTTGCAAATCACACATGTGTGAACACCAGCCTGACTCCAGTCCCGCCGCAGTGAAGATGGGAGCGGGACTTAACACTTTCAGCGATTTCGGAGATTATCGCCATGATGGAGAGACTCTCCATCGTGGCAAAAATCCTGGCCTTTATCTTTACCAGCAAAACCATCTTAATCGAACAAATATTCAGTTTTTAGAGAATTATTCTTGACATTGCAGAATTTATTGTAGGATAAAGCTACATTATCAAAAGGAATAAATTAGAAATATGCCCAGCTTTGTAATTCTAAAATGCAATTACTTAAAGCTGATATGATTAACTTCATCTTTTCCTCATCTGTTTATCAACCTGCTCCAAACAAGCTACTGATTGGTGCAGAAGTTTGTCCTGTGAACAACTTTCATTGATTTTTCCCTCACTCGAAAAAGAACCAGGTTTCCACTCTGTGGCTTTACACAGTGCAGCCAAGTCTGGAAAACAGTAATGCGAGTGGCTTTCAGTTCATACATAAACTCCTTCAGATCCTATCAGTTAAACAAACCCTTCATAGCACTGCCCATGATTAAAAAACGGAAACTTTTAAAAATGTAATAATTAGTATAGTGATAGATCAATGCTTCTTTCTATTTGAATGCACAGGCCACTGATGAGAAGTACAGCTTAGTGGATTGAGCACAGAAACCATATGTTTCTGAAACTGAGATCTATCATAAAAATACCAAACTATTCCACAGTGTTTGTGATAGGAAGTCATTTTGAAACATATAGGCTTCTTCATCTTCTCCCTTATGTTCTACATAATTGTGAAACTTTTCTTATACCTGAAGGATGTCATTCTCTTTAAAGAATACACCAGGGAAAAGACTGATGATATTGTTCAGTTTGAATTCAAAACACACTAAAAATGCCTTAAAAGCTTAATTACAAATTTATAATTTTAAATTTTCAATTATGGGCATTGCAATTTTCAAGGTTGTGTGACAGGACATAACCTCCCCTGTACCTCAGCTGAAAAACAGCCCAAAGACACTTCTGGAAGCATGGTTTTTAACATGGCTTTTGCTGTTTAAACACAGTCCTCCCTGCAGAACTCTATTTATATACTAATGCATTTTTTGAACAAAAAAAATACAGAAAGGATGTAAAATTTTTAATTTAGTGCATAAATAGCTTACCATTTCGAGATTTGAGATCCCTGTGAATTACTTTCACCGGAGCATCCATATGTAAATAATGCATACCTGAGGAGAAAATTAAACAGACTTTCGGAAGATGCCATAACAAAATGAATTAAACTAAGTGCCACAAGCAAAATGCAAAGGCAAGTTGTTAGGACAGAGGAAGGCGAGGCAGCAGAAACCACAGGTGTTGAAATTTTAACAGTTTAACCTGTAGGCAAAGGTTGACTGTGGAAAGCATCCAAGAGGGGAGCGTGAAAAAATCATCAAGGTATGAAAATACAGAACAGCTAAACATAACTCATCAGATGTGAGTCTTGGTTTAAAAATTTCTGTCACCGTCACTCTTAACAAATATAGCTCCAAATGTTCAAATCAATGTGATTTCTCACTCCAGCTAATTGCAAGTATATTTCTAGGTACAACTTTTGAATTCTGCTAGGATAACTTGAGAGGGCAACTCTACTAAATTAGAAAACTCTATACATTCATATGAATATTTATATTCATACAAATGATTCAAAACTTTTTTCACCGGGAAAAAGATATTAATACATTTTTCCACTTGGTGCATGCGCAGGTGGGATCTACTGATGAGACAAAGATGTGAATAAGTTTCACTACCAACAGTCTGAGGAAGTGACTGAGATAGTGATGTTAATACATCAAAAACGAATGGCCTTGGCAATGGGCAGGGTGTGGAGTCTGAAGTTCAGTTCAGGGTCAAATTGGACAACTGGAGTCAAAGAATGCACAGTGTTAGGTTCAATCTGATTAAATTGATTGACCTGGATGGGTACAGCACTGGGAAAATGGTAAAGGGCAATGTGTTTTTGGCATGACAAGCAGGAGGTCAACAGCGAGAGGGCAGTGCCATGAAAGAAAGGCACTGGAGGTGAGTGAAGTAGTTGACCAGACTGATAACTGAAGAATTCGGTAGCTGGAGGGATTAAAGTGCTGTGATTTCAGTCAAAAATGGTGTTAGCAACTTTCACTAAAGTGGTTTCAGTGCTGTCTGCTTACATTTTCCAACAGAACTTCTGGATAGCAATCAGAGTAGAATATCACCAATTGTGAGCGGATTAACTGAAATAAGTTAACCTAACTGAGTTTAGGGTCAAATGCAAGATTTTCCTGGCCAATACTGTACCATGCAATGTATTTACTCAAAGCTTTTAGAAGAGCAGGTCATGTCCCTGCTAAAGCTAAGGTTGATTGGAAAACTATAGGAAAAGATATGACAGTAGACAACCACTTGGTAGCATTTAAAGAATTAAAACATAATTGGCAACAAACATTCATTCCTTTAACACACAAAAAACCCAACAGAAAAAGTGGTCCGACTGTGGCAAAGAGGAGTTAAAGATAGATTTCGATCAAAGGGAGAGGTTTATGATGCTGCCTAAAAGCCTGAGGTTTGGGAGGATTTAAGAATGCAGCAAAGGGGGACCTAGAAATTAATAGGGAAAGACAGAAAAGAATGGGATTAGACTAGCAAGAAGCATTAAAACAAACTGTAAATATTTCTATAGGTACCAAAATAGGAAGAGAGGAAAAGGGGACCCTAAGGTCAGTAGAAGGCAAAGTGTTAAAATTTTATTATTAAGGACATGGCAACAGAGCACTTAGAAAACTATAATATAATTAATCAGAGTCAACATAGATTTATGAAATGGAAATTGTTTGATAATTCTGTTATTGCAGGATTTTACCTTCGTTGGGCAGGTGTGCACCCGACAGGATCGGGTACAAAATCACGCATGATGACATTGGGCGAGCATCCCGAGGTCATTGCGCATTCTCGCTATCTTTCAGTCAGCTGGCATGTGCGAGAGTCAGCAGCGTGCCTGCCAATAATTAGGAAGCCTATGAAGGCCCTTAAGCAGGTAATTAATTTGCATTTCTCGCTGCCCGCTCAACCATTCGGTTGGTGAGTGGGCGAATAGGCCAGGTGGCCTTTGCATTTTTTACGACATCTCATCCACGGGCGGCTGAGGTTTCCAATGGCAAATAAAAAAGTGGAAAAATGTTTTCAACTTCATTCAAACATGTCTCTCTTCATGTGACTGAGTCACATGTGGGAACATGTTTATGACATCTTTAAAATTTTTATTTTTGTTTCTCTTATTCTTCAGCTCCCTGAGGCTCCGTGCCCTCTGGATGCTTTCAGCACATGCTCCCGCGCGCATACACAGATCCGCACTCGCTCTCCTCCTGCCCCTACCCCAGTAGCGTGAGCGTTGTAACGTGCGCTTCACGCTGGCTGTTAACTGGCCAGCCAGCGCGAATTCACGGTCAGAGGCCAATCGCGGGCAGCGGACCTTTTCCCGGTTGCTCCCAGGCCTACCCGCTGCGCCCACCCGACAAAAGTAAAATCCTATCCCTAAAGCTTTTTGAGGCTGCAACTAGGAGAATGGATAAGGGGAAACCAATGATGAAGTGTATTTAGACTTTCAAAAAGCATTCAATAAGATGCTACATAAGAGGTTATTACACAACATTAGGACTCAAGGGATTGATATTAATATATTAGCATGAATTGAGGATTGGTTAATAGACAGAAAACAGAGATCAGGAATAAACAAAGTATTTGCAGGTTTGCCAGGCTGTATGTAGCCGCAGTAAGGTGAAGATCAGTACTTCTGTCTCAGCTATTTATAACCTATATTAATGACTTAGACAAGAAAACTGAGTGTAGCATATCCAAGTTTACTGACGATACAAAGTTAGGTGAGAAAGTAAGCCATGAGGATGATGCAGAGACTGCAGAGATACACAGACAGATTGAGAGGGTGGATAAGAACATGGCAGACAGAATACGATGTGGTGAAGTGTGAAGTTATTCTGGTAGGAAAAATGAAAAAGCAGAATATTTTAAATGGTGAGAGACTGGGAAATGTTGGTATTCAAAGGAACCTGGGTGCCCTTGTACATGAATCACAGAAAGTTAACTTGCAGGTACAGCAAGCAATTAGGAAGGCAAATGGCATGTTAGCATTTATCACAAAAGGATTGCAGTACAAAAGGTGTCTTACTACAATTGTACAGGGTACTGGTGAGGCCGCACCTGGAGCAGTGTGTGCAGTTTTGGTCTCCTTATCCAATAAAGGACATACTTCAAGAATGGATACAGCACAGGAGGAGGCCATTTGACCTGTCATGCTCTCTGAACAGCAAATCAGCTGTTGCCACTTCTGCCCTTTCCCTGTGCCCTGCAATTTTTCTCTCTTCAGGTTTTTATCCAACTCCCTTTTGAAAGTTACAATTGTACTACCTCCACCACACTCTCAGGCAGTGCATTCCAGGTCCTACCTGCTTGCTTGTGAAATTTAAACCTTTAAAGCACCAGTAAAAATCCCAGAACATAATCTAACAAAAATGGACTGCAACTTATTCAATCATTGTACATTTTTGGTTTGGATGCCACGTTATGTATTAGATCACTGCCTCAGAATAAAGAGTTGGCCATTTAGGGCTGAGGTGACAAATTTCTATGCTCAAAGGGTTGTGAATCCCTGAAATTCTCCACCCAGAGAGCTGTGGATGTGTGATTGTCGAGTACATTCAAGACAGAAATGGACAGGTTTTAAGGTACTACGAGAATTAAGGGATATGGGGATAGTGCCTCCAACACAATCTCAGGCAGTGTATTCCAGATCGTAACCTCTCGTTGCATAAAGAAGTCTTTCCTCATGCTGCCGTTGATTCTTGCCCTCAATGGAGTGCAAAAAAGGTTCACTAGACTGGTTCCTGGGATGAGTGCTGATCCTATGAGGGGACAGAAGAAAAAACTAGGCCTACATACCCTGAAGCTTAGAAGAGAGAGAGGTGATCTAATTGAAACATACAAAATTCTGAAGGGGCTTGACAAGGTGGATGCTGTGAGGGTGTTTCCCCTGGCTGTGGAACCTAGAACATGAGCTCACAGTATCAGAATAAGGGACTTGCCATTTAGGACTGAGATGTGGAGAAATTTCTTTAAATGGTTGTGAATCTTTGGAACTCTCCACCATGAAAGCTGTGAATACTCATTTGTTGAGTATATTCAGAAGAGGTTGCAAGACTTTTGGGTACTTTATGAATTGAGGAATATGGGGATTGTGCAATAAAATGGAGTTGAGATGGAATATCAGCCATGATCTTGTTGAATGGTGGAGCAGGCTCAAAGGACCTGATTCCCTACTCCCACTCCCATTTCCTATGTTCTTATGTCCCTGAAAGGAAGAGCTGAACTTTTCCATTGTCAAGTCCAGATAGCTCCATGTGCCCACAAAATAACTTTCAACATCATCACTTAACATAAAAATCAGAGCTGATCAATTCCTTCTGGAAATAGAGAGATACCATAATACATACAGCCCACTAATAGGATTGCTATGAAATGCTGGAACAACAGTATATGATGGTTTAGAAACCTGGTTGCTACAGTATAAGCTGAATTTGTACTGTTCTTAGCCACTGACAGTTACATGACAAGCTGTGCACAGCTCAGCAAAGGTAAAATGAAACATTAAAATCAAATAAATAAATATGAACATAAATATGAACAAAAGGAAGTGTTCACAATAACCAAAAGAAATTCAAATAAATGGATGAAAAGTAATAGAATTGGCCATGACCTGGAAGCAATTACCACCCTCAGAGCCAGAAAATAATACATTGCGCACTGCAACGAGAGAGAAAAAAAGATCCTTACAAAATAGAGGATTGCAAAATCAAGCAAATGCCATAATACATGAGACCACGAATAGGATTTGCTATGAAATGCTGGAATAATAGTTTATGATGATTTATAAACCTGGCTGCTGCATACATACATCCTCTTGTTCTACATTATATCTAAGAAGATTAGAGTGAAGATTTTACCAGAAGAAACACAATACAGGAAATCACATCATGAAACAGAAATGTCAACATAAGGAGAAATAATTGGAATATAAAGTACTTTGGTAACAGTTTGTACATACAATGCTTTTCAGTATTCCCATCTCTCTCAGTGTCCCAGTTTCAAAGCAAACAGCTGTTCTACAGTCCCCAGATAACTCGAAATTAAGGTGATGATGTTAAGTAAAAGGATTGGCATAGAGGATATCTGCCGGGAAACAATAAGTTACAATGCCCTCCATGTTGTTGTTTCCAAGCAGCGCCAGCTGACTTTGTACTGTTCTTAACCACTGACAGTGCTACCTGGCAAGTTGTGCCCGGCCCCACAATATGAAAGACTGAAATCAGATAAATAGATATGAATAAACAGAAGTGTACATCATAACAAAAGCAAAATGATTCAACCAAACGAAAAGATAAAAGACTCTGTAGGGAGATTAAAAAGTGGGGCACAGCGGGATTAAAAAATGCAATCTCCTTGCCTCCTGTTGAAGGAACTGGATATAGTTTATAGGGATCAAGCACCCTTCTGTAACTTACCCAATTAGTCATTCTACATTTATGATCCCCGTAATAAGAAGTTACATCATGTATAATTCTAGTGTACATATCAGTGCAATTGCACTGGCATCTAAACTGTAAGTGAAATATAATCATTGCTCAAAATGGCTGGGATTCTCAAAGAATCTCAGTGGTAACTCTTGAAATCAAACACAGCTGTGTGATTGCAAACTAAAAGGTTTTTGCCAACTTCCGGCTTATATCTGCTTTTGTTTGGACTTACAGTTAAAAATAGGAATCTGTGCTGATATGGAAGACATACAGTCTGTAGCAATTCTGTACACTTTCTACCCATGACATCAGCACTGTTAAGAATTTCTTCCCCCACAATTCTGCTTTCCTCTCTCTCTCTCTGAGCACCATGAAACACCTTAGGAATGGTTGCCAACTGCCTTCTTGTATCTCAGCAACCTGGGCAGGCCATTTGTCCATGAGGCAGCAATGCTGCTGAGTCTGATTCAACCCTCACTTAATGCCGACATGTGCGTTAACTTTCTAACACGGACACTGGATCAGGAGATTTTTAAAAAATATACATTTTTATTCCCTGTCCTTAGCCAGGATCAAAGTTGGTGGTGGTGACTGAACTGTTGCCTTAGCTGAGATCAGCTAGCTCAACACAAACCAGTAATATCTGTAACCTTAGATAAAAACAAAAAAACTGCGGATGCTGGAAATCCAAAACAAAAACAGAATTACCTGGAAAAACTCAGCAGGTCTGGCAGCATCGGCGGAGAAGAAAAGAGTTGACGTTTCGAGTCCTCATGACCCTTCGACAGAACTTGAGTTCGAGTCCAGGAAAGAGCTGAAATATAAGCTGGTTTAAGGTGTGTGTGTGGGGGGCGGAGAGATAGAGAGACAGAGAGGTGGAGGGGGTTGGTGTGGTTGTAGCGACAAACAAGCAGTGATAGAAGCAGATCATCAAAAGATGTCAACAACAATAGTACAATAGAACACATAGGTGTTAAAGATAAAGTTGGTGATATTATCTAAACGAATGTGCTAATTAAGAATGGATGGTAGGGCACTCAAGGTATAGCTCTAGTGGGTTTTTTTTTTTTATTTTATATAATGGAAATAGGTGGGAAAAGGAAAATCTTTATAATTTATTGGGAAAAAAAAAAAAGAGAAGGGGGAAACAGAAAGGGGGTGGGGAGGGGGGAGGGGACTCACGACCTAAAGTTGTTGAATTCAATATTCAGTCCGGAAGGCTGTAAAGTCCCTAGTCGGAAGATGAGGTGTTGTTCCTCCAGTTTGCGTTGGGCTTCACTGGAACAATGCAGCAAGCCAAGGACAGACATGTGGGCAAGAGAGCAGGGTGGAGTGTTAAAATGGCAAGCGACAGGGAGGTTTGGGTCATTCTTGCGGACAGACCGCAGGTGTTCTGCAAAGCGGTCGCCCAGTTTACGTTTGGTCTCTCCAATGTAGAGGAGACCACATTGGGAGCAACGAATGCAGTAGACTAAGTTGGGGGAAATGCAAGTGAAATGCTGCTTCACTTGAAAGGAGTGTTTGGGTCCTTGGACGGTGAGGAGAGAGGAAGTGAAGGGGCAGGTGTTGCATCTTTTGCGTGGGCAAGGGGTTGTGCCATAGGAGGGGGTTGAGGAGTAGGGGGTGATGGAGGAGTGGACCAGGGTGTCCCGGAGGGAGCGATCCCTACGGAATGCCGATAAGGGGGGTGAAGGGAAGATGTGTTTGGTAGTGGCATCATGCTGGAGTTGCACTCCATTCTCTCAGGTCCAACCCTGACATTGTCATCAAACCAGCTGACAAGGGTGGTGCTGTTGTTGTCTGGCGCACTGACCTCTACCACGCGGAGGCTGAGCGTCAACTCGCAGACACTTCCTCCTACCTCTCCCTGGACCATGACCCCACCACTGAACATCAAGCCATTGTTTCCAGGACTGTCACTGACCTCATCTCCTCTGGGGATCTCCCTCCCACAGCTTCCAACCTGATAGTTGCCCAACCTCGGACGGCCCGCTTCTATCTCCTACCCAAAATCCACAAACAGAACTGCCCCGGTAGACCGATCGTCTCAGCTTGCTCCTGCCCCACAGAACTCATTTCTCGTTATCTTGACTCCCTTCTCTCTCCCCTTGTCCAGTCCCTTCCCACCTACATCCGTGATTCCTCTGACACCTTACGTCACATCAACAATTTCCAGTTCCCTGGCCCCTACCGCTTCCTCTTCACCATGGACGTCCAATCCCTCTACACCTCCATCCCCCACCAGGATGGTCTGAGGGCCCTTAGCTTCTTCCTCGAACAGAGGCCCGAACAATCCCCATCCACCACTACTCTCCTCCGTCTGGCTGAACTTGTTCTCACGCTGAACAATTTCTCCTTCAACTCCTCTCACTTCCTCCAAATAAAAGGTGTGGCTATGGGTACCCGCATGGGCCCCAGCTATGCCTGTCTCTTTATGGGGTATGTGGAACATTCCTTGTTGCAGTCCTACTCCGGCCCCCTTCCACAACTCTTTCTCCGGTACATCGATGATTATTTCGGTGCTGCTTCATGCTCTCGTCAGGACTTGGAAAAATTTATTAATTTTGCTTCCAATCTCCACCCCTCCATCATTTTCACGTGGTCCATCTCTGACACTTCCCTTCCCTTCCTTGACCTCTCTGTCTCAATCTCTGGTGATAGACTGTCCACCAATATCCATTACAAACCCACCGACACCCACAGCTATCTCGACTACAGCTCCTCACACCCCACTTCCTGTAAGGACTCCATCCCATTCTCTCAGTTCCTTCGCCTCCGTCGCATCTGTTCCGATGATGCTACATTCAAAAACAGTTCCTCTGACATGTCCTCCTTCTTCCTTAACCGAGGTTTTCCACCCACGGTCGTTGACAGGGCCCTCAACCGTGTCCGGCCCATCTCCCGCGCATCCGCCCTCACTCCTTCTCCTCCCTCCCAGAAACATGATAGGGTCCCCCTTGTCCTCACTTATCACCCCACCAGCCTCCGCATTCAAAGGATCATCCTCCGCCATTTCCGCCAACTCCAGCATGATGCCACTACCAAACACATCTTCCCTTCACCCCCCTTATCGGCATTCCGTAGGGATCGCTCCCTCCGGGACACCCTGGTCCACTCCTCCATCACCCCCTACTCCTCAACCCCCTCCTATGGCACAACCCCTTGCCCACGCAAAAGATGCAACACCTGCCCCTTCACTTCCTCTCTCCTCACCGTCCAAGGACCCAAACACTCCTTTCAAGTGAAGCAGCATTTCACTTGCATTTCCCCCAACTTAGTCTACTGCATTCGTTGCTCCCAATGTGGTCTCCTCTACATTGGAGAGACCAAACGTAAACTGGGCGACCGCTTTGCAGAACACCTGCGGTCTGTCCGCAAGAATGACCCAAACCTCCCTGTCGCTTGCCATTTTAACACTCCACCCTGCTCTCTTGCCCACATGTCTGTCCTTGGCTTGCTGCATTGTTCCAGTGAAGCCCAACGCAAACTGGAGGAACAACACCTCATCTTCCGACTAGGGACTTTACAGCCTTCCGGACTGAATATTGAATTCAACAACTTTAGGTCGTGAGTCCCCTCCCCCATCCCCACCCCCTTTCTGTTTCCCCCTTCTCTTTTTTTTTTTTCCCAATAAATTATAAAGATTTTCCTTTTCCCACCTATTTCCATTATATAAAATAAAAAAAAACCCACTAGAGCTATACCTTGAGTGCCCTACCATCCATTCTTAATTAGCACATTCGTTTAGATAATATCACCAACTTTATCTTTAACACCTATGTGTTCTATTGTACTATTGTTGTTGACATCTTTTGATGATCTGCTTCTATCACTGCTTGTTTGTCGCTACAACCACACCAACCCCCTCCACCTCTCTGTCTCTCTATCTCTCCGCCCCCCACACACACACCTTAAACCAGCTTATATTTCAGCTCTTTCCTGGACTCGAACTCAAGTTCTGTCGAAGGGTCATGAGGACTCGAAACGTCAACTCTTTTCTTCTCCGCCGATGCTGCCAGACCTGCTGAGTTTTTCCAGGTAATTCTATATCTGTAACCTTCCTGGTCTCCACAGCCACTGAGATCAGCTACTTCGTCACAAACCAGCAACACATCTATAACTTTCCTGATTTCCACAGTCACTGAGATCAACTACTTGGTCACAAACCAGCAATATATCTGTAACCTTCCTGATCTCCACAGTCACTGAACCACCAGATTCATTGTTTTCTACAGTATTAAACAATGACTACTCTTGAAAAATGCTCCATTGATTGTGAAGAACTTTGGGGCATCCTGAGGTCATGAAAGGCGCTACAAGTCTTCTTTCAATTCTCAGGATTAGGTAACTTTCAATATGCACATTCTACTATACATAGACATGTTTAAAAAATCAGAATGAGAGAAGGTGGGTCACCCATGAACAATGAATTTTTAAATTTTTATTAAATTATAAATAATCTGTATTTGAAGTATTCCAAAATGGTGGGTCTGCACAGAAAAGCAACGTCATACTGCAGAGAAGCTTAGCTCTCCATGTTTCTGAACACATGAATATATGCATGTATTTTTAAAAAGTTTGATCATTATGAAGTTTCATTACCTTTAGCAATATCTGTTGCCCAAGTCATAATTTGATCCATGTCCATTTCTTCGCCTTTAGCACTGGACAGATAATCGTACAGTGACCCTCCGGGAGCATATTCTATAAAGAATAAGGTAAAGAAAATCCATCAACATTACTTTTACAAATCACAATTAAAAATAATGCAACTACTCTAGCTTTTAAGTACAACATAGAATCTGTAACAAATGTTTCCCTATTGCAGAAAAAAGTAATAACAGTTCACAGACACTAATGAAAAAATTACTACTGTTGTAACACATTTTGCTTCTGTTTTTGAGTTACATATTTCATGAAAGTGACAATAAAAGTAGCAAAGTAGGTTAACAGTTGTAATACTAGCATCTCAAACAGATTATTGGACTTTGAATCCCAGAGCTGCAGTACATTCACAATATATCTGGAATGACTTCTTCTTTCACAACCTAATGACATTAAATTTCTGGGTTCAGACTTATGCAAAAATTATACCATCCAATCAGCTAACCTTACGACTTCCCTCCCTTCCTTCAGCCCACCTGACCAAACTTCTTCTAAGGTTCTCCCCTGCGCTACATAAACCTATATTTCGCCTGTATCTGTTCTATCTGCACTCATGCTCTCTCCGAGCTCATCTTATCAATGAGACCCGCCTCCTGTTCATTCAATTCTAATGCCACTAAACTGTTGGTCAGCCAACTTCTCTTCCCGGTTCCCATGTCAGCTCCCTCTCCTCAGGTACTGCCCCCTTCGGAGATCCCTGCCATCTTTCCTGGAACTTCCATGTTTTAATTCCTTGAATCAGGTTTATATGCCTATCACCGTATTAAAACGCCTCTTTATCAAAGTCACAAATGGCATCCTATACAATTGTCACAAAAGTAAATTGTTCTTATTTGACCTTCTCCACCTACCTGCAGCCTTTGACACAGCTGATCAACAACATTCTCCTCCCAACCCCTCTCTGCTGTCACTTAACTGAGTGGGACACACCTGGTTCCATCCTTTCTTAATCGCAGCCAGAGAATCAGCTGCAATGGCGCTCCTTCCTATTCCCATACTGTTACCTTTGATGTCCCCCAAAGACCTATCCATGCCCTCCCTTCTCACCTTATTGCTGCTTCTCAATGAAATCAACAAGAAAAAAAACAATCACTTTCCACATGTATGCCGCTGACACCAAGCTCTAACTCACTACCACCTCTAACCCTACACCACCACCACCCACCTTCCCACCCCGCCAACTAAATACTGGGAAGACTAAAGCCACTGTCTTCAGTTTCTGCTACAAACTCTGTTCGCTAACCGCTGACTCTAACCCTCTCCCCGGTATTTTTCGGAGGGTGAACCAAACAATTCACAACTTTCTCAACATCATATTCGATCCAGAGATGAGGCTCTGATCACATATCCACAATATCACAAAGACAACCTATTTGTACCTCTGTGACATCACCTGCCTCAGCTCACTGCTTTTTGTTACCTCCAGACTTAACTAACTATTCCATGTTTTCCTGGCCAGCCTCCCACGTTCTACCCTCTGTAAACATGAAACCATCCAGAATCTCAGATTCGTTACAGAACAGGAGGCGGTCATTTGGCCCATCATGTCTGCACTGACTCTCTGTAGGACACTAAGTGTCATTCTCGCAGTAAGCCTGCACATGTTTCCTTTCACGTAACAGTCCAATTCGTTTTTGAACGCCTCAACTGAACCCACCTCCATCACACACTCAGGGAGTGCATTCCAAATCATAATCATTCGCTGCGTGAAAAGGTTTTTTTCTCATATCACTCTTGCTTCTTTTGCTAGTTACTTTAAACCTGTGTCCTCTCATTCCTGAAACTTTAATAAGTTGGAAGTTTCTCCCTATCTACTCTGTCCAGACACCTCATGATCTTGAATTACTCTACCAAGCGTCCTCTCAGCTTTTTTTTTCCCCCCCAAGGAAAACAGCCCCAACTTCTCCAATCTATCTTCATAACTGAAGTTCCTCATCCCCAAAATTTCTCATAAACTTTTTCTGCACCCACTCCAATGCCTTTACATCCTGAAGGGCAGCACCCAGAACTGGATACAATACTCCAGCTGAGGCCAAACCAGTGCAAGTTCAACATAACCTCCTTGCTCTTATACTCCATGCTCCTGTTAATAAAGCCTGGGATACTGTATGCTTTATTAATCACTTCCTCAACTTTTCCTGCCACCTTCAATGACTTATGCACATATACACCCAGGACCCTCTGCTCCTGCACCACCTTTAGAGCTGTATACTTTATTTTATATTGTCTCTTAATGTTTTCCCCACCAAAATGAATTGTTTCACATTTTTCTGCACTGAACTTCAGGCCTGCTCTTCACCTCTTCAGCCAATTCACCAAGTTGTCTATGTCCTTTTGCACTTCTACGCTATCCTCCTCACAGTTTGCAATGCTTTCAAGTTTCGTATCATCTGCAAATTTTGAAATTGTGCCCTGTACACCAAGGGCTAGATCATTAACATATATCAGGAAAAGTAAGGGTCCCAACACTGATCCCTCAGGAAATCCACTACAAACCTTCCTCCAGCCTGAAAAATATCCATTAACCATACTCTGTTTCCTGTCACTCAGCCAATTTTGATTCCATGTTGCTAATGTCCCTCCTATTCCATGACCTATAACTTTGCTCACAAGTTGTTGTGTGGCACTGTATCAAATGCCTTTTGCAAATCCATTTGCACATCAACAGAACTACTCTCATCAACCCTCTCTGTTACCTCTTCAAAAACCTCCAGCAACTCAGTTGAACACAATTTTCCCTTAAGTAGCCAATATTTGTCCATGTGACTACTGATTTTGTCCTGAATTATTGGTTCTTGAGTTTCCCCACCGCTGGAGTTAAACTGACTGGCTTTCAGTTGTTAGGCTTATATTTACACCCTCTTTTGAACAAGGGTGTAATGACTGCAATTCTCCAGTCCTCTGGCACCACCCCTGAGTCTAAGGAAGACTGGAAAATTATGGCCAGTGCCTCTGCAATTTCCACTCTGACTTCCCTCAGTATAGCATCCAATCCTAGTGCCATACCTGTCTAATAAATATAGACAACCTATCTAATACCTCCTCATCAATTTTAAGCCTTTCTAGTGTCTGAATCACCTCCTCTTTCACCATGGCCTGGGTAACATCTCCTAACTTGAAGACATATGCAAAGTATTCATTTAATACCTCAGCTATACCTTCTGCCTCCATGGGTAAATTGCCTTCTTGGTTTCTAGTCAGCCCTATTGCTCCTTTTATCACCCTTTTACTATTTATATGCCACAGAAGACTTTGGAGTTCCCAATTACGTTGCCTGCCAGTATCTTTTCATACTCCCTCTTTACTTCTCTTTTTTGCTTTTTCACCTTTCCTCTGAACCTTCTATATTCAGCCTGGTTCTCAATTGTGTTTTCTATCTGATATCCGTCATAAGCATACTTCTTCTTCATCTTAATTTCTATCTCTTTTGGCATCCAGGGAGCTCTGACTTTGTTTACCCTAGCTTTCCCTTTTGACTGTGCCCAAACTCTCTCTTCTTTGAAGGTAGCCCATTGTTCAGCTATCACTTTTCTTGCCAACCTTTGACTCTAATTTATTTTGCCCAGATCTGTTCTTACCCTATTGAAGTTGGCTTTCCACCAGCTAAAATTATTCTTACACTGGATTGTTCTTTGTCCTTTTCCATAGTCAGCCTAAACCTTGTGACACAATGATCACTATCCCCTAAATGTTCCACTGACACTTGATCTAAAACTCTGCTGCCCATTCTAACTCTCACTATCATCTCCATGCCTGCTGACCCATGCTAGCCTCCAATTAAGCAACACCTCGACTGTAAAATTCACTTTCTTACTTTCAAATCCCTCCATTGCCTACCCCCACTATTGCTGTAATCTCCTCATGCCCCCAACTCTTTCAGATATCCACACTCCTCTAATTCTGGCATCTTGAGCACACCTGATTTTAATTACTCCACCATTGGTGTCCGTGCCTTTAGCTGCTTGGGCACTAAGCCCTGGAATTCCGTCCCTAAACCTCTCTGCCTCGCTTTACTCTTAAAGAGGGTCCTTAAAATCTACCTCTTCGACCAAGCTTTTGGTCATCTGCACTAATATGTGATTTGCAGAATTATTTTTGCTTTAAAATGCTCTTGTGAAGAAGCTTGGGGTGTTTTATTACATTAAAAGTATTATATAAATACATATCGTTGGTGCCGGTTTGCATGGCAGCCCTGCCAATGGGTATTTTTTGCAGAGCTTACAAAAGCAAAATACTGCAGATGCTGGAGATCTGAAATTGTTCAAAATGAGGTTTGGGAGTGGAAGGCAGGTGGCAGAATTCTCTCTCCCGAATTCATTTTAAAAATGCCTTTATTTAGACTGTTTCCAATGTTTTAACAACATTTTCATTTTCAGAGAGCTATGAGCCTTCAGGCTATCTAGTTTGGATGGACCTACATCCCTCCTGGGGGAAATAAAGGCGAAGGAGAACCAGCAGCTGGGTTTCAGGAAGTCAACGGAGGAAGATGCAGGGAAGTGAGAGAGGCATGGAGCGTCACCTATATAACTCCAGCTGATCAGTGCCAGGGAACAAAAAAAAAGTGATTTGACCAGGGCTGGAAAGGTAATACACTCAATCATGCTCCCTTTTCTTCTTTTCCCACACAGGATACCACACACTCCAAACTCTTGAAGCAGGACCATCACATCTGTCACTGCAAGCTTGCCCAACATCACTGCCATCACACAATCGTACAATACATGTGCCTATATAGCTCCCTAATCTCATATCAATTAATTAGCCTAACTCCCAAACATGCTACGCCAAAGTGGCACCTTCATACCTACACCTGTAGCATGCCACCTTTGCAACAACACTTTTAACACACTGATAAACTAGAACCCTGACTGTAATCTTTCATTGTTCATTCTCTTTTGTCTTTGCAAAGCAAATTGGCAGATAACGCCAAGCAAAGGAGCAGTGCTGGGGAGTTTGAGCCTAGTGCCGAAAAATTTGATTGCCCCACCAGAAATTGATAGCCTGCCATGCCACTCTGGCTTCAAAGTCAGTGGCATAATTCATAGAAAGCAGAGTGCCTAAGCCAGTTATCTCGCATGCTCTCAACAACAACTTATATTAATGTAGTGCCTTTAATATGATAAATACTGCAGTCTTTCATACCCAGTTCTGCCCTCCTTTGAGCCAGGTCTCTGTCATCACAACATCATATTTTCACATGGCTATCTGCGCCTGCAGCTCACTACCCTTATTTATCACTCTGTGCATTCACATACATCATTGTAAACCTAATTTAGCCCTCTTACTCTGATCCCAGCTAATAACTTACTCTTTCCTACTCTAGTGCTATCTGTCCGTCCTAATTCTCTGTGCACCCTGGTTTTCCCATCTAATGTGTGTCCTGGTTCTCACACTCATGCCAAGTTAGTTTGAAACCTTCCCAAAAGCACCAGCAAATTGTCCAAAAGGAAATTGTTCCCGGCTCTGCTCAGGTGCAACCCATCTGACCTGTACAGGTCCTATCTCTCCAGAACCGGCCACAATGTCCCAGGAATCTAAAACCCTCCCCGTCCTGCACCATCTCCCCAGCCACGCATTCATCTGCTCTATCTTCCTATTTCTATATTTCCTTGTGTGTGGTGCAGGGAGCAATCTGCAGATTACTACCTTTGTTAGTTTCATTCCTAGCTCCCTAAGCTCTGCTTGCAAGACCACATCTCCCTTTCTACTTATTTTGTTGGTATTGATATGGACCACCATTCTGGCTGCTTACACTCCCACCTCAAGTGTCCTGCAACCGCTCAGGCCCTGGAGCTAGTGAGGCAACACACCATCCTGGAGTCACATTGGTAGCTGCAGAAACACCTGTCTGTTCCCCCAATTATTGAATCCCCTATTGCTTTTCCAATCTTCCTCCTGCCCCCCGTGGTGCCATGGACTTGGCTCTGAATGGACTCACTAGGAACCATCACTCTCATCAGTACTTAGAACTGAATACCAGTTGGAGAATAAGATGCAACTGGGGTCTCCTGTACTATCTGCCTTGTGCTTCTTGATGGTGGGGGCATTCAGCCACTTTCTCTTTGCCTGTATATCCTTAAGATGTGGGGTGACCACATCTATAAACATACACTCCACAAAATTCACAACCTTGTGAATATTCCAGTAATGCCAGCTGCTGCTCAAGTTCAGAAACCCAGAGTTCAAGCTGCTGTAACTAACCATGCTTCCTGCACAAATGGTTATCTGCAACATGAGAAGCATCCTCAAGTTCCAACATGGAACAGGATGCATACTTCACAGGTCCGGGCTGCCCTGGCATCCCTCTAATGATTAAACTATTAAATTCGCTGCTTAAATAAATAAGCAATCACCAGCAGCTCACCAATAAGATGCTTCTGCTGTGCTGAGGTCACTATTATACAGGGAGGCTAATTGAAGTGTTTTTGATTTAACTCATTATCTAAAACCCTGGGATTATAATTTACTGAAAAATTCTGACTAGTTTTACTATCCCTTGTATTTTAATTTTAACTTTATTCCCTACATCTGCTTAACTAAGCACAGATTTTAATTATATGATAAATGATCAAATGAGCTTTAAGTGTTTAGTTTTTATACTAATTAATTGATCAAGTCTTATTGTATAGTTGATTAATTTGGATTAAATTAGAAGCTCACCAGTATACTTAGCCTGGCTGCTTTCTATTTCTCTGCACTCTCTGTTGATTGTGATGTAATTCTGACATCTCCCTTTTCCTGTGCTTGATTTGGCTCCCATTCCCTTCTATTCGGCCTCTGATCTCTTGACACGCACTGAATCTCTGTTCCTGCTCCCTTATATCCGGCCTCCCATCTCCTGGCATTCTTTGAATCTTTGCATTCCTCTTGTTTCTTTATATCCAGCCTCCTCTCTAATCACCTGGTGCCCTTTTTATTGTTTACAGTTAGAATTAGAGGCCAATTGTTTTTAATGATACCTTGAGGCCATTTAATATCAAAAGAAAACAACAGGAATGGACTGACTTTAGATATACGTATGTGATAAGTTTTTAAGAATGACATTTCAATCAGTTCAGTTGTCATGAGTGCATAGTCTAGTGCGCTCCACACTGTGAAATGAAAGAATTTCTACGATGATCAGAAAGATCGGAAGTTAATAGTTTGATTATAAGAAAATGATGGCTAACGGGCAGAAACTAGGGTGGGCAATCAGTATATACAGTTGATATAAGCAGGTTTTGCCCCACTGACTGATGCAAAGTCCTTGCTATTTGAAATTTGCAGAGGAGTCTGCAGCAGCAACAATGTAGTATCTGTGGCGAAAACAAAAATACCTGGAAAAACTCAGCAGGTCTGACAGCATAAAGCAGCACCGAAGCAGTCATCGATGTATCGGAGAAAGAGTTGTGGGAAAGGGCCTGAGTAGAACTGGAACAAGAATGTTCTACCTCGCAGAGGCCGAGCATCAACTCGCAGACACTTCCTCCTACCTCCCCCTGGACCATAACCCCACCACTGAACATCAAGCCATTGTTTCCAGGACTGTCACTGACCTCATCTCCTCTGGAGATCTTCCCTCCACAGCTTCCAACCTCAGTCTCCAAACCTCAGACGGCCCGCTTCTACCTCCTATCCAAAATCCACAAACAGGACTGTCCCGGCAGACCGATCGTGTCAGCCTGTTCCTGCCCCACGGAACTCATTTCTTGCTATCTTGACTCCATTCTCTCTCGCCTTGTCCAGCTCTTTCCACCTACATCCACGATTCCTCTCACGCCCTACATCATATCAACAATTTCCAGTTCCCTGGCCCCAACCACCGCCTCTTCACCATGGATGTCCAATCCCTCTAAACCTCCATCCCCCACCGGGATGGTCGAGGGCTTTCCACTTCTTCCTCGAACTGAGGCCCGAACAATCCCCATCCACCACTACTCTCCTCCATCTGGGTGAACTTGTTCTCTCACTGAACAATTTCTCTTTAAACTCCTCTCACTTCCTCCAAATAAAACGTGTGGCTATGGGTACCCACATGGGCCCCAGCTATGCCTGTCTCTTTATGGGGTATGTGGAACATTCCTTGTTCCAGTCCTACTCAGGCCCCTCCCACAACTCTTTCTCCGGTACATCGATGACTGCTTTGGTGCCGCTTCATGCTCTCGCCTGGATCTGGAAAAATTTATTAATTTTGCTTCCAATTTCCACCCCTCCATTATTTTCACGTGGTCCATCTCTGACACTTCCGTTCCCTTCCTTGGCCGCTCTGTCTCAATTTCTGGTGATAGACTGTCCACCAATATTCATTACAAGCCCACCGACTCCCACAGCTACCTTGACTACAGCTCTTCACACCCCGCTTCCTGTAAGGA
Source organism: Carcharodon carcharias (assembly GCF_017639515.1). Lineage (NCBI taxonomy): Eukaryota > Metazoa > Chordata > Chondrichthyes > Lamniformes > Lamnidae > Carcharodon > Carcharodon carcharias. Next base: position 80,863,384 of record NC_054478.1, on the reverse strand, counting down.
CTCCACCCCATTCTCTCAGTTCCTTCGCCTCCGTCACATCTGTTCTAATGATGCCACTTATGAGGGGTATAGACAGAGTAAATGCGAGTAGGCTCTTTCCACTTAGATTAGGAGAAATAAACACGAGAGGACATGGCTTTAGGGTGAAAGGGGAAAGGTTTAGGGGTAACATTGGAGGGAACTTCTTCACTCAGAGAGTGGTGAGAGTGTGGAACGAGCTACCATCTGACGTGGTAAATGCGGGCTCACTCTTAAGTTTTAAGAATAAATTAGATAGATACATGGATGGGAGAGGTCCGGAGGGTTATGGACTAGGTGCAGGTCAACGGGACCAGTGGAATATTATTTCGGCACAGACTAGAAGGGCCGAATGGCCTATTTTCTGTGCTGTAGTGTTCTATGGTTCTATAGTTCTTTGGTTCACTTTCAAAAACAGTTCCTCTGACATGTATTCCTTCTTCCTTAACTGAGGTTTTCCACCCACGGTGGTTGACAGGGCCCTCAACCGTGTCTGGCCCATCTCCCGTGCATCCGCCCTCACACCTTCCTCTCCCTCCCAGAATCATGATAAGGTCCCCCTTGTCTTCACTTATCAACCCACCAGCCTCCACATTCAAAGGATCATCCTTCGCCATTTCCGCCAACTCCAGCATGATGCCACCACCAAACACATCTTCCCTTCACCACCCCTGGTGGCATTTCACAGGAATCATTCCCTCCAGGACACCCTGAGCCACTCCTCCATTACCTCCTGCACCTCAACCTCCTCCCATGGCACCTTGCCATGTAACCACGGAAGGTGCAACACCTGTCCCTTTACTTCCCCTCTCCTCACTGTCCAAGGGCCCAAACACTCCTTTCAAGTGAAGCAGCATTTCACTTGCACTTCCCTCAATTTAGTCTACTGCATTTGTTGCTCCCAATGTAGTTTCCTCTACATTGGGGAGACCAAACGCAGACTGGGTGACTGCTTTGCGGAATACCTTCTGCCTATCCGCAAGTATTACCCAGACCTCCCTGTCACTTGCCATTTCAACACTGCACCCTGCTCTCATGCCCATTGTCCATCCTTGGTCTGCTGCAATGTTTCAGTGAAGCTCAACGCAAACTGGAGGAACAGCCCCTCATCTTCTGACTAGGCACTTTACAGCCTTCCGGACTGAACGTTGAGTTCAACAATTTACACCATGAACTCTCCCCTCCTTCCCCACCCCCTTTCCGATTCCCCGTTTCCCAATAATTTATATATATTTTTCTTTTCTCACCTATTTCCATCATTTTTAAATGTATTTCCATCCATTGTTTTATCTCTACCTTTTAGCCTATTTCGCTTTCCCCCCCACCCCACCACCACTAGGGCTATCTGTCCCTTGCTCGTCCTGCTTTCTACCCTTAATGTCCCCGTTAGCACATTTCTTATCTAATATCACCACCGTCAATACATCTTTGTCCTTTTGTCTATGACACCTTTTGGCAATCTCCACCTATCACCGGCCCTCTATCCAGCTCTACCTGTCCCAGCACCCCCTTAAACCAGCTTATATTCCACTTCTTTTCTATTTTCCATTAGTTCTGATGAAGAGTCATTCGGACTCGAAACGTTAACTGTGTTCCTCTCTGTCAGACCTGCTGAGTTTTTCCAGGTATTTTTGTTTTTGTTCTAGATTTTTAGCATCCACAGTATTTTGCTTTTATCTTAGCATCTGTGGTATTGGCACTGTACAAAATAAGACAGATACCTGTGAACTTAATCTGTGAATTGTCACCAACTGTTTACACATCTCCTCGAAAGACAATCTTTGCTCTTCTGGTGTATCAATTTGAAAGTTGGCCACAGTAATATCTATAGCTGTCAGACCATATTTGTAGGACTGTTCTCTGCATTACATCAGATATAAGTACATATGTGGATGTAACAATTTTAAAAACATTACATGGAGAATTCTACGCTGGTTTAGTAAGTGTGCCACTTGATATGCTAATTATTCCCATGCCCAGCTGACCCTCCCTCCTGTATCTTTTGAGCTCTGCCTCCCAGCTCTCCCTCCACCCCCAAGCTTCAACTCTCAATTTATCTCTAACTTAAGTGAAACAGCAACTACTGCACGAAATCCTCCTTTCATATTTAGTCTAGAAATAGTTCCAGTTTCCAACAAAACATTGGGTGCCCTGTTTCTGCATGCCCTGGGCATTACAAAAGGTAAAATATTACAAGGGAGTTAATTAGTAAAGCAGCAGTGAGCGTGAAACAGAAACTTGACAACGGTGGCAGGAAGACTGACAAGAATTCAGATATATGATGACAGCAATAAATTGAGAGAGGGATTATAAATGTCAATATGCAAGTTAAATTACTGAGAAATGCTATGTTGTTAGGTCTGCCTGAAAATTCAATACTGATAAAGGCTGATGTATATACAGTATTGCAAACAACTAAGGCAAGTACAAACTGTTTCAATTATTGTGAAAGAATGAGAGAGTTGGGACACAAGTGTGAGATATATACAGCTAGAGGAAGACTTAAAATCTGTTTGCAACCTGACAGATCAACTATCAAATTAAAATACTTAGCCAAGTGTAATACAGCCAAGTTACTGCATGTCCTTGCTCTCTCTCTCACACACACACAAGATAGCACATTACGCAAACAGTGCTATTATAAGCATTTACTTGCTTGATGGAAGAAGAAACATGGCTTTTACATATTGTGAAGTTAAACAAAAAATGATTGTGCCTTTCAACAATGAGTAGAAAAAAACATTTGATTTGCACGTCACTGTAACCATTAATTGTTTGAATTCAATTTTGGCAGCCAATCAAACCTGAAGTACCATGTGTGCACAACTAAAACAGCTTATACATGGCTTACAATTGTTATTTGCAAAACATTCATCAGCCTTTATCAGTATTGAGTTTTCAGGCAGATTCCTAGCAACATAACATTTCTCAGTAATTTAATTTTGATAGTGCAGGAAATAAGAGCAACTTAAGCTAACAAAGTATATTTCCCACTAGACAGAATTATGTATTTCAAATATGGTTACAGACATTCTTTTGAGGAAGGAACTTTATGAGCTATAACCAGCTCATCCTGGATACGCATTCTGATCAGCACTTGAAGCAATGTTCTAATGACAGGTCACCATATGAAGTAGAACTCTCTCTAATGAAGATTGTTGGTAACTCTGCTGCTGCCAGTATTACCCTCTGTTAAAAATTCTCAACTGGCAGGTCACTATGCTATTATATCCGGAACACTCTGCAGAGCTCAGCAAGAAGAAAACATAAATGTGTTGCTCAGAGGGTTACTCTATCATTCAAGCTCCCAACACAAAGATTCACATGCTTGGATTGCACAGCGGGAATTTAGATGCCGTCAGTGCACCCAGTAGTATCCCTGATAGTCATCTGAAGGAAGTAACCAGAGCCAGTATTTACTTGGAATAGATTTATTCAAAGTGAAACATTATAGGTATATATCTCCCAACTCCACACCACCCCATGTCAGTAAGTGTCTCTTTGTGTGTGTTCAAGTAACTATCCAGTCAATGTCCTCCACCTGTATATTCTTAACCTCAATTGATACAATAACACACCTCACAGGCCTCAGTGTCATTATCATTCATAAACACTGATCATCTGAATGGGACATTAGAGGAGTACAACTTCCTGTATATATTCATTGATCAGCTGTTTGGCGAGGAGATCCTATTCTTGGTTCTGCTGTTTAAGCTTGATTCATCAAATTTTGAGGTAGTCTTTATCTGATAAAATATTTGAAGAGAGACTGCATGCAGGTAAAATGTGTGTAACATAGATCTGGTATGCATTGGCAACAGTTGAGTGATTGCTATCATAGGAGGACCGAGTTCGAGTTGCAGTTAGAATAACAAATTAAGTACCAGTGGTAGCCAGAAAAAGAGAACGAAACACCAAGACAGCGTAACCAACAGTCACATTTCAGCTAAGTGGTGTTTTGTTCATAATGTCTCACTCCAGCCACAATTCCCTCAAGTGCCACTTCTGCCACTCTTAGAGACACAGAATTCTAGCAGTAGCTAATTTTTTTAAAAAAAGTTATGAAAAATGCAGTCAAAACTCAAAACGAATCATAGTACAGAAATTCTCAGCGAGTTACAAGGTATCTGTAATGATTTAATAACTCCACATAAAGTATTTTTTCTATTCCATCTTTTACATTTACCTAAATAAGAAACAATAATTATATTTTCAAAGTAATTCGCTGGCTCTGAAGCTTTTTGGAACATCCTGTATAAATCCAAACTCTTGGATATTTACTTTCTTCCTGCCTTCTCATTTTCACCATTATCATGTCTCTGTTGATGTAGGAAACATGTGTTGAAATACAATGACACAGACCTTCAGCTCATTGTTTTTAGGGAGTTCTTTTAAATGAAAAGTTATGTAAGTTTGTAAATGACACCAAGTTAGGAGACATAAGTTGTGTCGATGGAAGCGACATTGTGAATAAGCAAATCTAAGGCAAATGGATTTCAATGTGAGGAAATATGAGGTCTCAGGAAGACATGAGTTTTTTCTTAATGGTGAAAGACTGGAAGCTGTGGAGGAGCGAATAGGTTTAGGTGTTCATGTATACAAATCACTAAATGTTAGTCCACAGGTACAAAAAGTATATTTCAGAGAGTTTGAAATTCAAAGTGAGGAAGTGATGCTCCAATTGTTCAGGTCCCATTTGGAATATTGTGTTCAATTCTGGACACCGAAGCTCAGGAAAAATAAATTCAGCAGAATGCAGCTGCAGCTTAAAGCGTTAAATTACAATGAAAAGGAACACTGACGGAGTTGGCCGAGGCCTAAAGGACATAATTGCCAGACTAAGCATGTGGCAGGTGGTGAGGGAACCAATAAGGAAAAATGCAATTGACCTCATCCTCACCAATCCACCTGTTGCAAGTATATCTATCCATGACAGTACTGGTAGGAGTGACCACCCACAATCCTTGTAGAGATGAAGTCCCATCTTCACAATGAGGATGCCTTTGTGTTGTGTGGCACTACCACTGTGCTCAATGGAATGGATTCAGAACAGATCTAGCCACTCAAAACTAGGTATCCAAAAGTCATTGTGTTCCACCACAATCTGTAATCTCAAGACCTGACATATCCCTCAAGTCTACCATCAAGTCAGGGAACCAACAATGGTTCATGTAGGGGAGCAGGTGCAGCAGCAGACATAACTAAAATGAAGTGCTCAATCTGGTGAAACTACAACACTGGACTACAAGCATGCTAAACACCAGAAGCAACATACCATAGAAAGAACTAAGTGATCCCACAACCAACAGATCAGGTCAAAGGTCTGCAGCCCTGCTACAACCAGTCATGAATGGTGGTGGATAATAAAGAGGCTACACAAACAATTCCAACCTCTATGATGCCAGAGCCCAGCACGTAAGAGCAAAAGACAAGGCTGAAGTGTTTGCAGCCACCTTCAACCAGAAGTGCCAAGTTGATGACCCATCATGGCCTCCTCCCAAGGGCTCCAGCATCACAGATGTGATGCACTCTGCATGATATAAAGAACCAGAGTGTAATTAATACAGCAAAGATTATGGGTATCAACAACATCAGCAAATGGTGGAATTTGAATTCAATCAAACATTAACAACATCGCAGCTGTGCTCCAGAACTAGCCACACCCCTAAACAAGCTAGTCCAGTACAGCTCCAACACCGGCAACTTCTCAACAAAGTGGAAAATTGCCCAGGTACGTCATATCCACAAAAAGCAGGACAAATCCAATCTGGTCAATTACTGCCCCAGTTATCAGCAAAATTCTGGACAGTGTCGTCAACAGCGATCAAGCAACACTTCCTCAATGACGTGCAACTTGGTTTCAGCCAGGAACACTCAGCCCCAGACCTTAATGCAGCCTTGGTCCAAATATGAACAAAATAGCTGAATTCCAAAGGTGAAGTGAAAGTTACTATCCTTCACATCAAGAAAGCATTTGACTGAGCGTGACATCAAGGAGCCCTCATAAAACTAAAATAATTGGGAAAAGCTCACCACTGGCTGGAATCATGTAAAGCACAAAGGAAGACGGTTGTGGCTCCTGGAAGGTCAATCATCTCAGCCAAACAATGTCATTGCAGGATTTCCTCAGGATAGTGCTCTAAGCCAAGGCACCTTTAGTTGTTTCCTTAATGACCTTCCCTCCATCATATGGGCAGAAATGGGGATGTTTGCTGATAAATTATAGCATCTTGTTCCATGGCTTTCAAAACAGAATTGGATAAGCACTTGAAGAGAAAAAAATTGCAGGGCCACAGGGGAAGTGCTGGGGAGTGAGACAGACTGATTTGCTCTTCTAGAGAATGATGTGGACACAATGGGCTGATATCTCATTCTGTGCTGTAACCATTGTATGGATTCAACAATTCCAAACTCCTCAGATACTGAAGCAGTCCATGCCCACATGTAGCAAGACTTAGGCTTAGGCTGATCAATGGCAAGCAACATTCATTTCACACAAATGCCAAGCAACAACCATATCCAACAAGAGAGAACCTAATCACCACCCCTTTGAAATTCAACAGCATTATTGCTGAATCACCTACCACCACCATCATGAGGGTTACCATTAACCAGAGACTGAACTGGACCAGCCATATAAATAATATGGCTACAAGAACAGGTCAGAGGCTGGGAATTCTGTGGCAAGCCATTCACCTCCAGACTCCCCAAAGCCTGTCCACCATTACAAAACACCTGCCAGGGATGTGGTGGAATACTTGTCTGGATGAGTGAAGCTCCAACAACATTCAAAAAGCATGACACCATTCAGGACAAAGCAGCCCGCTTGTTTGGCACCCCATCCACCACTTAAAACATTCAGTCCCTCCACCACTAGTTCACAGCAGCAGCAGTGTGTATTACATACAATATGCATCGCAGCACCTTCCAAACACGTGACCTCTACTGCCTAGAAGTGCAAGGGCAGCAGATGCATGGGAACACCGCCACCTGCAAGCTCCCCACCCCCCTCCCCCCAGGCTACACACCATCCTGACTTGGGACGATATCGCCATTCCTTCACTGTCACTAGGTCAGCATCTTGGAATGTCCTCCGTAATGCACTGTGGGTGTACCGGCACCACATGGGCTGCAGCAGTTCAAGAAGGCAGCTCTCAATCGCCTTCTCAAAGGCAATTAGGGATGGACAATAAATGCTGGTCTAGTCAGTGATGCCCACGTCCCATGAATGAATCATGAAGGTAAATAAACTTGGCTTGTTTTCCCTCACGTTTACAAGGTTGTTGGGTAAACTCACTGAAGTCTTCAAAATGATAGTAGGATTTGATAGGATAGAGAAAAATTATTTGTTGGACTGGATGAATCCAGAACATGGGATCATAATCTTCAAATTAGAGCTAGGCTATTTAGGAGTGAAATCAGAAAAAAAATTAACACCAAGGGTAGCGGAAAACTGAAATACTCTCCCACAAAAGGCTGCATCACTTGAAAATTCCAAGACCAGAAACGTTAAGATTTTTATTCGGTTTCAAGGGATATGGAGCAAAGTCAAGGTTCAGGTCAACTATGAGTCAACTGAATGGTGGAACAGACTCAAGAGGGTGAATGACCTATTTCTTTCTTATTTCCATAAAACAAAATTCATATTTGTAGAGATAACACCACACTAACATTCTAATTACTGTGTTATTCTTCTTTTGAACGTGTGTGTTTGAAGGGAAATTCAAAGCCACTCTTGCACAGCTGAAAAATTAACCCTCACTTTGCTCCCAAATACACTGGAATCACAGCAGAAAAGAACATTAAACCATCTTTTTATCTAATTCATTTTTAATGCATGTATAAACAAGATACACTATGAAGAATTGCAAATCCTTTTTATATCCACCAGTGTCTCTAACCATAGTGCACAATTTCATCAATTATCAGCAAGCCGAGCACTTGGGAATTCTAAAATGAATCCCAGGACTCTTCTAATTAATCATCCAAAAAATCCCACTTAGAATTCCTGATGCAATTGAAAAATATACCATAAAATAACAAAAGTAAGATTTTACTTCATAATAGCCAGTATTTTAAACAAAAACTACTTTTAAGATAATGTAACACCTCCAACTTCTCTCATAAGCCTATTTGTAAATATGTATAATGCAACTGTATACAATAATGCTTTTACTTGAATGCATAAAATGTTAGAATGTCCTAAGCATACTGCCCTACTGCAAACTGTCCTGGGTTGTGAGAAAGAAACCACATGTAAGTTCATTAGATAAAGAGGCAGGAGTAGGCCATTCAGCCCAATGAATCTGCTCCACTATTCAATAAGATCATGGCTTATCTGATTGTGGCCTTAACTCCACTTTCCAACTGGGCCCTCATAACCCTTAATTTCCTTGTAGATCAAAAATCCGTCTATCTCAACCTTGAATATAGTCAATGACCCAGCCTCCACTGCTCTCTGGTGAAGAGGATTCCAAGGACTAATGACCCTGAGAGAAAAATTCCTTCTCATTTCCGTCTTAAATGCTCCCCCTCCCTGGTTGTATATTCCCCCACAAGAGAGAATACCATCCCAGCATCTAGCCCTGTTAAGCTTTAATTTTGTTTTATGTTTTCAGAGTGCAAACGTAAGCACTTGCACTTGAAATACTTAGAGGTTATTTAAATGTAAGTTTATAAAGTATTCATGGGCCCAAAGGGATCATGTGAATACTTTGTAAAGCCAGATGTTATACTTATACTTCATGCAATGTTAACGGTGAGAAATTGCCTCCTGCAGTTAAACAAATCTAACATTCATTGGCATAAATGCATACATACATGGAGAAAATGTGAACATGTAGAAAAATGGTACATATTATGTAAGCAGGAAAATGGAGTTAAGATCACAATCAGATCAACCATGATCTCATTGAATGGTGGAGCAGGCTCAAGAGGCTGGATGGTCTACTCCTACTTCATATGATTACTTAATTTTAGAAACCAATTCTAATGAGATTGTGAGGTAAAGTGGACCATGACTAGGTAGACCTGTTAAATACATACATTGACAAAAATGGAGATGAGTTAGGCCATCATTTATCGAAAGCAAGATGTGCATTCAATTTGTACAAAAGGAATTTCATCTAGTATATATTTAGACCATGTTTGCAATCACAAATGCATGCAAAAATAAAATCTACTATTTTGTTTTTTTCCAAATTGGAAAAGAAGTTGACAAGCAAACAAATACAAATGTGAATTTCTGGTTTATGACATGCAAGACGACTTAAGAATGCCATTGCACTAAACCACTGATCATTTTAAGTTCAATTGTGTGGAATATTATAAAAACACTTACCAGTTACTATGCCATAGTTGGGTGACTCTAGGACAGCTCCGTAGAACTGAATGATGTTTCTGTGGCTGAGAACACTCAAAATTTCAGCCTAAATCCGAAATCAGAATATACATAATTCAAACAAAAAATAACATGATATTTTAACACAAACAGCTGAAATACAGTAAGATGATATTATAATTTCACTACAGTACATTTGGCTGTCCAAAAGCTCCATATTTTAAAATCCTAAAATATTAGAGTTAAATGCATTATAATTGCTTCAAAAGCCCCACACTAATGGAAGAAATTTTAAAAAAGTTAAGAAAATCTGTGCATAAGAAACAGGAGCTGGCCATTCGGCCCTTCAAGCCTGCTCAGTCAGTCAGACAGATCAAGGCTGATCTTCCACCTCAAATCCACCTTTCCACATTATCCCCATACTTTTTAATTCCCTTAGTACCTAAAAATCTATGGATCTATTTTCTTGAATATATTCAATGACTGGGCTTCTACAACTCTCTGCAAAGGGAGTTTCAAAGTGAAGACATTTCTCCTCACCTCAATCTGAAATGGTTGATCCCTTATGCTGAGACTGTGACCCTGAGTTCCAGATTCCCTGCTCAGTGGAAACATCTTTTCTTAATTCATTCATGAGATGTGGGCGTCGCCAGCTAGGCTAGCATTTATTGCCCATCCCTAATTGTCATCGAGGTGGTGGTGAACTGCTGTCTTGAACTGCTGCAGTCCATGTGGTCCATTCACTAATAATCAGTGCTGTCAGGGAGAGAATTTCAGGATTTTGACCGAGTGACAGTGAAGGAATGGAGATATATTTCCAAGTCAGGATGGTGAGTGGCTTGGAGAGGAACTTTCAGGTGGTGGTGCTCTCTTGCGTCTGCTGCCCTTGTCCTTATAGGTGATAGTGGTTGTGGGTTTGGAAGGTGCTAAGGAGCCTTGGTGAATTCCAAGGGTGCATCTTGTTTGGTACACAACAATGGTGGAGGGAGTGAATGTTTGTGGATGGGGTGCCAATTAAGCAGGCTGCATTGTCCTGGATGGTGTCAAGCTTGAGGTTGCACCCATCCAAGCAAGTGGACAGTGCACTCCTAACTGTGCCTTGTAGATGGTGGACAGGCTTTGGGGAGTCAGGCAGTGAGTTACTCGCCACAGGATTCCTAGCATCTGATCTGCTCTTGTAGCCACAGTATTTACATGGCAAGTCCAGTCCAGTTCTGGTCCCAGCATCCACCCTGTCAAACCCCTTAAGAATCTTATATATTTCAAATAGACCATCTCTCATTCTTCTAGATTCCATGAAGGTGATCTACTTAATCGCCCCTCATAGAAAATCCTCTCATCCCATGAAATAGTCTTGTGAAGCTCCATTGTACTCCCTGTAAGGAAAGTTTATTATGGTTTCAGCAGGGCCTATATAATTGTGGTAGGACTTCTTTATTCTTTTACTCCAATTTCTTTACACTAAAGGCTAACATTCCATTTGTTTTCCCAATTCCCTGCCATACCTGCACACTAACTTTCTGTGATTCATGTAAAACACCCAGGTCTCCCAGTATACTAAGATTCCCCGGTCTCTCGTAATTAAAAAAAAATTGCTTTTCTATTATTTCAACCAATGTGGATAACTTCACTCTTTCCCACTCACTTAGCATTCCTTTGTAGCTTCTTTGCATCCTCCTATCAACTTACTTTCCCAACTTTTAGCTCCATTAACTTCTCCAGTGCTACTTCTTTATTAATATTAATTTCTTTAAGCCCCTCATTCAGCTAAACCCTTGGTTTCTCCACTAATTCCAAATTTCTTTTGTGTATTCTACCATGATTACAGATACGAAGTATTATCTCTGCCATTTCCTCATACCGCAAAACAAGTTTTCCTGTCTCTGTCTTCTAGGGACTCACATTTACATTCGCTAATAATCATTAGGCTTCCTACCCTTTTTGGAAACATCCAAAGGCTCTGCATTTAATCGAGTACTATCTTTAACTTCTCTAGTGTTACCCACAGTTGGACTACTTTTCTCGTGGGGGTTTTTAATTATTTTAGGGAATGTATATTTCCTTTTCATATGGCTGCTTCTTGTTTTTTGTTTATCAGCTTCTTTACTTTATTTGATCCTTATAAAATTCAGAACCCTTTAATGTGAGTCACCATTTAGTTAATTTGAATTTTATCCACTCGGTCTGCTTAATTATGTAAACATTAAACCTAACAATGATAAATTATACACGACTTTGTGTCCTTAATTTCAAAAGTTTTAAGTCATTTCCATAATAAATTGTACGAATAAAGTTATCACAACCTCAAACAGAAAGTAACCATCATTTAAGCTGAGTAAAATTGCAGTTTGCTCTATAAACTATCACTTATTTCAAGAATAAATTGTTTGTTCTGAATATTTAATTTGAAGAAAACATGAGTCATTCTAAATTTTTGGATATTTTGTCACCAGATTTTGTTGGACCATAAGAAACTTGACAGCAAATCTGCAGAAACGTGTGGCAAGATTATCTGTGGGCTTCACCAAGAACTAGTTTCCCTCTGATTCCCATCCTTTATTTATAAGAGCAAAGGAAAAGAGCAAGGACTATTTTTGTTTAGATCAAGGAAAGGACATTACTGAATTCTGTCCTAATCTCATACAAAATGTCTCAATTCAACAGTAATAGAAACAAAAACTGCAAGTGCTGGAAATCTCCTGCAAAACAAAAAACTAAAACTGCTGCTGATACAATCAGGCCATGTTAGCGTCCTGGCAACAGGCCAAAGTTTGGGGGGCAGCAGGTAGATGAGGTAGGAGATTTGTTGTCATAGAAAAAAGGCACTATTATGCCCTTGCAAGGAGTTGTGACTCAGCAATCCCAATGATTTGCAGGAGAGCAGAGTACAGGTGATCTATAGTGTAATTGAAGTTTCTAACAACACATTCCCCAAGCCTATAGAAGGTGCAGGAGTCCAGGACCAAATGGCACCAGTTTCACTATCCATCAAGGCCAAAAGAGCTCATGAAATGGACTTCTGTTATGTGCACTTGATTGCAGCATCCACAGAGCTGAGCACACTCTCCATGCTAGATTGCAGAGTTGACGCACCATGCCCAGCATTACACAAACTAGAAGCTGTCAGACATTGTGCAATAGCTCTGAGGCAGACTGTTCTTGAACAATATTTGGTGCAAGAGAAAGTAACTTTCTTCTGATTGCTGAGTCCCTAAAGTCAGCATCTCTTTAGCAGAGCTGGGAGCCAGGCTCGTCATTCAGTGAGCCTTCTCCTGGGCTGCTCTCCTCATCAGTGCAGAGCATTTCATGCCGGGGAGGACCCTCTAAAACACCATCTATCCCATCTGGGCTGCCTATTCCCTGCTGGTTTTAGGGATGGATATTGTGATTAATGACTACACACTGCTCGATCATTGTATTTTTTCAAGCAATTACCACATCAAAATCATATACATCACAATATCCTTAGTACATGAGCAATGGAGCTCCTTCGTGGTACTCAGCATCTACATTGCTCCAAAGGAATAATGTCAATACTAATTGTACTAAGCCACAAGTTCCAAGTCTTGTGTTAGGGCTGATTCAAATGCAGTTATCCCCAGGGTATAAACTAGAACACTCATCTCTCTCTCTAGATTAGCAGCTACATTAACCTTTCACTTTTTTAATTAATACAAGGATGACAAAGGCATTTCACCTCAGGATACAAACTGTACATTGCATTCCCATTTCAGCATCCAGCTATTTCTTAAGAGTCTGAACCATTCTTCCTAGAAGCTACTCAGCAGATTACCTTTATGTAAAGAATACTTCCGATTTAAGTTTGATAACCCTGACCCTGTAGCCTCCTGGTCCAGCATGCCAAAAGTATTTACTTCTTCTATCCCATTAAGTACAGTATCAGATTATTTATGTTGCCCATTGCTACCCACTATCTTGAAGCATATTACAAACAAATTTAATTTAGAAATGAATTTCTCTGCAGATTGTGAAAATATATCATCTATCAATGCATCTTTTATCACAGTCAAGTTTCATCTGTATAATCAAAACAGCTTCATCAAATCTATCTAACTGATTCTAGCAGCAACACTTAATACACTGATAGCATTGAAAGAGGCTGTAAGGATCAGGAGAGCTGGTAAATGTATTCTTTCATAACTTATGAGCTTGGCCCATCTATTTATGCTGTCATACGATGATTGTCAGGTGTTTGTCAATATAGACAGACAGCTGCTTAGATCCCCACATAAAAAGTTTCAATCTGCGGTTCAACATGTCTCTCTCCACAGCATTCCTTATCATCATGAGAAAACCAAAGTAGTCATGTATGCCAATCCAACTATATCAAGCCAGCACGGAAAACACATTCACTTCTCTTACTCCCCCAGGAATTACAGTGACTTGAGTCAAGCCCAGCAATGCTCAAAAGGAGACCAAGAAACTGGACACTAATATCATAAAAGCATCAAGCTTTCTTGCAGTAGAAAAAGTGGTCAAGTTAAATATGTCAAATAAACACAATCAGTTGTAGCAATTTCTATACGTGTTAATTATTGGAATAGCCTAGAAGTGAGGTAAATGTCCTGATTTTAACTAATCTTCAGAAACACTGAAACTACAAATCAAACACGTTTACATCATTGCTAATCAGAATTACCTTCAACTGTGATTAGTTTGTTTACAGGACTGTGAAAATGTGTGGTTGGGAAATTCAACAGTGTATGCCTTTAGTAGATGAACATCTAGATTAAAAAGTAATATTAGTCCTGTGGTCATGTTTGATGCACCCTTCAAGCTGAAGGGAGGTTGGGTATTAGAACAGCCACAAACCACAACCGAATTAGTGCAATGAAAGGGTTATGGTGTTCAAGAAATTAATCTGTACTTATTTATGTATTTTCCTTTGTTTAATAAAATGTGAAAATAGGATAATGGGAAGGGAAGCTATGAAATACAAATGACTAAACCTTACCTCTTTTTCTATTTTTAACAATTTCTTGACAGCCACCTCTTTGTCCTGAGACAACCATGTTGCTCGATAGACACTGCCGAAACTCCCTCCACCACAATTTTCATGGAATTGCAAATCATCAAACTTGATTTGCAAAAACGATGGACTGAAGGACAACATTGCATACTGACAATTTCAAAATCTGAAAAACATTAGAATAAGTGATCAGTTAAATAAAATGCCATTGAAATCAATATGCCTCTCACTGATCAGTGCCACATCTGAAAATTAAAACGCCAGCCGCAAAGAAACAGTAACTTGTGTAACTTTGTGAGGGGGCTGGGTAACAAAAAAACGTTTTTAAAGTATGATCAGGATGACAACCATAGATGGCTGTTAATATCCCATACTTTCCTTTATAAAGTTGTAGCCTTCCTATACTGCAACAGTGACGACTTCAAAAGTGCCTCATTGACTGCAAAGCGCTTTGGGACGTCCCGAAGCTGTGGAAGGCGCTATGTAAATACAAGTTCTTGCTTTTCCAATCGACCCCGCGTCTGTTGTACCGCCCCAGACACAAATCCTGATGGGTAAAGACCGTCAGCTTGGAGACTGGATCATGACTCTGGAATGTGAGGCACGCAAACTCTCGGCTCTGTGATCACTTCACACAGAATATCCGCAGACCCCCAGCCGAGTAACTGAGGACACAAGAGTGGGCACAGGATTGCCACAACCCTCTGCCCTTAAGATGGAGACAGTAATATCTTTTAAAAATATCACATGACAGCATAGACTTCCTAAAACGAATGACCCACTTGAGTGAAACTTTAGGCTATTCCCTGAAGTGTAAAAAAAAATTTCTGGGAAGTGGGAGGCGGTTTTGCCGAAAACCATCACGTGAGAGTCCTGTGTAATGTTGGGGATCCCAGTGAATGTGAAAAACCCCAACCCAGCAAAGCTCACAGGGCACATGGGCTCTCCATATGACACAAGTCATACGATTGCATAAGGCTGTGAAAAGAACAACCAGCAGCAACTTCAGACATATTTGCAGACACTAATCTTCCTTATTTATATTCCGTTTTTTAAAACATGATCATAACTGGGAGGGAAGGGAATTGACGAAACATCGACTTTCGGTTCGGGAACATTTCTTACCTCTGCTGCACTTATTCCGGCCTCCGACTGGGAATGAGGTAGAAGCGGAGCAGGGAGCGAAAATTGCAGCAAACAAGCTGACCAGGAGCCTCCCTACACCGAGAACCCGCCCCTTGCACCGGCAGCAGTGAGAGAGACAGCACCTCCTGCAGGCAAGCGGCAGCATCAGTCACTCCCACCCGGCTCAACTTCACGGGTGCTTGAAGCTGTTCTTTGGCTATTAATTTTCTGAGGTTAGCACATCTGATTATAAACTATTATATAGTCAAGGAGCTTTTGACGGCCACCAGATACGCTGGGAGATGGTACTATTTCCCCAAGGTTTGCAATATTTCCATCCACCGTGCAAAGAATGAGAAAAGGCTATGTATCTATTAAATAAAGTTCACTCTCCAATTCTCCCACCATGTAATGTATTTGCTTCTAACGCTTTCTTCCATAGATTGTTCATTTATTAAAATTTGAGTACAAGGTTTCCTGATATCTTTCTAAATTACCTTTCACTAATTTCAATTTATGTCCATGGCACACTTTGAAGTAATTGGGTCTACCTTGCCTAAGACTATAATTTCTACATTGGTAAAATACCCTTTACATTATCTATAACCACAAGAAAGAGCTCTGACAATTAGTACAAAACAAGCAATTTATTTAAATAGACAAATATTTTCCAGGAGGTGTATGCAATGGATACAGGGTCAATTGAAGAAAGATCAGACTATAGAAGTTATTTCTTGGCTTTGAATTTTTATATTTCTCAGCTTAATGCAACAACGTTCTCTATTGTGTGGCATTCCGAGCAACTCATTAAAGAAGACATTAGACTCATGTAATGAATAAAGTGAAAATTTGCTGGGATGATATTTAAGAAGAGAGGCATGAAATTGGAGCTTTTTCTTTCATTGTAACAGAACAGACTAAAGGGGAATCAAATAGTTGGTATTTGTGAGGATAAATAGTGAAAACTTATTTCCAAATCAGTAACAAGGGCTTACTCAGGATTATTCTACTAACTTTACTGATTTATTTGATGAAGTATTCAAGAGGGTTGATGTTACGTATATGGACTTGCTAAATAATAGCCTTGTTAAAATGGCATTAAGAAAGGACAAAGCTGTGTGGATATACAGAAAGCAGAAGGTAGTGGTGAGGGTTTGTTTTTCAGACTGTGCAGTGGTGTCCCCCAGGGACTGGAGTCAGGACCAGTACTCTTTTTGCTTTATGTAGTGACTTTAACTTGAGTATACTGTGAATAATTTCAAAGTTTGCAGATAATATACATCTTAGAAGTGCAGTAAACAGTGAAGAGGATAGTAACAGTCTTTAGGAGGACATAAACATGCTGGAGAATTAGGCAGACATGTGACAGATGAAATTTAAGGCAGAGAAGTGTGAAGTGATTCATTTTGGTAGAAAGTTGAGGGAAGGCAATATAAACTAAATGATGCTATTTTAGAGAGGGTATAGGAATTGAGATACTTGGGGACATATGTACATAAATCTTTGAAGGTGGCAGGACAAATTTAGGAGCCTGTTAAAAGGCTTATTCAATTCTTGACTTTATAAAGAGAGGCACAAAATTCAAAAACAAGTAAATTATCCTGAACCTTTATAAAAATACAGGTTAGGTCCTAGCTGGAATATTGTGGTCAATTCTGGGCACCACACTACAGGATGGATGTCAAGGCCTTAAGAGAGGATGTGGACAAGATTTACTAGGATGTTAAACAGGGATGAAAGACTTTAATTATGCGGAAAGACTAGAGAAACTGAGATTATTCTCCTTGGAGCAGTGAAGGTTAAGGGCAGAAATGATAGAGATGTTCAAGATCATGAAGGGGTTTTGAGAGAGAAATAAAGAGAAACTGTTCCCAGTGAGAAAGGTGTGAGAACCAGAGAACACAAAGATAATTTGCAAAGGAACCAGATGTGACATGAGGGAAAAAGATGCAGCGAGTTATGATGATCTGGAGTGCACTGCCTGAAAAGGCAGTGGAAGCAGAATCCATTACAAAAGTAAATTGGGTAAATACTTGAATGTGGGAAATTTACAAGGATATGGGGAAATAGTGCTATTGGACTAATTGGATAGTTGTTTCAAGGAGCCAGTATAGGCACAATGGGTTGAATGTTCTTCTGTGGTGTATCATTTGCTGATTCTGTGATTTAGCACAAGGACAAAGGAGCTAGGAAAATAATTACATAGAGAATGAAAATTATTTACATTATTTAAAAGGGAATTAAGTAAGGATTTGAAAAGAATATCAAAGGATACAGTAAAAGGATAAGTAAATGGGATTTGAGTAGATAACTCCAGTTGAAGAAAAAAAACTAGTAGTTGAAATTGACAATAGTCAACATATGATTGTACTTTCACAAATTTGTCTGGGCTTTGCTTTGGTTTGAGTAAAATGCAATCCTTACTCTCAGCTGATTCTATGACTTAATGGGTTTCCTTTTAAGCAATTGTATTCATTTTGCCTCAGCCACTATCAGTGGTAAATTTTGGAGATTCATTTGTAAACCATCCTCATCCCTGCTTTAAAATTTTCAGGTAAATTATTTATGTTACTTCCAAAATTTGAATCACTTCAGCAAATAAAATTGACAAGAATGAGAGGTTCAAATACCGTTTTAAATTATTCCATGGTCTGAATTTTACCTTCAGGGTGCACCAGGAGTCGGCCAATTAATGGCCAGCCAGCATGAAACGTGCCCGGAGAAAGGCTCAACATTGCCGGTGGGGGTGGGCAGGGGACGGGAAGAGGTCGGGCGCTGACGTCACCACAGGTGCTGGTGAGCGCTTCCACTGAGCTCCCTGAAGGCCTTAGGGAGCTGCAGACCTCCACAGAATAAAAGAAAGCACAAAAATGCTGCAAAAAAGGTCCATGTAGCACAAGCTAGCACCTGAAAGCACCCCTCATTAAAAAAAAGTCCCCAAATATTTATTTTAAATCCTAATGGAGATTTCATCCGGCCCTTGGATGAGATTTCATCAAAAATGTAAAGCCCGCCTGGCAGACTGGCCCATCCGCCAACCGTAAGGTTGGACGGGCCATGGAAAATCGCTTATAATTGGGCCTTTAGTGAGCTTAATTACCCGCTTAATTGTCAGCGGGCACTCTACAGACTTTTGTGTGCGCCCGCCAAGCAAAATATCGCGCAAGTGCATGATAACATTGGGATGCTCGCCCGACATCATCTCGCATGATTTTATGCCCACTCAGGTCGGGTGTGTGCCTGACCGTGGGATGTAAAATTGTGGCCCATGTCCTCCAGTCCAGGCTTATTGTTCCTTTATTTTTCTAAAAGAAAAACAATTATTTACAGACTGTGAGGAGAAAATATATCAAAACATCGGTTTTCTAATTTTGAACATTTCCTCTGCTTCAAATTGCTCAAAATTGTAATTAGAACATTTCATATCTAGATGATTAAAATTGAGGTAAATCAATGAAAATTTTGCTGGGGCCAGTGTCTTGGTAAATCGAACAACTAGGGCTGTAGAGAGGGCTTTAGATGAAATAGGGGGGAGACGGGTTCTGGAAAGGGGATACATAGGCTAACAAAGCAAAAGGATATGGCAGCATTGCAGGGCAGCTATTTAGATATTGATACCCAGTGTATGACAGGAAGGGACAGAGTGTACAAATGTTAAAAAAAGCAGCAAATAGGGTCATCGGGGGAAAAATGGTAAAAAGGCAAAATTAATGGCTCTTTACTTAAATGCACCTAGTAATTTGAACAAAATAAATGAATTAACAGCACAAATAGAGGTTAAAGGGTATGATCTTATAGTCATTATGGAAATGTAGTTACAAGGAGATCAAAGCTGGGAACAAAATATTCAGGAGTACGTGACTTTTCGAAAGGACAGGCAGGAAGGAAAGGGTGGTGGGGTAGCTTTGTTAGTAGGGGATGGAATAAGTATGATAGCAAGAAATGATCTTAGATGTAGAATCTATATGGGCGGAGGTAAGAAATAACAAGGGGAAGAAGACACTGGTGGAAGTAGCCTACAGATCCCCCAGTAGTAGCTATACAGTAGGACAGAGAATAAATCAAGGGATAATGAGGGCATGTAAAAAAGGCAGTACATTAATCATGGGTGACTTTAATCTTCATGTAGATTGGGAAAATCAAATTGGCAGAGGTAGCCACAAGCAAGAATTCATGGAGTGCATTCTGGACAGTTTCCTAGAACAAAATGTAATGGATCCAACCAGGGATCAGGCTATTTTGGATCTGGTAATGTGTATTGAGGCAGGTTTAATAAATGATTTTGGAGTAAAAGATCCCATAGGAAACAGTGACAATAACATGGTAGAACTTAGCATTCAGTTTGAGAGTGAGAAACTTGGGTTGGAAACAACTGTGCTAAACTTAAATAGGGGTAATTACAAAAGAATGAGGGCAGCATTGGCTAGAGTGGACTGGGAAAGGAGTTTAGCAGAGAAGACAGTTGATGAACAATGGCAGACATTTAAGAAAATTGTTCATGACTCACAACAAAGAAAAATCCCAGTGAGGAAGAAGGATTCTAGGAAGGGGATATATCAACCATGGTTAACCAAGGAAATTAAGGATAGTATCAAATTGAAAGAAAAAACATACAATATGACTAAGATTAGTGGTAAGACAGAGGATTGGGAAAGTTTTAAAAACCAACAAAAGATGACCAAAAATAATAAAGGGGGAGAAAATAAACTTTGAGGGTAAACTGGCAAGTAATATAAAAACACACAGTAAGAGCTTCTTTAAATATATAAAATTGATGAGAGAGGCCAAAGTGAACATAGGCCCCTTAGAGAATGAGGCCGGGGAAATAATAATGGGGAACCAGGAAATGGCAGGGGAATTGAATAAATACCTTGCATCAGCCTTCATGGTAGAAGACACTAATAGTATTCCAAAAATACTAAATAATCAAGGGGCAAAAGTGGGGCTGGAAATAAATACAATAGCTATCACTAGAGAAAAAAGTACAAGGGAAACTAATGGGGCTAAAAGCTGATAATTCCCCTGCACCTGATGGGTTGCTTCCTAGGATATTAAAGGAAATAGCGACACAAAAAGTGGATGCACTGGCAGTAATCTTCTAAGAATCCTTAGATTTTGGAAAAGTCCCAGAAGATTAGAAAAACTGCCAATGCAATGTCCTGATTCAAAAAGGGAGGGAGACAAAAAAAACAGGTACCTATTGGGCAGTTAATTTAACATCAGTCATTGGGAAAATGTTAGCATCTGTTATAGCAAAGCATTTAGAAATATATAATATAATCAAGCAGCGTTGGCATGGTTCCATGAAGGGGAAATCTTGCCTGCCAAATTTACTGGAATTTTTTGAGGAGATAACTAGTAGGATAGATAAAGGGGAACCAGTAGATAAGACCATAAGACATAGGAGCAGAAATTAGGCCATTCAGCCCATCGAGTCTGTTCCGCCACTCAATCATGGCTGATAAGTTTCTCAACCCCATTCTCCCACCTTCTCCCCGTAACCTTTGATCTCCTTACAAATCAAGCACCTATCTCGGTCTTAAATACCCTCAATGACCTGGCCTCCACAGCCCTCTGTGGCAATGAATTCCATAGATTCACCACTCTCTGGCTAAAGAAGTTTCTCCTCATCTCTGTTCTAAAAGTTCTTCCCTTTACTCTGAGGCTGTGCACCTCGGGTTCTAGTCTCTCCTACTAACAGAAACATCTTCCCCATGTCCATTCTATCCAGGCCTTTCAGTATTCTGTAAGCTTCAATCAGATCCCCCCTCATCCTTCTAAACTCCATCAGGTATAGACCAAGAGTCCTCAAACGTTCCTCATACGTTACGCCTTTCATTCCTGGGATCGTTCTCGTGAACCTCCTCTGGACCCTCTTCAGGGCCAGAACATCCTTCCTGAGATACGGGGCCCAAAATTGCTCACAATATTCTAAATGTGGTCTGACCAGAGCCTTATAAAGCCTCAGCAGCACATCCCTGCTTTTATATTCTAGTCCTCTCGAAATAAATGCCAACATTGCATTTGCCTTCCTAACTACCGACTCAACCAGCAAGTTAACCTGAAGAGGATCCTGGACTAGGACTCCCAAGTCCCTCTGCACTCCAGATTTCTGAATTCTCTCCCCATTTAGAAAATAGTCTATGCCTCTATTCTTCCTATCAAAGTGCATGACCTCTGACTTCCCCACGTTGTATTCTATCTGCCACTTCTTTGCCCATTCTCCTAACCTGTCCAAATCCTTCTGCAGCCTCCCCGCCTCCTCAATACTACCTGTCCCTCCACCTATCTTTGTACCATCTGCAAACTTAGCCAGGATGCCCTCAGTTCCTTCATCTAGATCATTAATGTATAAAGTGAAACGTTGTGGTCCCAACACTGACCCCTGCAGAACTCCACTAGTCACAGGCTGCCATCCTGAGATGGACCCCCTTATCCCCATTCTCTGCCTCCTGCCAGACAGCCAATCTTCTATCCATGCTAGTACCTTGCCTCTAACACCATGGGCTCTTATCTTACTGAGCAGCATCCTGTGCGGCACCTTGTCAAAGGCCTTCTGGAAGTCCAAGTAGATAACATCCATTGGCTCTCCTTTGTCTAACCTACTCATTACCTCCTCAAAGAATTCTAACAGATTTGTTAGGCATGACCTCCCCTTGATGAAACCATGCTGACTTTGCCCTACTTTGCCATGCACTTCCAAGTATTCTGAAATCTCATCCTTAATAATGGACTCTAAAATCTTACCAACGACCGAGGTCAGGCTAATTGGCCTGTAATTTCCTGTCTTTTACCTCACTCCCTTCTTAAACGGGGGGGTTACATTAGTGATTTTCCAGTCCTCTGGGACCCTCACTGACTCGAGTGATTCTTGAAAGATCATCACTAACGCCTCCATTATCTCTTCAGCTATCTCCTTCAGAACTCTGGGGTGTAATCCATCTGGTCCAGTTGATTTATCCACCATCAGACCTTTCAGTTTTCCTAGCACCTTCTCCTTGGTAATGGCCACCATACTCACCTCTGCCCCCTGACTCTCTTGAACTTTGGGGATGTCACTCGTGTCTTCCACTGTGAAGACTGACACAAAGTACCTATTCAGTTCCTCCACCATTTCTTTGTTCCGCACTACTACTCCTCCAGCATCATTTTGCAGCAGCCCAATGTCCACTTTTGCCTTTCTCTTACCCTTTATATATCTAAAAAACTCTTGCAATCTTCTTTTATATTACTGGCTAGTTTACCCTCATATTTAATCTTATCCCTCCTTATTTCTTTTTTTAGTTGTCCTCTGTTAGTCTTTGTAGGCTTCCCAATCCCCTGGTTTCCCACTGCTCTTTGCTGCATTGTATGCTTTCTCTTTAGCTTTTATGCTGTCCCTGACTTCCCTTGTCAGCCATGGTATGCTTCTTCTTCCTAGGGATGAATTTTTGCTGTGTCTCCCAAATTACTTCCAGAAATTCCTGCCATTGCTGTTCCACTTTCCTTCCTGTTAGGCTCATCTCCCAGTCAATTCTGGCCAGCTCCTCCCTCATGCCTCTGTAGTTGCCTTTATTCAATTGTAATACCGTTACATCTGATTCCAGCTTTTTCCTCTCAAATTGCAGGGTAAATTCTATCATATTATGGTCACTTCTACCTAAGGGTTCTTTCACCTTAAGTTCCCTTATCAAATCTGCCTCATTACACATCACTAAATCTAGAATTGCCTGTTCCCTAGTGGGATCCACCACAAGCTGCTCCAAAAAGCCATCTCGTAGACATTCCACAAATTCCTTTTCTTGGGATCCACTACCAACCTGATTTTCCCAGTCTACCTGCATATTGAAATCCCCCATGATCACTGTAACCTTGCCTTTCTTATACACCAGGAGATAGAAAAGGCGTAGCTTGTGCCCCACATCCTGACTACTGTTCGGAGGCCTGTACATAACTCCCATTATGGTTTTTTTACCTTTGCGGTTCCTCAACTCTACCCACACACGTTCTACATCATCTGACCCTACGTCATTTCTTGCTATCGATTTAATTTAATTTCTTACTAACAAAGCAACCCCACCCCCTCTGCCAACCTGCCTATCTTTTTGATAGGATGTATATCCTTGGATATTTAACTCCCAGTCCTGATCCCCTTGCAGCCATGTCTCCGTGATGCCCACCACATCATACCTGCCAATTTCAATCTGCGCCACAATCTCTTTTACCTTATTTCGTATACTGCATGCATTCAGATACAACGCCTTTAATCCTGTATTTCCTTTCCCCTTTCTCATTTTCATCCCTTTATCTGATGTGCTTGAAGTTAGATTCCTAGCCTTTTCCAAATACTCTGTCCTATTTTGTGTCCTGGGGACTTTAATAGCCTCTCCTGGGCTCTCCTTTCTTTTCAGTTTTTTCATAAGGTGAATCCACCACCCCCCGCCCCCCCCCCCCACCACCACACGCTAACCTGCTGCTTTGTTTCCCATTAGTCATACTTCTTGGAGTTTTACCCTTCCCTCCCAACCCCACTTTCTAGTTTAAAGTCCTGTTGACCACCCTATTTACCCTTTTCACTAGAACATTGGTCCCAGATCGGTTCAGATAGAGACCATCCCAACAGTACAGATGTAATATATTTGGATTTCCAAAAGGCATTTGTTAAGGTACCGCATAAAGCTACTTAATAAGATAAGAGCCCACGGTGTTGGGGGTAGAATATTAGCATGAATAGAGGATTGGCTAACTAATAGAAGACAGAGAGTTGGAATAAGGGGGGCATTTTTGGGATGGCAGCCTGTAACCAGTGGAATGCCACAGGGATTAGTGCTGGGGCCACAATTATTTACAATATATATTAATGACTTAGATGGGGGAAGTGAATGTACTATCGCCAAGTTTGTGGATGACATAAAAATGGAAGGGAAGGCAAGTGGTGAGGATGACACAAGGAGTCTACAGAGTGATATAGACAGGTTAAGTGTGTGGGCAAAAACTTGGCAGATGGAATATAGAGTGGGAAAATGTGAGGTTATGCATTTTGCAGGAAGAATAGAGAAGCTGAATATTATTTACATGGGGAAAGACTGCAGAAAGCTACAGCACAGAAGGATTTGGGAGTCCTCGTGCATGTATCCCAAAAAAGTTAACAAGCAAGTTCAGCAGGTAATAGGGAAGGCAAGTGGAATGTTGGCCATTATCTCAAAGGGAATGGAGTATAAAAATAGGGAAGTCTTGCTAAAACTATACAAGGCACTAGTTAGACCACATCTCGAATACTGTGAACGGTTTTGGTCCCCTTATCTAAGGGGAGATATACTGGCATTGGAAGCAGTCCGGACAAGGTTCACTAGGTTGATCCCAGGTATGGGGGGATTTTCTTATGAGGAGAGGTTGAGTAGGTTTGGCCTGTACTCATTGGAATTTAGAAGAATGAGTGAGGGGCGACCTTATTGAAACATATAAGATTCTTAGGTAACTTGACAGGCTAGATGCTGAGAGGTTGTTTCCCCTTGTGGGAGAGTCTAGGACCAGAGGGCATAATCTCAGAGTAAGGAATCACCCATTTAAGACAGGCGGAGGAATTTCTTCTCTCAGAGGATAGTGAAGCTATGGAATTTTCTACCCTAGAGGACAGTAGAGGCTGGGTCATTAAGTATATTCAAGGCTGAGATAAACAGATTTTTAATCAGTAAGGGAATCGAGGGTTATGAGGAAAAGGCAGGAAAGTGGAGTTGAGGATTATCAGATCAGCTATGATCTCAATGAACAGTAGAACAGACTCGATGGGCTGAATGGTCTACTTCTGCTCCTATGTCTTATGGTCTCATTCAGAGTAAAACTTTTTCAAAAAAATAGGGAAGTCTTGCTAAAACTGAGATATAGGCTGAGATATGCTCTCTCTTCATGGGGAAAGGAAGGGAAAAACAGGAAACTTGCACCTCAGTTCCAATCCAGCTTGTGTTAGGTTTTTATTTTAAATACATTCCTGTTGGATATCTGCAATGAATTTATTGTGGGTGGTTGCAGAGTTATAGTGGAGTGGGTTTGTGAAAGGTATGATGCTGGAGTAAACAGAGGTGAAAGGTGACCATGTGAGAGAAAGAGGAAGAACGAGCAAAGTAGGAACTTGGTGAGTAGAAAAGAAAATGAGAATAGGTGTACTTTGGGTCGAGAATGGCAACAAGTTCACACACAAATAAGGCGGGATTTTAAGGAGTGCAGTGGCTCCCCCCCATCCCCACACTGGCTAAATAGTTGGAGTGGGAGCTCATCCACGTTCCAGGCAGCTGCCCCACAGTGATTTAATGCTAGAAGCAGTGTTAATCACTTTATGGTGAGACTTCCACTCCTACCTCAGGAGGTAGTCCCTCCTTCGAGAAATGCCAGCCAACCAGATGGCTGGCAGCTCTGTAGGCTCAAAAGCGTCAGCTGGGAACAGTGGCCACTGCTGGGACTACAGGCAGTTGCACTCAGAAAGGTAATCAAACTTCTGGAAGTAAGAGAACCCTCATACATATTGACATGTGCTGATACAGGAACCTAGATTGGCGTATATGTACCTTATTATTAAGTGTGATGGGGTGTTTAACTGTGAAACACTATTATGTAGTTGTGCTCAGATCACATGCAGGAAAACAGTTCAAGTGAAATTTTCATTCTATAACGTAATGTATTGGGGCAATGTTGCACATATTGTTTCTTTTGTGAAAATTCATAACTATGCAAAACTGAAGCAAGTTAGCTTTTAAATTCCTATAACTGGGTTAATCATGCTGTGTGACTAAAGAAAACATATGTTAGCGCACCAATCTTTATGGAGGACAGAATGCAGAATCAACTTCTCCACACCAAAGAGTTCTAATCCTGGCTAGTTTGCAAAGTGATCTGTCAAGCAAAATAATTGGTGCATCTACATTCTATGCCATTAAAAGGAAAATACTTACGAAAACTCATACAGCGAGGTCCTGATCTTGAGCGTGCTATGGTTGAAGAAAAGGAAAGCCAAACAGATACTCAGTGTTTTTTGGAAGATAAGAAGTTAAAATTAATGGGCAAATCAACTCAGACATCCCTTGCATGTTGGCTGAAGAAAAACATTTGCAGAGGCCTGGAAAAACTCCTGATTACTTTGACCCCTCTCCAGGGACAATCATTTGCCACAGCACACAAGTTGTAAGGAGAAAAGAATAAAGGATTTTGAATTCGCACAATGTGAAGGGCAAAAACAGGAAACCACCTTTTGTAATCTGATATGTAATATGCCTTTAAGACAAGTATAGTAATGTAAGGCCACATGATCTTAATATCCAATAGCAGAGTAGCACAGGCTATTTCTATGTGCAGAGTCTTGAGTTAGTCACTGTTGAGTGAAGACAGAGTTTTATGTTGTGAGCACACAAATGTAGTTGCAGGGTTTAGTTTATAAATAAACAGAATGTGGTTATTCTAACTACGATCTCCGGATGTTCTCTGCCTCTGTACCAACCCAATACCCTGAAACAAGTGTGCAACCCAGATCCTTTAGCCCCTGCAAACCAAGGGCACTGGATTCAACAAACTGGCAACGAGAGTAAAAGCATGAAAAATCACGGAAAAAACGAAATAAAAAGTGATTAACAAACAAAGGAATCTAGAAGAACTGAAATCAGACTGTACCTCGCATGGTAACTGTAAGTAAAAAAAATTTCCTTCTAAGTGTCGAAGTGATCTCCTCAGAGCATGCTGCATGGAAGAGTGGTGCCTTTCGACCCAACCTTGGATGACTGGGTCTCACTATGTCGAACGGCTCACGTTCTTCTTCTAGGCGGACAACATTGCAGGGGAGAGAAGAGGCTTCTGACCACATGTGGGAGTAAAACGTATGGACTAATTTGGAATCTGCTGGCACCCAGTGCCCCAGACTCCAAAAGCTTTGCTGATTTAGTAAACCGCATAAAAAATCATTATCAGCCCAAGCTGTCGGTGTCGATGCAACCGTTTAAGTTTAGCTCAAGAAATAGAGCTGTGGGCGAGACAGGCAGTTGCTTGTTACGTGGCAAGTCTGAAGCAATTAACTGAATATTGCAAGTTTGGTACTTCTATTAATGGCATGCTTAGAGATCATTTGGTGTGCAGTATAAACGAAAACATGATTCAGAAGAGATTGTTTGTTGAATCAAATCTAGATTTTCAGAAGGCACTGGAAATTGCTCTTGCAATGGAATGTGCAGTGTGAGACTTAGAAGCCATTCGAGGAGCACAAAATGGCGCCGTCCTCCATGTTGGGCGGGGAGCTTCAACCAAAAGGAGCGCAAAGGTGGAGAGTTTTGTTCCAAATTTGGAAGCAGCCATTGCTAGCAGACAAATTAAAAGGGAAAACTTAGCAGAAACTGGCATAATAGTGACAGAGGTGGAAGCAGACAGTGCTATAATGAAACACCGTTTGAAAAGATTGAATGTTTCTCCTGTCATCGAAATGAACACCTCATGAGACATCGTAAAGATAAAATCAGGCAGGCTTTCAGACAAAAGCAAAAACTCAATGAGATTAGCAGTATTGAAAAGTCTGAAATAATAGATGCCAATATCTATTCACTGTATAATTTAAAGGTAGGAAGAACGGAGCCTATCAATGTAACCATGAGAGCGAATGAGAAGCCTCTCCGAATGGAAGTGGATACCAGAGCAGCCACTATGGTGATTGGTGAGCACACTTTCAAATACCTAAATCATGGAGAATGTAAGTTGAATTTAGGAGAAACTGATGAAAAATTAAAAACTTCCACAGGAGAAGACATACAGGTCAAGGGTGTAGGTAAAGCCAGAGTAAACTATGAAGGTCAAACAATGAGATTACCCTTGATGGTAGTAGCAGGCAAGGGACCTAGTCTCCTCGGATGAAACTGGCTGAAAGAAATTAAATTGGAGTAGACTGAAATCTTCCAACTGAGAATTAATAAGTTATCACAACTGCTACAAAAATATGCTTCAGTTTTCAGGAAGAACTTGGAAAATTTGAAGGGCTACAAGCAAAAATTCATGTAGATCCAGAGGCAACACCAAGATTCATGAAGGCAAGACCTTATGCAATGCAGGATAAGGTGGAAGCCGAACTGGACAGATTCAGAGTGGGCAGCTCCAATTGTACCTGTTCTCAAACCTGACCGAAGTATTAGAATATGTGGGGACTATAAATTAACAGTTTATAAAGTAGCAAAATTGGATAGACACCCCATACCTAAAATGGAAGATTTATACAGGAAACTGGCAGGTGGAAAGGTCTACACCAAGTTAGATATGAGTCATGCCTATCAGCAATTAGAATTAGAGAAGGCATCCTAGAAGTTTGTCACCATAAATACACATAAGGGATTGTACCAATACACCCATTTACCACTTGGCATATCTTCTGCTTGCACCATATTCCAATGAACTATGGAAAGTTTACTACAGGGATTGCCCCATGTTGTAGGTTATTTGGATCATATTCTCGTGACCGGACTCATTGAAAAGAAACATTTGATGAACTTGGAAGAAGTTCTAACATATTTTTCGAAGGTTGGAATGAGTTTGAAAAAGGAAAAGTGCGCATTCCAGGCAAAAGAGGTAACTTACCTAGGTCACAAGATAGAGTCACAAGACCTACATCCAGTTGAAGAAAAAGTGAAAGCCATTAAAGAAGCCCCAGCACCAAGGAATACATCTGAACTGAAATCCTTCTTGGGACAATCAATTACTATGGATGTTTCTTACCTAATTTGTCGACAGAACTGGCACCACTGTATTACTTGCTCAAGAGAAATGAGAGATGGTCATGACAAATACCACAAGAAGAAGCTTCCACAAAAATGAAACGGTTGCGAGTGTCTTCTACATGGCTAGTACATTTTGACTCAAAGAAAGAGTTGACATTAACGTGTGATGCATCACCTTATGGAGTGGGAGAAGTGCTTTCCCATCGAATGGATGATGGATCAGAATGGCCTATAGGATATGTGTTGAGAACACTTAGTACTGCTGAGAAAAAGTACCCACAAATTGAAAAAGAAGGCCTGGCAATCATTTGCGGCGTTAAGAAGTTTCATCAATATGTGCAAGGCCATCATTTTACTATCATAACGGACCACAAGCCATTATTAGGATTATTCAGTGAAGACAAGGCTATACCTCCTAAAGCCTCAGCAAGAGTACAAAGATGGGTGTTAATCTTAACAGTATATGGGTATACTTTTATTCACAGACCCGGAATTCAAATTGCAAATGCAGATGCATTCAGTCATTTACCCTTTCAAGTAACAGATGAAGATGTTCCAATTCCTCAGGAATACGTCTTGTTATTGAACTCCCTGGTCTCGTCACTGATATGTGCAAAACAAATTAAAAATTGGACAAACCGAGACCCAGTCTTATCCAAAGTGAGAAATCAAGTTCTTTATGGGTGGTCACAAACACAAGAGTCAGATGAAACAAAATCGTATTTCCAGGGAACATACCAGATAATCAGCCAACAAGGTATTTTATTGTGTGGAGCTCGAGTGATTGTTCCCCCAAAAGGACGAAAGCCATTGTTATCTGAACTTCACGGTGCACATCCTGGAATTTCCAAAATGAAGGCAGTAACACGTAGCTATATGCGGTGGCTGGGGATGGATAGAGAAATACTTAGTGAGAAGTTGTGTGCAAAGTCAACAAGTGCAAAAATTACCTGCAACAGCTCCATTATATCCGTGGGAGTGGCCAGGAAGGCCATGGGTAGGAGTACACATCGACTATGGGAACAATGTTTCTCTTTATAATAGACTTTCATTCAAAATGGATGGATATATATGAAATGAGGTCACCCACATCTTCAGTGATAATGCACAGGCTATAACAAAGCTTTGCTATAAGTGGATTACCTGAACAGCTAATATCAGATAATGGAACAGTATTCATAAGTGCTGAATTTAATCGATTTACAAGTCTCAATGGTATTGTTCATGTGAAAACATCTCCATAACCCATCTTCACACTGACTCACGGAGAGAGCAGTTCAGACATTCAAATCTGTTACGAAGAAATTATCTGGAGATTCGATAACGACTAAATTAGCATGATTTCTTTTCCATTATAGAACCACCCCTCATTCGACAACAAGTGTCACATCTGCATAATTGTTGAAGAAGCGCCATCTCTGGTCAAGACTGAGCCTAACCATGCCGAACTTTGGAGGGGGAAGGTATAAAGAAAGAAGGAAAGCCAGAAAATGGGACATGATTGTCACAGTCAGGACAGAACAGTTAACATAGGAGAGAAGGTATTTGTGAAAAATTTTAGAGAAGGACCAGCATGCTTGTTTGGTGAAATAAGTGCTGTAATGGGACCTCTTTCCTATCAAGTGAAAGTCAGAAATCGAATAGTAAGGAGACATGTTGATCACATACAAAGTGGAGAAACCAAATATCCAAAGTGATTTCACCAGTGCTTGAGACTGAATCAACATCTTCTGTTGAAAGAGCTCGACCGAGTACAAATGTAGGTCCGACTGTACCTGAAAGAGTCAAAGAAGCAAATTTACAGGTACCTGCTGTAGAACCAGATGCTCAGCCGACTTCAGTAAGGGAGATTTCCAAAGCAAACTTCAGAAGCTGTAGAGCTGAGACATTCTACACGCACAAGGAAACCCCCAGAGAGACTGACTTTGTAAATAATTGATCTGTGTAAATAACTTGATATATTTTTCAGTAAAGGGGAAGGGATGTAATAATTTGATATGTAATATGCCTTTAAGACAAGTATTGTATGGTAAGGTCACATGATCTTAATATCCAATAGCAGAGTAGCACAGGCTACCTCTATGTGAGAGAGTCTTGAGTTAGTCACTGATGAGTGAAGACAGAGTTTAAGCTGTGAGCACACAAATGTAGTTGCAGAGTTTATTTTGTAAATGAACAGCGTGTGGTTATTCTAACAATGATCTCCAGATGTTTCCTGTCTCTGTACCAACTTGGTCACCATAGCATGCAACCCAGATCCTTTAGCCTCTACAAACCAAGGGCACTGGATCCAACACCACCAAAAAACAGGATAACTTCAAAATAAGAAACTGAGACAGCTCAAAAAAGAGTGGGATGCACTTGCAGAGGCTGGCAAGCATGCAAATGTTGCTATTTCATAGAATCATAGAATACTTGTGTAAAGGAGGCCATTCAGCCTATTGAGTCTGCACTGGTCCTTTCAAGGAGCAATCGTATTTGTTCCACTCCCCTGTCTTTCCCCATTAAACCTGCAGTCTGTTCTCCTTCAAGTTTTACCCAATTCTTTTTTGAAGGTTACTATTGCAGTTGCATCCACACCCTGGCCCGAATCTTCAGGGGGACAGAAGGGGTCTGCACCTTAGCCAAAATGGTGCCAGAGCCCCAAATCCAGAAGGCACTTCCCCAAATCCGCACCCACCATTTTCAGCAGGGCCGGGGGGAGCAGGTCGTACTTTGGCCATGTGCAATTCACGGAGACAGCTGAACATTTAAAAGTGCAACTGTCTTCAGTTGGCTGCA
Source organism: Carcharodon carcharias (assembly GCF_017639515.1). NCBI lineage: Eukaryota > Metazoa > Chordata > Chondrichthyes > Lamniformes > Lamnidae > Carcharodon > Carcharodon carcharias. The sequence goes on along the minus strand of NC_054478.1, from coordinate 80,831,415 downwards.
ATTTTCATCACCCAGGTTTCTGAAACATGACTCATGGGCTTTACACTAGTTCTTTGGAGATGCAGGGTACCTTTTTGCTTAGCTCAGGTACCCTTTTGGGCAGCTTCAAAAAGTTTAAGCAAGTGTCACAGAACTTGCACCAATTAAATCACAGATATGTGGCTGACACCTAAGGGAACTGGAGGGTGGGCCTGTGGCCTTGGCAGGACAGATATTTTTGCCCCTCAGACTCAGGCACACAGTGGCAGGTAGGACAGTGTGCGAGAGATTGGAGCAGTGCACTTTGTTGCAAAGGGGCTGCAAAATGGGGATGGCACTTCAAGCATTTGTGTTGTAGAGGAACATGGGTGTGACCAACCTGAGGCCAGAGGAAGGGGAGCACACCAGCTGTTAGAGGTGGCACAGTACTCACAAGGGAGGAGGATGAGGAGGAGGTAGACAGCCAGGTTTTACCCTAAGGTAAGTGTCCACCGACGACAGAGATCATATCTTGATATGACAGAGCCAATGCAGAAGCTCAGGTTAACCTGAGAATTTGTTGCCTATATATGTGCCACATTCCAGCAGCATCTCTAACCACAGTCAGTCAATCCTCATACTCTGCCAGTGGCTCTCAATGTCACCGTGGCTCTGAATATTTATGTGGTCAGCTCTTTGCAGGGCTCACCAGGAGATCTCTGCGGCAGATCAGTTAGCTGCACATAGCTGCATCAAAGGTGCCCTTTAAGGAGGTGGCTGATCACCTCCTTTCGGCGGTCACAAATGGAGCTTGAACGGAACTGTAGGAACAGCCATGTGTTGACCCACAGTACAATCAAGCAGGCTATTGGCATTCTCAATGCTCTACAGTATTCCCCTGCAAGGGTCTCCTGAATAGTAGTGGTGTGCTGCATGCTACATAAGTGGAAGGGCTTACGAATAGAGGGGGCAGAAGCTGGGCCCACAGCTACATGATCTGAGAAGGAGGATGATGAAGAGTAGGAGGAGGCAACCCCTGTTCAGGGTCATGGATCTGACTCAGAAGAGGGTAGCAATGGCTGATCAGCTGATGGGGCAGGCCCATGAAGCCACAGTGATTCTTTGCAAGAGAGGGTCATTGCCAGAAGCCTGTTAATCCAGAGTAGGTTCACTTAGGTCCTGAAAGCTCACAAATAACATTAGCTAGTCACTGGTGAGCAGCTTCCTCATAATGAACCTTTCACATGGAAGCCACACATCTTCAGGGAAATGCCCATTTCTAACAAGAGAGAAAATCAACAGCACATAGTAAAAGTCAATGCCATAAACATGGCTGAAACCATGACCTTGATAAACCTTGACCTCCACGTAATGCACAGACAGACCTTGAGAAGCCCTTCACAACCTAGACTCCTCACATACATATTAGTGGCTGCAAATGAGCCGGCAAAGTAGGCCCTACTCAAACCATGCTCACCATGCTGAGAGTGTCAGTGGGAAGCAGGACCTTACACCCAACATCTACAGCTAGGATTGCATGTGTTAACAATGCTGCAGCTAATGCACATTGTTCAGGGTGAGGCCACAACAGTGTTAGAACAACTCCTCTAATAACCTTCCACATTATCCTTCCGCCACCAGCATCCAGTTTCAGGATTGTGCGACATCTGCAACATGCACTGCTGCCAGAAACCTCTGCTCCCTTCGAAACCATAGCCTCTACCACATGGTAGAAGAAGGCTTCCAATGTTGTGGGGAGACCATACAAATATGCTTCCCTGGAGCATACATGTCACCTTGACATGCAAAGCATCCATTTAGGTGATTGTGTAATACTCAGGTGAGGATGACTGTCTTTGGCACAGCACTCATGCTGAAAGTGCACCTGACATGATCTGATCTTTCAGTATGAACATTAATCCTCCCTTAAAGTCAATAATTAGACAATAAATGCTGCAAGGAGCCTCTCAATCTGCAACCTTTGGTGCACTTCTACCTTATCTGAAGATCTGGAGAAGGAAACAGCCTTCCACTGCCATTCATGTATGGACACACCCTTGCTCTGATGCTCTCAATTTGACATGGACTTTGTGCAGTCATCAGTGCTACTGGTAGGGACCGCCTTCATTCTGTTCACATTCTCATTGAGAGTTTTATTGTACAAAGCAGAAACATTTTTCAGTGTAGTGATATGTATTTTAAAAAGTGCATAATTTTGACATGTGCAAAGTGATAGTGTCACCACAGTGAACCCATTCGTGATTGAGACAAGACAGAGCCCTGCACTTGCAAACACTCCCATGAAGTGGTCCCCCTCCCCACAAAACTCTGTGTTGCCTTGGAGTGGGTAGAGGAAAGCTGCTCACAATGTAACACCCTTATTCAAAAAGGGAGGAAGAGAAAAACAGATCACTATAGGCTAGTTAGCTTAATATGTTGTAGTGGAGCATGTTGTAGTCTATTATAAAGAATGTAATAGCAAAGCATTTTGAAATACATAACCTAAGTAAGCAGAGTCAGCATGGCTTCATGAAGGGAAAATCATGCCTAACAAATTTATTAGAATTCTTTGAGGAGCTAACAAGCAGGATGGATAAAGGGGAACCAGCAGACGTAATATATTTGGATTTCCAAAAGGCATTCAATAAGGTACCGCACATAAGGCTACTTAATAAGATAAGAGCCCATGGTGTTGGGGGTAGTATATTAGCATGGATAGAGGATTGGTTAACTAATAGAAGATAGAGAGTTAGGATAAGGGGGGCATTTTCGGGATGGCAGCCTGTAACTAGTGGAATGCCACAGGGATCAGTGCTGGAGCCACAATTATTTACAATATATATTAATGACTTAGATGAGGGAAGTGAATGTACTATCGCCAAGTGTGTGGATGACACAGAAACAGGTGAGAAGGTGACTGGTGAGGATGAGACAAGAAGTCTACAAAGGGATATAGACAGATTAAGTGAGTGGGCAAAAACTTGGCTTGGCAGATGGAATATAATATGGGAAAATGTGAGGTTATATGCTTTGGCAGGAAGAACAGAGGTGTAGAATATTATTTAAATGGAGAAAGACTGCAGAAAGCTGCAGTGCAGAGGGATTTGGGAGTCCTCATGCGTGAATCCCAAAATGTTAACATACAAGTTCAGCAGGTAATATGGAAGGCAAATGGAATGTTGGCCATCATTTCAAAGGGAATGGAGTATAAAAATAGGGAAGTCTTGCTAAAATTATACAAGGCACTAGTTAGACCACACCTGGAATACTGTCAACAGTTTTGGTCCCCTTATTTAAGGAAAGATATACTGGCAACGGAAGCAGTCCAGAGAAGGTTCACTAGGTTGATCCCAGGTATGGAGGGATTTTCTTATGAGGAGAGGTCGAATAGATTAGGCCTGTACTCATTGGAATTTAGAAGAATGAGGGGCAACCTTATTGAAACATATATTAGGGGGCTTGACAGGGTAGATGCTGAGAGGTTGTTTCCCCTTTGGGAGATTATAGGACCAGAGGGCACAATCTCAGAGTAAGCGGGCATCCATTTAAAACAGAGATGAGGAGGAATTTCTTCTCTCAAAGGGTAGTCAATCATCACTGTGGAATTCTTTACCACAGAGGACAGTAGAGGCTGGGACATTAAGTATATTCAAGGCTGAGATAGACAGATTTTTAATCAGTAAGGGAATCAAGGGTTATGGGGAAAAGGCAGGAAAGTGGAGTTGAGGATTGAGGAGTGGCGGGGGTAGTTAGCGAGTGGCACTGGGACCTGTGTGTGGGACAAAAGGAGCTAATGAGATCAAGCTCTTTACATTGTGGGAGCACACTCTGATCCGAGCCATTGCCTTTAACTATAATCATGCAATCCCACCTTCACACTCCCTCTCATGCCAACAACCCCTTATGCTCCATGAGCTGACAGCATCACCTCCACCATTATTACCATGTTACAAAGGACCTCTGCAACCACCTTTACTCTCTGCTACAGATGATTCTCCATCCCTGACAATCAACCAGACAGGCACCCTGGCTGCCACCATTGTTGTCTCCTCCACATTCCTATTCACCTGTAGTCTTGCAGCCCCACCCTCCCCGGTCCAGGCCAGATGGCCTGGCATTATGGGCCCTCTTGTCCCGTAAGTACAACATAAAGAATAATGTCAGCCTAATTTGTAGTGTTGCCAGGGAGAAATTTCTTGAATGTGTCACTGCATCATAGTGGATATTCACATATGTGTGCACCTACAGGAATGGCTTGGACATGTAAGCTTCCATGCTATAGGAGGACTATGTGCCAGGTCTCCCACCATAGGTGCAGCGTTCAGATATAAACCATCACCTGAACCTAGTGTGCTTGTGCCAAACAACTCACCTTGCTAGAGCGTAGCAGTTTATGGGACCTCCTCCTATACTGGATTCATATTCGTTGGTTCCCTGTTATGCTCATGGCAGGAGCAATCTTTTGCCATGCCCTCCTGGTTGCTGTGGGCAGGTTCTGGCAGCCACATGGATATGATAATGCATGCCGTGTCTGGGCTTCCTCCTCTAGAATCTGGAGGTCCTGGTTATCGTAGCATGACGATGGCCCTCCCACTCCCTCCCCACTCTATTTGAGCGAGACGTGCTGGCAGAGAGAAAGAAAAGGCATGTAAGACAAAAGCAAAATACTGCGGATGCTGGAAACCTGAAACAAAACAGAAAATGCTAGAAAAACTCAGCAGGCCTGGCAGCATTTGTGGAGAGAAAAATAGAGTTAATGTATTGAGTCCACATGCCCCTTCTTCAGAGCTCTGACGAAGGGTCATACTGATTCGAAACATTAACTCTGTTTCTCTCTCCACAGATGCTGCCAGGCATGTAAGGCATCCAGCTTTGAAGTGTCTCGCACACATCTGTGTGCTCATGTTCACGAATCATGTTGTCTGTCTCAACAATGACTAACATTGGGTATGGGGAATGGTTCGGGATAAATGCAGTGTAGCCTTGTATTTGTTCGTGTGATTCCCAGATGGCATGCTATGCTGCCAACCACTAACTACCCTGCTGGCTTGTTCCCTGAGTCACACTGTTGTACCACAAGATTGTGCAGATATGAGGGTCCTGGTCAAGGGTCAATCAAACAGCTGTATCCTGAGGATGGGTGGAAAGAGGGTAGGTGGAAGGGCAAATGTGGTAGGTATCAATCACCCCCTGAGACATTATAGTAACTTGAGTCAGTACAGAATATTGTGAACAGCTGATGGTGCCAAGGTGCTGCCATCTCCATGGCTGTGTCTTCTCATGCTTTTTCAGCCTTAAATTGGTTGAGTGACCTCTTTCATTATAATGTGAAGGGGCAGTAGCAATGATTATATTTTCCTATGGCAAGTCCATGATGAGCCATCTGTTCCAGTGTTAATAACCAGTTGGACAACTATTACACTTTGCATTCACCTGACTGCTCAATGACGTCTCCTCCAAGGGAAAACAGTACTTCCATCGACTTCCTACCTGACAGCAGGACCTTGTTAGCGGCCTGCCTTTTAAATGCAACCAAGTCACCCAACCCATGCTGAGTCTGCCTCCACTTCTACACTACTTCTGGGGGTGGGCAACCCGAGTCCCATTAGGCCCCACCCGCCACATCACCCCCACCCCATCCCGCCCCCGTCTCCCAGAGCAAAAATCACAATACTCAGGGAACTTTCTCCCAGGTTCAGTTTGCAAATTTGGGAATTTTCCCAACTCTGTGCTCCCGACTTGGGAGTTAATGCGACCCCTTTTCAGGCTTTTCATTACAAATTTTAACCATTCATTGTGTAAAAAAGATTTGCTTCACTTGCCAATCAGCTTAAACTTGTGTTCCCTTATTATCAACCCTTCAGTCATTGGATAAAAACAAAAAAACTGCGGATGCTGGAAATCCAAAACAAAAACAGAATTACCTGGAAAAACTCAGCAGGTCTGGCAGCATCGGCGGAGAAGAAAAGAGTTGACGTTTCGAGTCCTCATGACCCTTCGACAGAACTTGAGTTCGAGTCCAAGAAAGAGTTGAAATATAAGCTGATTTAAGGTGTGTGTGTGGGGGGCGGAGAGATAGAGAGAGAGAGAGAGGTGGGGGGGGGGGTGTGGTTGTAGGGACAAACAATCAGTGATAGAAGCAGATCATCAAAAGATGACAACAACAATAGTACAATAGAACACATAGGTGTTAAAGTTAAAGTTGGTGATATTATCTAAACGAATGTGCTAATTAAGAATGGATGGTAGGGCACTCAAGGTATAGCTCTAGTGGGGGTTTGTTTTTTTTTAATTTTTTTTATAATGGAAATAGGTGGGAAAAGGAAAATCTTTATAATTTATTGGAAAAAAAAGGAAGGGGGAAACAGAAAGGGGGTGGGGATGGGGGAGGGAGCTCACGACCTAAAGTTGTTGAATTCAATATTCAGTCCGGAAGGCTGTAAGGTCCCTAGTCGGAAGATGAGGTGTTGTTCCTCCAGTTTGCGTTGGGCTTCACTGGAACAATGCAGCAAGCCAAGGACAGACATGTGGGCAAGGGAGCAGGGTGGAGTGTTAAAATGGCAAGCGACAGGGAGGTTTGGGTCATTCTTGCGGACAGACCGCAGGTGTTCTGCAAAGCGGTCGCCCAGTTTACGTTTGGTCTCTCCAATGTAGAGGAGACCACATTGGGAACAATGAATGCAATAGACTAAGTTGGGGGAAATGTAAGTGAAATGCTGCTTCACTTGAAAGGAGTGTTTGGGTCCTTGGACGGTGAGGAGAGAGGAAGTGAAGGGGCAGGTGTTGCATCTTTTACGTGGGCATGGGGTGGTGCCATAGGAGGGGGTTGAGGAGTAGGGGGTGATGGAGGAGTGGACCAGGGTGTCCCAGAGGGAGCGATCCCTACGGAAAGCCGATAAGGGGGGTGAAGGGAAGATGTGTTTGGTGGTGGCATCATGCTGGAGTTGGCGGAAATGGCGGAGGATGATCCTTTGAATGCGGAGGCTGGTGGGATGATAAGTGAGGACAAGGGGGACCCTATCATGTTTCTGGGAGGGAGGAGAAGGCGTGAGGGCGGATGCGCGGGAGATGGGCCGGACATGGTTGAGGGCCCTGTCAACGACCGTGGGTGGAAAACCTCGGTTAAGGAAGAAGGAGGACATGTCAGAGGAACTGTTTTTGAATGTAGCATCATCGGAACAGATGCGACGGAGGCGAAGGAACTGAGAGAATGGGATGGCGTCCTTACAGGAAGCGGGGTGTGAGGAGCTGTAGTCGAGATAGCTGTGGGAGTCGGTGGGTTTGTAATGGATATTGGTGGACAGTCTATCACCAGAGATTGAGACAGAGAGGTCAAGGAAGAGAAGGGAAGTGTCAGAGATGGACCACGTGAAAATGATGGAGGGGTGGAGATTGGAAGCAAAATTAATAAATTTTTCCAAGTCCCGACGAGAGCATGAAGCGGCACCGAAGTAATCATCGATGTACCGGAGAAAGAGTTGTGGAAGGGGGCCAGAGTAGGACTGCAACAAGGAATGTTCCACATACCCCATAAAGAGACAGGCATAGCTGGGGCCCATGCGGGTACCCATAGCTACACCTTTTATTTGGAGGAAGTGAGAGGAGTTGAAGGAGAAATTGTTCAGCGTGAGAACAAGTTCAGCCAGACGATGCCACCACCAAACACATCTTCCCTTCACCCCCCTTATCGGCTTTCCGTAGGGATCGCTCCCTCCGGGACACCCTGGTCCACTCCTCCATCACCCCCTACTCCTCAACCCCCTCCTATGGCACCACCCCATGCCCACGCAAAAGATGCAACACCTGCCCCTTCACTTCCTCTAAGGACCCAAACACTCCTTTCAAGAGAAGCAGCATTTCACTTACATTTCCCCCAACTTAGTCTACTGCATTCGTTGCTCCCAATGTGGTCTCCTCTAGATTGGAGAGACCAAACGTAAACTGGGCGACCGCTTTGCAGAACACCTGCGGTCTGTCCGCAAGAATGACCCAAACCTCCCTGTCGCTTGCCATTTTAACACTCCACCCTGCTCTCTTGCCCACATGTCTGTCCTTGGCTTGCTGCATTGTTCCAGTGAAGCCCAACGCAAACTGGAGGAACAACACCTCATCTTCCGATTAGGGACTTTACAGCCTTCCGGACTGAACATTGAATTCAACAACTTTAGGTCGTGAGCTCCCTCCCCCATCCCCACCCCCTTTCTGTTTCCCCCTTCCTTTTTTTTCCAATAAATTATAAAGATTTTCCTTTTCCCACCTATTTCCATTATAAAAAAAAAACAAACCCCCACTAGAGCTATATCTTGAGTGCCCTACCATCCATTCTTAATTAGCACATTCGTTTAGATAATATCACCAACTTTAACTTTAACACCTATGTGTTCTATTGTACTATTGTCGTTGACATCTTTTGATGATCTGCTTCTATCACTGCTTGTTTGTCCCTACAACCACACCCCCCCCTCCTCCACCTCTCTCTCTCTCTCTCTATCTCTCCGCCCCCCACACACACACCTTAAACCAGCTTATATTTCAACTCTTTCTTGGACTCGAACTCAAGTTCTGTCGAAGGGTCATGAGGACTCGAAACGTCAACTCTTTTCTTCTCCGCCGATGCTGCCAGACCTGCTGAGTTTTTCCAGGTAATTCTGTTTTTGCTTCAGTCATTGGAAACAGTTTCTCTTTGTTTATTCTATTAAAACCTTTCCTAATTTCAAAACACCACTATCAAATCTCCCCTTAGCCTAAAACAAAAATGAAATACTGCAGATGTTGGAGATTTAAAATAAAAACAGGGGAACAAACCCCAGTTTCTCCAGTCTATCTATAGAACTGATTCCAGGAATGAGGGATTACGTTCTATTAAATCTTTTCTGTACCCTCTCCAAAGCCTTCATCTTCCTTAAGTATGGTGTCTAGAATTGGAGACAATACTCCAGCTGAGGCTGACCCAGTGTTTTATATAGGTTCAACATAACTTCCTGGCGTTTTTACTCTATGCCTTTATTGATAAAGCCCAGGATCCCACATTGCATTATTGGCTGCTTTGCTAACCTGTCCTGCCACCTTGAGATATTTGAGCACAAACACCGAGGTCTCTCTCTTCTTGCATCCTCTTTACAATTGTGCCATTTAACTTGCATCTTTCCTCATTCGTTCCACCAAAATGCATTAGCTCCCACGTTTCTACATTGGATTCATTCTTCCATGTGTCTGCCCATTTCACCAGCCTGCCTATGTCCTCTTGAAGCCTATTACTATCTTCCTCATGCTTATTACATTCATCCAAGTTTTGTGTCATCTATATATTTAAACTTGTGCCTTGTAATCTCAAGTCCACATCATTAATGTTCATCAAAAACAGCAGTGGTCTGAGCACTGAATCTTGAGGAACTCCAATATATACCCCACTCCAGTCAGAAAACAGACATTCACCACAACACTTTGGGCCTGAAATGGGTTACCCCATTCTAGAATGTGTTTCTTGAGTGTAGGTATTACAATTCTCAATTTTCCTGTGCTTGTTCAGATCAAGGTGTGAATAGTGCAAACTTCAAATATCCAGCTCATCTAAATGATTGTGGCATTGGCCCAAGCACTTCATGTTCTGCTGTTTTCCCCAAGTACTGTCAACGATGTGCACAGCAGAAGGGTCCAGCAGCGTTGTTTGCAGATCGTGTGATTCAACCGCCCTCCTCTTCTTAAAGCCAGGCTGTATCTTAAAGGGAAAAAGATGCACTCAGCAACATTGCTGCAATATAAACGCAAAATGCAATGCAAACTGAACATGAGGGCAGAGAGGATCACTTGAGCCCTATGGAAAAGATGGTTCGCTGGTCATGGGGCATATCTATCTCTTGAGAACAGTGAGGATAATGCAATATTCCCGTCTTCTGCCCCTTCTCAACATAGATAGAAAAAGGGATGAAATCCTACAGTCAGATTTTAGTGAGCTAGGAAAGAGACTAAGAGGCAAGATCTCAAAAGTAGTAACCTTTGGATTACTCCAGGTTCCATGTGCTAATGATCATAGAAATTAAGTGGATAGTGTAGATGAATGTACGAATAAAGAGATGGTGTAGGAGGGAGGTCTTTAAATTCCTGGAATATTGGCACCAGTTCTGGGGGAAGGTAGGACCTGAATAGACCAGATATGTTGCACCAACAGAGCTGGGACAAATGTACTTGTGGGACGGTTGCTAGTGTGATGGAGAGGGTTTGTACTAATTTGGCAAGGGAATAGGAATGAGGATTAGAAAGGAGAAACAAGGTACATAGAAGATTTGGAGAGACAGACAGCACAGGACTAAGAAACAGTAAGGTATTGTTACTAAGAGGGAATATGGTAAAATCAAAATTCTGGTTTATAATGTATGTATATAAACACATGAAATGTGGTAAATTTGGTTGGTGTGCTGCAGGTAGGAACATAAGAATATGATGTAGTGACAATAATGGACACTTGGCTCAAAAAAAAAGGCAGGACTGTTTATTAAATAATCCAAAATGCAAGACATTCCGGAAAGATAGGGAAGGAAGGAAATGAGTAGGGGTAACAGTATTGATTGAGGAGAATATTACAGTGCTAGAGAGAGGGGGGTGGGGTGGTCAAATTATAGAACTTATCTGATAGGCCACCTATTGGTGGAAAGGATATAGAGGAGCAAATTTGCAATGAATTTACAAAAGTGCAAGAATTATAGAGTAGTGATAATGGTGGGGAGGGTATCTAATTATCCTAATCTAGTCTGAAATAGTAAAGGTGTAACAAGCAGAGAGTGGGAAGAGTTTCTGAAATGTACTCAGGAGAATTTTCTTGACCAGTACATTTCCAGGCTAACAAGGAAGGAGGCAGTGCTGGATCTGTTTCAGGAATAAGTGTCAGTAGGGAAACATTTAAGGTTGAGTGATCATAGTATCATAAAGTTTAGATGAGCTATGTAAAAGAACATGGAACTATCCAGAATAAAATACTTAATTGAAGGAGGGCCAATTTCATTGGGTTGAGAACAGACCTGTCCCAAGTAAATTGGGATCAAAGATTGACAGGTAAAACTGTAAAGGAACAAAGGGCTGCTTTTAAAGAGGATATGGTTTGGGTACAATCAATGGGCATTTCCACGAGGGGGGAAGGCAGGGCATACAAAGGCAGAGCTTGCGTGTTAATGAAAGAACTAGAGAATAAGATGAAGCAGAACAAGATTGTGTATGACAGATGTCAGGTTGATAAAACAGGCTGGATTTTACCAGCTATTTAGGGATGAGTTGGAAGATGGGGGGGTGGGGGCTGTAAAATGGTGAGGGAAGGCAGGGGAGGGAGGGGGGTGGGTGTAGAGGCAGTGTTGGACTACCAATCATCTCCCACCACCATACAATTTTACCAGTGATGGATGGTGGAGGATGGCCCTCCTACCCAGAGGCCAACTGAACCATTTAAGTAGCCAATTAAGAGTCTTTCTTGCTGTTGCTGACATTTTACCATTTGCAGATGAATCCCCGCCACGTGGGAAGACCAGCTGGTAAAAGTGGGTTGCCTCCTCTCGTTGGGAGGATGGTCTGCTTCTATAGCGCCCTCTTCCAGGTGAAATGCCAGCAGTAGCCACAGCTTCCAGTGGTGCTGCTGAGCTGCCAGCCCTCTTGATCTGTTGGCAGCTCTTGGGCGCAGGCGTCTGTCCTTTAAAGAGATGGCAGCACCGATGGTAACTAACTAGTTGCCTGACCACCAAAAAATGTGGCCAGGGGGCCTGAAAAGTGCCGACGTGGGGTCACCCATGCCTCTCCCGCTCATCATCGGGAACTGTGCCACGATGACAAAATTCAGCCCCACAAGTGAGAACCGGGCTGAATGTAGAAAGTTCAGGGGGGAAGTGAAAAAGGAAATATGTGAGGCAAAGAGTTTAAGAAGAGACTGGCAGCTAATGAAAAGGAATTCAAAAGTCCTCTATAGGTATGTAAATAGTAAAAAGGTAGTGAGAGGAGAAGATGGGGCCAATTAGGGATCAAAAAAAGGGGTCCATGCATGGAGGCAGAAGGCACCGCTGAGGTGCGAAATGAGTACTTTTTATCTGTCTTTACCAAAGAAGATGTTACTGGAGTCCTAATGAAAGAGATAGCTGAGATGCTGGATGAGCTAACAATAAGGTGGGGGTATTGGAAAGGCTGACTGTACTCAAAGCTGATCAGTCACCAGGATCAGATGGGATGTAACCGAGGAAAGTGAGGAGGGGAGATTGCAAAGGTACTGACCATAACTTTCCATGCCTTCTTAGGGATGGGTACCAGAGGACTTGAGAATTGCAAATGTTACATTCTTACTCAAAGAAGGGGCCAAAGATAACCCAGCAACTATAGGTCAGTTAGTTTAACCTTTGTGGTAGGAAAGCTTCTAGAGAAATGATGATCCAGGATAAAGTTAAAAGTCACTTGGGTAAATGTAAATTAATTAAGGAAAGTCAGAATGGATTTGTTAATGGTAAATTGTGTTTAACCATCTTGAATGAGATTTTTGATGAGGTACCAGAGGGTTGATGGGGGAATGCATTGATGCAGTCTATATGTCTTCCAAAAGATGTTTGATAAAGTGCCACATAACAGGATTGTCAGCAAAATTGAGCTCATGGAATAAAAGGGACAATGCATGGATACAAAGTTGGTTGAGTGACAAGAAACAGAGAATAGAGGTGAACGGTTGTTTTGCCAGAAAGTATACAGTGGAGTTCCCAGTACAAGGACTATAGATTAGTGACTTAGATATGGACATAATTTCAAAATTTGCAGGCGACACACAACTTCACAACTATAGTGGATTATGAGGAGGATAATAAAAGACTTTACAAGGACATATGACACGTTGGCGGAACAGATGGACATGTAGCACATGAAATTTAATGCACAGAAGTGTGAAGTGATCCATTTTGGGGAAAAAAACAAAGAGACACAATATAAAATAAAGAGGATGCAGGAACAGAGTGACATGGGATAAGTGAACAAATCGTAGAAGTTGGCAGGGCAGGTTCAGAAAGTGATTAAATTGGCATATTAGATCCTGAGCTTTAGAAATAGAGACATAGGCCCAGATTTTTGCCACAATGGAGATCCTCTCCATCATGGTGGAAATTCCAGAAATAGCTGAAAATTCTAAGTCCCACCCCCAAATCCGGCATTTCCCATCTTCATGGGGCGGGACTGGAGTCAGGCCAGAGTTCGTGCATATACGATTCATAGAGGCAGCTGGCCATTTAAATCACCAACTGTCTCCAGTGCAGTGGGGTTTTGGAAGGACAGGAATATGGAATCTAGATTGTGCAGAATAGAACAGGTAAGAGGAGGTCTGAACTTGGTGGATGCTCCTGGATAGCCAGGAGTGGTATTGTACCCCTTTGGATAGAGTTCCGGGGCGCATTAGGGAGAGGTAAAGCCCACTTTGGGAGTGTGGGGGGATGAAGGGTGAGAACTGGAGGGGTGTTTTTATATTATTATTTTATTTAAACAGAATGCTGGGGCACAGAGGCAGGCCTTGCACCCAGCCCACCCCTGCAGCCAGCAGCCTGCACATTTGTTCCAAGATCGTCTGTCATTCTTCTGTTTCAGCCTGTAACCACCACTCTCCCCGCCTCACCACAACTGAAAATCTGACCTGCAGGCAGGCATTTTTAAAGGTTGGGTTCAGCGAGCTGGGAGATCTCCCAACTCAGCGAACCTGACCCTGGGACAAAAATCTGGGCTATGCTATAGTGTACAAAATCAAGGAAGTTGTGATGAACTTTTTTAGAACACTGGTTTGGCCTCAACTGGAGCATTGTATCTAATTCTGGACGCTGCAGTTTAGATGGGATCTGAAAGCTATGAGCGGGTGAAGGAAAGATTTATGAAGGGTCCAAGTGACGAGGGAATTCAGTCATGTGGAGAAGTTAGGGTTGTACTCCTTAAAGAAATGAATGTTGTGAAGAGATTTGATCGGTGGGTTCAAAATAATGAGGGGTCTGGACAGAATAGAGAGAGAGAGAGAAATTGTTCCCATTGGCAGAAGCGTTAAGATCCAGGGCTCACTGATAGAAGGAATGAACAAAAGAACCAACGACAACATGAGGAAAATCTTTTCTTTTTTACACAGTGAGTGGTGAGGATCTGCAGTGCACTGCCTGAGTTTGGTGGAGACAGATACAATCATTGCTTTTCACAAAGGAGTTGGATAGCAACTGAAGAGAAAGAATTTGTAGGGTCATGGGGAGTGGCGGGGGTGGGGGTGGCGGGGTGGTCAGGGGGATAGAACTAGCTGAGTGGATTGCAAAGAGCTGGCATGAACCTGAAGGGGCTAAATTGGATTGGGGGGACAATTCAGGGGCTTGAATTGGTCTCCTTCAGTGCTGTAATGATTCTATGTCTGTTACCCCAGCACCAGGGAGGCAACATACCTTATGGATCTCACATTGACAGTAGCAGAACTGTGTCTAACCTCCAACCATCAATTCCCCAATTAGTACTGCATTCCTACATTTTGTTCTAACCCCCATGTAGTCTTTTGCCTCCCAGTGCTAGGCTTGAGACAGTACTTCTTTGAGGTGGTGTCCCCCTCACCTATATCCAATGCTGAATTTGGTTTGAGAGTGCCACACTCCTGCAGTGCCTGCCTCCTCCAGCCTTCAGTGTGGCCTACCATCTGTTGTTTCAAACTCCATCTGTCTGTGGAGTGAATACCTTTTGGAACTTACAAGGAAACATTCAACCACCTGTGTGCACAGTAGCGAATGCGGCTGCTCCTTAAGCTAAGAAACCCTCAATGAATCTGAGCAGCTGGAGGCACTTCATGCAAACATGAGTCTTCAGGACACATGAAGCATCCTTAAGTTTCCATTTGGCACAGGGATTGCAAGCTACAGGTTGTTGATGTCACATTGAGCTAATTTGAAACTAAAATAAACTCCTTAGATACAATGTGAATATTTATATATTTGCTGTTAGCTGGATCTGAACCAAACTGCCATTTTTCAATTTGCTCCTCAAAGCAAACTAACTAAAGAGTAAATGTTTTACCTAGGCTTAACACAAACCACTAAGATACATAAGAATATAACATATGTAATAGGAACAGGAGTGGGCCATTCAGCCCTTCAAACCTGCTCCATCATTCAGTGAAATCATGGCTGATCATCTACTTTAACACTTTATCTGCACTATCCCCATAACCATTGATGTTTTTAATATGTAAAAATCTATCAATCTCAGTCTTGAACATACTCAATGACTGAGCCTCCACAGCCGTCTGGGGCAGAGATTTCCAAAGATTCACCCTATGAGTGAAGAAATTCCTCCTCATCTCAGTCCTCTACAGCCTGTCCCTTATTCTGAGACTGTGTCCCATGGTTCTAGAAACCCAAGACAGGGGAAACATCCTTCCAGCATCTACCCCCAGTCGAGCCCTGTATGAACTTTGTGTGTTTGAATAAGATCACTTCTCATTCTCTTAAACTCCAGAGAATAAAGGCGCAGTCTATTTAATCTTTCCTCATAGGACAATCCCTCCATCCTAGGAATTAGTTTGGTGAACCTTTGCTGCACTCCCTCAATGGCAAGTTTATCCCTCCTAAGGTAAGGAGGCTAAAACTGCACACAATATTCTAGGTGCAAAAACTGCACAGAATATTCTAGGCGCAGTCTCACCAAGTCTCTATATAATTGCACCAAGATATCGTTACTTGTACACTCAAATCTTCCTGTAATAAAGGCCAACATACCATTTGTCTTCCTAATTGCTTGCTGTACCTACATGTTAGCTTTCGGTGACTCGAACAATGATACCCAAGTCCCTTTGAATTTCAACACTTCCCAGTCTCACCATTTAAGAAACATTCTGTAGCTGTTTCTCCTACCAAATTGGATAACCTCACATTTCTCCATTGTATCCCACCTGCCAAATTTTTGCCCACTCCCTTAGCCTCTCCAAATCCTCTTTGCATCCTCCCCACAACTCACACTTACACCTAGTTTTGTGTCATCTGCAAACTTGTAAATATTACCTTTAATCCCCATATCCAAATCATTGATATAGATTGTGAATAGCTGGGGCCCAAGCACTGGTCCTGAAAATGACCCATTTATTCCTACTCTCTGTTCACTGTCCGTTAATCAGTTCTCAATCCATACCAGCATATTCCCCCCAAATTCTGTGTGTTCTTTGTTTTCTAACCTCTTGTGTTGGATCTTATCAAAAGCTTTCTGAAAATCTAAATATACCACATCCACCAGTTCCCCTTTATCTATTCTGATAGTTACATCCTCAAAAAACTCCAACGGGTTTGTTAAACATGATTTTCCTTTTATAAATCCACATTGACTCTGCCCAATCCTACCATTATTTTCTAAGTGTTCTGTTATCACATCCTTAATGAGAGAAGTAGAGAGGGCTTTAAACTAAATAAAGGAAGGGAGGGATCATGTAGGGGAAGATTGGGTAAATTAAAGGGAAATGACACAGCAATAAATCAAGGTCGAAATAAAGGTGATGATAATCAGAGTATGGCAGGAAGGGACAGTGATTGCAAACTTAAGAGTGTGCTAGCAGGCCTGTAGTTCCCCCGTTTTCTCTCTCTCCCTCCTTTCTTAAAGAGTGGGATTAAAATTGCCACCTTCCAATCTGCAGGAACCATTCCAAAGTGTATAAAATTTTGAAAGATGACCACCAATGCATCTATCTGTACAGCAACCCCTTTCAACATTCTGGGGTGTAGATCATCATGTTCAGGGGATTTATATACTTTTAAGTGCCATTAATTACTCTTGTACATTTTTAAAATTAATATTAATATCTTACAGTTCCTCATTTACACTAGTCCCTTGATTCTCCATTATTTCTGGGATGTTTTTTAGTATTCTCCTCCATGAAGACAGACACAAAGTATTTGTTTAGTTTCTCGGCCATTTCCTTATTTCCCATTATAAATTCTCTTGACTGTTTGTAATGGACCTGTATCCTTGATTTGTTTCATTAGCCACGAATGGGACTCTTTCCTTGCTGGGTTTTTGTGCATTAAAGGAATGTATATTTGTTGTAAACTATGGATTAGCTCTTTAAATGTTAGCCATTATCTGTCTATTGTCATGTCTTTTAACGTAGTTTCCCAAGCAACCATAGCCAATTTGCCCCACATACCCTCAGTTTCCTTTGTTTAGATTTAAGACCCCAGTTTCTGATCTAACTACATCACTTACAAACTTCATATAAAATTCTATCATTTTATGGTTACTCTTTCCTAAAGGCTCCAGTACTACAAAATTATTAATTAGCTCTTTCTCATTGTGTAATACAAGATCCAAAATAACCCATTCCCTAGTCGGTTCCTCAACATATTGCTCCAGAAAATCATGTTGCATATATTCCAAGAATTTGTCCTCTACAACATCAGTACTAATTATGTTTACCCAGTCTATGTGTAGATTGAAATCCCCCATGATAATTTTATTACCCTTGTTATACGCACTTCTAATTTCCTGATTTATACTGTGATTTACATTACCACTGGTGTTTGGTGGCCTATAAACAACTCCCATCTATGTTTTCTGCCCCTTGCTGTTTCTTAGTTCCACCCAAACTGATTCTATGTCCTGATCTTTAGATTAAAGTCATCTCTCACTATGTACAAATGTCCACTTTAATTAACAGAGCAACCACCACATTTTCCCAGCTTCTTGTCCTTCCTTAATATCGCATACCCTTGCATATTCAGGTCTCAGCTTTGGTTTCCTTGTAGCCAGGTCTCTGTAATGGCTATCAGGTCATACATATGAATTTTTATTTCAGCTGACAATTCATCCGTTTTATTGTGGATGCTGCCGGCATTCAAATACAGAGCCCTTAATTCCATTTTTTTTTACTGTTTTTGTAAACTCTGGCCCTATCTGCCAGCACACTTTTAAGCTTGCAGTCACTGTCTCTTCCTGCCATGCTCTGATTATCATCACCTTTATTGCTACCTTGATTTATTGCCTTGTCATTTCCCTTTAATTTACTCAATCTTCTCCTACGTGATCCCTCTCTCACTTTATTTAGTTTAAAGGCCTCTCTACTTCCCTCATTATACAACTTGCTAGAACACTGGCCCCATCATGGTTCAGGTGAAGTCCATCTCAATGGTACGGTGCCCACTTTCCCCAGTATTGGTGCCTGTGCCCCGCAAACTAGAACCTATTTCTCCCACACGAGTCTTTGAGCCATGCATTTATCTTTCTAATTCTATTTACCCAATACCAATTTGCACTTGGCTCAGGTAATAATCCAGAGCTGAGGTTCTGTTTTTTAAACTTAGTGCCTTGCTCCTCATTACTCTATACAGAACCACTTTCTTAGCTCTACCTATGTTGTTAGTGTCTACATGAACCACAACAACTGCATTCTCCCCCTCCCGCTAAGTTCCTCTCCAGCCCTGAGCAGACATCCTGAACCCTGGCACTGGGCAGACAATACAGCTTCTGGATTCTTGCTGTTAGCTGCAGAGAGCAGTGTCTATCCTCTTGACTATACTGTCCCCTACTACCACTGCATTTCTTTTAAATGGCTTCCAGTACCATAGTGCCATGGTCAGTCTGCTCATCCATACTGCAGGCCTCGCTTTTGTCCATACAAGCTGCAAGAACCTCAAACATTTTGCTCAATTGCATGGGCTCAGGTTCTGCCACTCTTATCTTCTTGATCCCTTACTTGCCTGTCTCACGCACATCTTCCTGTCCCTGACCACTGACCAAATCAGATGACACTACTTAGGGGGGTATGAATGCCTTCTGGAACAAAACGTCCAGGTAACTTTCTCCCTCCCCAATGCATCGCAAGGTCTGCAGCTCAGTCTCCAGCTCATTAATTCTGATCCAAAGCTCCTCAAGCCACAGATACTTACTTCAGATGTGGTTGCCATGAATTGCATTGGCATCCAGGAAATCCCACATGCTGCACCAATGACACATCACCCTTTCTGCCATATTTGTTGTGTTAATTAAGTTTATTTTTCTTAATTAACTTATAATTCCCCATTGCACCTAACTCCCTCATTCACCAAACTCCCAGCTTGACACTGTGCACAGAAGCAGCACTGATAAACCCCTCTATTTAGGCTTTCTGAAAAACAAATAAGTCAAGCTCTATCGAAGCTCAGAAACCCAATTAACTAGCTACAGCTGCTCGCAGAGAGCTTGTACATCCCTGTTTATGACTGGAATAAACTTAACTTACCTCTTAACTTAAACAGTAATTTTTAGTTAATTGCTAAATTAAAAAAAAAGCTAGACTTGAGAGAAATTAACTTGAAACTCCCTCACTCACCAAACTACTGATTTCACACACTGCAGACAAACAGCAGTACTGAGAAACCCCTCTGAAAAACAAATGAGCTAGGCTCTACTGAAGCTCTGAAACCAGCTTAAGCTAGCTACCTAATTAACTAGCTACAGCTGCTCTCAGCATACTAAACACAAAGGATGGAATCACTATAGAGAAGTGGAGTCAGGTTTAGGTGGTAATGGGGAGTTGCATCCCCTATAAGTGGTATTGCATCAGAATCCTGACACCATGGGTTTCACCTAGATGGCTTCAAAGGTGAGTGAAGAAACATTGTGCAGCTGTCAGGTTAGGAATTCAAATAGGTCATTAAGTTGTGTTTTACCAAGGATTCTTACTTGAACTGCCAGGCTTGGCCTAAATAGTCAAGTGGTTATGGTACTGGGTTTGTAACCCCAAGATCAAGAGTTCAAATCTCACAATGGTAAACTATGAAACAATGTAACCTCATCTGAATAGGAACAGATGGAAACAGGTTTGTACTCAAAAGAGTTACTTGAGCTGCCAGTGGTCCAATTTCCTGAGCTTGTCGGATTCTCATCATAATTACTGAGATGAGTGCACAGCAGGGAATGATTCTGCAGTGAAACTGACAGGCTGGGAAGCCTTTGATCAGTGACACTGAAGAGCTGCAGCCACAGTCAGGAAAAAGGCTGCTCCTCACAACACTCCTTCTCACAGGGTGCTTTCAGTACTTCTAGGAAATTGTTTCACCTGTCTTGCACATGACTCACTTTTAGCTGCATTTCCCTGTTGTTA
Source organism: Carcharodon carcharias (assembly GCF_017639515.1). Classification (NCBI taxonomy): domain Eukaryota; kingdom Metazoa; phylum Chordata; class Chondrichthyes; order Lamniformes; family Lamnidae; genus Carcharodon; species Carcharodon carcharias. Next base: position 80,811,374 of record NC_054478.1, on the reverse strand, counting down.
GCTTTCACCATTGTATGGGAGCAGCTTGTGCAGCTACACTTTTCACTTCTGATGAAGAATAAGAGGAGCAGCAACATCAATATTAACAGCAGCAGCAACACTAGCACCAGCTGCTTTCTGTTCAGTCACATGCTGAAGGAATGGATACGTAGGGAAGAATTTAATGTAGCTGGTTGGGGGGGGGTCTCACCTGCCAGATGGAGAGCCAGTGAAAACCCCACATTGCCTCTTTTCAGAAGGCCTGCCACATTAAGTGCCAATCACCCAGAAGGAAAACCAGTAAAACTTGGAAATGACTGGTACTGGTCTGAATTGGTTTTGTACCTAATGGTACTCCAGTTCAGACCAGTACCAGTCATTTCCAAGTTTTCCTGGTTTCTCCTCTCAGGGTGTCTGCTTCTCTCTGAGGTTGTGCTCTTTCCTCTGTAAGGAGACAAATCAGAGTTATGAGTATTAGTATTGCTTGTTTGGAGGGGACTGGAGAACAACATTTGTAGAGGATGGCTGTGAGGAGGAAATAGGATGAGGTTGGTTGTTCCAATTGGGATGAGAGGAATGAGTGGAGCTGTTAGGTGTGTTGTTCTGAGGAGTGCTGTGCAGGAGAATGCTGGGGAAGTCTGTGCGGGGCTTGACACCTCAGTGTTGTGTGACTCACATGCCCTGCCCTCCTGATGTCCTGGGTCCACTTGGTGCACTGTCTCCAGGTCAGAAAAGCCACACTTGTTGACTTTCTCAATCACTTCCATGCATGCTTAGCTGTCCTCTTTCGTTCTTGGGACAGCTCACCTCAGCGCAGCCCCTCAGATCCCACAGCAAGACATCCAGGTAAGAGTGACAGACCCAGCGAGCAGCCTTCCCAGGTCTCCTCTCCAGTTTTGTGGTTGCTGCAGCCTCCAAAATCAGTGTGCAGGTGAGTCATTGTACCCATGTTTGCCCCCTTTAAATCAAAATCCTTCCTTTGACAGATCCAGCATGTGATGCTGCCCATCCTCTGACTGGTCAGGGAACTCAAAAGCGGGATGCTAATACCTTCAGTTAAGGAGTCATTGAAAAGCCCACTGGAGATTCCAACCGGGTTCCTGACCCACTAATGGTCCTGCCATTTGGCAGGGACTAAGCTGAGAAAATAATGCCAAAGCACCTAAATTGGGTATCTGGATACGTAACCTAGAATTCGGAGACTCCACCATTCTGTTCTCGGGTTCTGCACTCTTTTTGAGTTGGGCATGAGGATCTGCATTCTTTCTCTCCACATAAAACCTAGCCTCACCACATTAGCAGCTTCCACTCTGTTCATGATTCTCCAAGCTCTGTGCCAAACTATTTATTAGATTTAAATAAACAGTACAACTAACCTGAACACCAGGAATTTGCTGGTGAATGGCAGTTTTCAGCCCACATTCTAGAATAAGCAGGGCAGAGTTGAGTTTGGGAAAATCATTTCTTCTTGCAATTAGTTAAAAATTTAGATGATATGAAGCAGTCTAAATTGGTGGTTTTTTAGAAACCAGGGTCTGTTTTCATTCACTGATATAAATCATACCTAAACGGGTAAGAACTGGTACAATTTCCTGATACATTTTTAATTTTTAAATTAAATTTTAAATATGAGTCTATTTGCATAATTATTCACAAATCCAGGCAGGAGCACTTTTCAGCAGGAATGGGGGATTCTGTGTTAGTGAAATTTCGGGCAACAGTGACAATTAAAGTGATAAGGTGGGGGAATGGAGAACGAAAGAGAAAATATTCAGAAATGTCAAAAGGTGTTTTAGATCATTAGCACGTTTTGTCCTGAAGAGACTAGGATTAAGATGGCACAGGCCAAAGAGGAATATGAAACCCCATGAGCAGCCTTGAATCTGTGCACAAGTGATGGGACCCTGTTTGATGGCTAATGAACTAGTAATGATGTTGCAAGAAGTGGTTGTGAGGAGCATCTGCTCTATACCACTCTGCACTACCCCCATTACACTCTTTTAGCATGTCTGGATGGAAGTGGAGACAGGCTGAGGCCAGAGCTAACCAGTACTCAACGCTGCCAGGAGAAAGAAAAGGTTAGATAGGACCTTTAATAGTTTCAAAACAGTTGAAACAATCTTCTTTTTGGTACTTTAAACTTACTTCTGGTTACTACTCAAGACCAAGGATTTCAGGATGCTCATTTATATCAGCGCCCTTTGGAAATCAAATAGATCATTAAATCATAACATTGTCATTTTCATATCATAATGAAGCTTCCACTTCTTTCAGAGGTGGTAAATCTTTGGAATTCTCTACCCCAGAGGGCTGTGGAAGCTCAGTCATTGATGATGTTCAAAGCAGAGGTCGATAGATTAAGGGATACTGGGGTAGTGTGGGAAGATGGCGTTGAGGTAAAAGATCAACTTGATTTAGTTAAATGGTGGAGCAGGCTCGAGGGGCCGAATGGCCTACTCCTGTTCCTATGTTTCTGGTATGTTTGCCCTGCCAAAAATATGCAAAAGGGACAAAGACCCCACATTACAAGTCTTTGCCCCATTTTCCTCTGAAATAATGAAATAAAGTGAATTCAGGACAGGCAAATCAGTCCTATTGTCTACTAGATAATAGTATTTAATTGGACTAACATTTTAATCAATGTTGATAAATGGCAGAGCAACTGCTTATTACCAGTTTACAAGAAAACCAGACATAGCAGCTACATTTTGTAGAAACAGCTTAATTTTTATTTGATTTGGGCCAACATACCATACTGTGTACAATGCAACATTTGTTTTATTCGTGCTAACATTAGAGACATTTACTGTACATTTTATAACGTTATTTATAGACAATGAATACAAGGCAGTGAAAAATTGAACTCTATACCAAAAATGTAATTTAATGTAATAGTTTTGTAGACCAAACTTTAAACAGACATAAATTAAAATGTAATAAATAAAATAAGCAATACTTTTGGCACCGTATCAGTTATAGAACTGTCACTGACAAATGCATTAAGCAAGCTTTTTTTTTTACTATTTACACTTGCTTAATAGTGCTAAAACAAATAATCGGCATTCAGGGTTTCCCACAGATTTCCGAAAGTGTGTGCTGTCACAATAACGTAATGTTTAATAAAATTTTCAGCTGTCCGAGGACATGGTTCCGGGGGTGGTGGAGGTATTGGGATTGGGGAGAGTGATTGAAATTTCAGAAATTAAGTCTGGCGCATTCTGGACATATATCTTGCAACTTCTAAATTCAATTTTATGTATTTGAAATTCATTTTTAAGCAAAAGTTGAATAATAAAACTCTGGTGTCAATGGGGTGCCCAAGGTTTGTTAGTTGGGTGAAAGTTGGGTAGCGCTTAATTAAAATAATGTAATACTGATAAGAGCAGCAGGCTCCTGCACCATGCTGTTGAGGGTGCATGGAGCAACTAACATTCTGAAGAAAGCACCTTCCAAGCAAACATGAAATGCCTATGTTAGGTCACAATTAAACAATATATGGATGAAATGTCTAAAGCTTGCTGATAATTGAAAACAATGAAGTTACAAGAAATATTGGAATACTTCATCAATTTTATGTTGTGCAGATTGTGCTATTTTCCCAGTTTAAATATAATGTGGAAAGTTTAGAAACACCTTTTAAAAAGAAGCATCAATTGGTAAAAATATCAAATATTTTGTGCCATCATCTTAAAACAAAACAACCTGCTTAGAGGATCTGAATAAATGTAAACTGTTTAATAGATTGAAGGACCATCTCATCAGTGTGCTTAAATACATATAGGGCAATTCTTGGCACAAATTCTTCTGCATTGTAGATAAAAGAATCTGCAAAAAAGAAAACCCTACTTTCTCCTTTTAACTATCAATACATAATAAGACGTCGAGGATATTTTGGTCTTTGTGAAACACAGTATGTATTCCAAATCTTGGAAGAGGCAGGCATAATTGTTGTAACACGGGGCTAAAGTCAATTCCAATTCAGAAAGGTCTTCCTCTGAGTTGAAGGCAGTTACAATACTGCCCTTTTTCAATAATAATTATTCTTAACACTGCAAACCACCAAATGCCCATTGTGCTGAAATACAATAAATATTTTCTTTTATGGCAGTGCAATAGTGAAAAATTATTAGGATCGGCGTGGCTCCAACCTGTGAGACAACTGTGATAAAGTCCTCTGATTGTCGATTACATTAAGCTGTCGAACATATGCACGGACATCTTGATGGTTCTTGTTTGTAAGTGATGAATCTGGATCTGATGAAAGAAAAATATTGCTGGCTGAACAAGTTACAAAGCAAATTTAAATTTAGGCAGATAGTGTCAAGGAAGTCAATCAGAAGCAGTAAAGCTATTTGATGAAAGAAGTGATCGAGGGGTATAGGAGTACAATGATGATTTTAATCTTTGGGACTGGTTGGCTGGAGAACAAAAGACTTTGCCAGTCCTGTATATTCCTGTGCTCCTAAAGATTGAACTAAGAGTTTTGATCCATTTTAGTAAGCACTGAATAATACATATACTATTTGAAGCAAACAAACAGTATATTTGCTTCTCTCTGACTGACTGCTGCAGTGCCTCCATGCCATAATGAAGGAGATGAATACAGCAGAATACCAATGCTCAAATGAGGGAGATTTCAGCTGCCTCATGTCCCATTCAGAGTGAAAAACACAGCAGAAGGCAGAACATTTCTTAAAAAAAGGAACTACTCACTAGCTGCCTGAGGCCACACAACTCCATTTTGAAAGACCTTAAAACAGTCTGCCTAGCGCTCCCAATCGAAATAGGCTTATTATAGTATTTAAATTGGGGTCTTATACCTTTTCTTCCAATGCAGTTTTGTTTTTTCTACCTGTTACTGGTTGCTTTTACTGGTTCTCCCTCCCTTAAATGCTTACATTTGGCTTGGCTCAATGGAGGAGCGGGATCTCCCCCAACCTCCGATCAGCGGTGAGCTGCCCATCAGTACTTGTTGAACAAAAGCAGTTTGCTGAAAGCATCTAAATGAGATGCAGCCGCAAAAATGGTTTGGGATACTCACATAATTGGGCGACCGCTCTGAACGCTGTTCCCACCACTTGCCCGATGTGGATGTAAAATTAAAAATCGCCTCTTGAGTATTAGGGGTAACATTTTTGACAAGGCATTCAGAACCCCCTCAGAGACAAAACAGTGGAAGCAGAATGTTGCCATTCTTTAATTCCTCCACCAAAGGAAAAAGTCAATGGGCAGAAATTCAAAATGCTGTTGTGCGGGATTTTGTTTGTTTCTAAATTTTGTTCTGAATTATTGTACTGGTAGAAGCTCAGGAGAAACCAAAGTTATCCCATAAAATTTAATAGTGCATGAGGCCCATTCTCCAGTGCATCCTTGTCCACAGGAATACATCGAGCTGCATAAAAGAATATCAAAAAGCTTATAAATAAGCTGAAACTAACATTCATAAATGGGCCAAAGTGCATTTTATTTGGGATACTTAGAAAATTGGAGAAATACAGGCATCCCAACTTGGTAGAAATCATACTAGTCATTAGGTCATACTAAGAATATAGTGAAGGGGATAAAGCATTCATTTGCCCAATCATACATGAGAAATCATGACAGATAGCAAAATCAAGACATCCTTCATCAACAAGAAAATGATTTTTATGTATAGACTGGATTTTCGAGTTAACCCTTAGATCCAAGTAGAAAATATCCAAAGTTTGTTATGCTGATCCAGTTGGGTTCATTTGTTTTTTGCTCCCCATGTAAAGTCCTTCAGGAACAGAGCACCAGTAGCCTGTTCTCAAACTGCAGGATACTTTAATACAACTGGTGAGTTAAGTTTGTTGCTTGAGTGTAAAAAGTTTTCATAATATTTTATATATCATTAATATGTTTGTTACCAATTTGTGTCTATCAACATCTAGACTGCTGAGGGAATCCTCACATAGAAGTTTAAGTAGGAGTTCTAAGGGTAACCTCCGAATATCTGGCACTCAGTTCATATTCACATACTACTGACTTACTAAAAGGCTGACTTCTGCAGTGTCTGGCTGTCCGCACTGTGTTGCCAATCATATGCTGAAACAAAAATAAAAACATTAAATGTCAACCAAACTGAAGCATAAAAATCTTGTTAAAGCATCAATTTTACAAAGTCAATGGGCTTATTGATCCTCATCCCTTAGAATAAATGAAAATAAACTTGTTTTGGAATGGGGGAAAGTTTGACAGAACCAAAAACAAGCAAGGGATTGCGATGTGCAATTAACCTGCACACATTCTTTCCGACTTTTTCCGCTTCTGCTTTGTGCTACCTGCTGAAATGATAGTAGAGTGCATTCCAGAGCTAAATGCACAGTTCTCACTCCTCAACAGAAGGCCCAAGTTCATGCAAGGCAAACAACGCTAAAGCGAGCTTACACTACTTAAAACCTCTTAATGGGAAGGTGCATTCTGGCTGGAATAAGTGCTGGAAGTGACTGGGGAAAATATTTTGAGGAGGAACTCTGACTGCGGCACAACATTACACAAAGTGTACTCCCAGGTTTTCAGATGCAGTGCTGGAGGCCTTGGGGTGGACAGGAGGAGAGAGGTCCTCTATTTACATTGAGCCAGGAGGCTCTCTGGACAAATTCCCAGAAGGCAGTCACAGCAAATGGTTATCGGGGTCAATGTAAGCAGGGCAGCGCCAAGGACCTTGATGCAGTACCACAAATTTTATGACCTCACACAAGTGGTCAAGGTCCATGAATTCATTTTTCAAATTCCTATTCCTTACGGCTGAGCCACAAAGCTCTGACACTGCTCAACAGACCACCCCACCCCCATCAATTATCAACAATCTTTATCAAGCAGGACCATAGCTTTACCTAATCTCTCAAACTCTTACCACTGCTGCAAGCCTCATACCCACACCTCACAGCATGCACACACTGTAAGCTATTCAACCATGACAGGCACATCACCCAAACACGTTGCGCCACACTCACTGATACACCTCCCTCTCTCTTGTAGGATGAGGTGGTGTACGACTGGAGGGAGCAGCACCTAATTGATGGGAGAGAGGCACAACGACAATGTCCTTAGCCATGGAGGAGACAGCAGCCATCATCACTGGGGCAGCCACGACTGAGGGTGTGGCAATGGTGAGGATGAAATAATAAAAGATGACAGTATCCTCATACCTAATCTTCCTTCTCACATCCCACTTTCCCCTCATCACGTAACCTCTTCTGATTCTCACCATAACCCTAACCTTGTGCCCTTCCCCTTTCAGATACCCAAAAGCTGCAACCTGGCAAGGCAGTGCAGGAAGGGCAAGAGATGGAAGAGCAGGGAGCCAGTGATGTAGAAAAAGGAACATCATTTGCTCTCACACACACAGCCACCAGCTGATACTGACACCGTGCGTACTTTTGAAACATCAGTGTCATGAAGATGTGCTTTATGTCAAATAATGATTTTTAATCTGCTATCTGGAAACCTGAAATAAACTTTTAAAAAAACAGGTTTTTCAATAGCAATACAAGGCACTAAAAAAAAGAGGCAGGTGGGATCCCACTTAGGTCTTCTCCATGTGACAAGCCAACCCCATATTTTGCTGAGGAAACCAGTGTTTAGAACAAATACAGGGTTGGCTTGTCATATGGAGAAGACCTAAATGGGATTCCACCTGCCTCTTTTTTTCTCTAACCCAACGGGTAACCTTCGAGCCCTGTTTTCTGACTGCAATCATCCAGGGACACCCCACCGCTGACAGAGATTTCTTAAAAGAATCTAACCCAGCATTACTGTCTCCCGAAGAACAACAAAAATCAGCCATTTACTTCTTTAAATCAGAAGCATCGAGACCATCAAATTCAGCCTGAAGCCAGCCGAGTCACCAAACTATAGAGTATATACTCTCACTTTTTGTATGGGCTCTAATTTGGCAAATCTATCCTTCCCCATTCTGGTGTCACACTCGAGGGAGCGTGCGCGCTTGTGCAAGGCAGTGTGCGTGCCACGTGCGAGGTGTTGGGGGGAAGGAGTGTATGAGAGCGAGCGCACGTACTTCAAGTGCACGTATCTCATGCGTGTGTGTGTGTGCATGTACGTACTCTGAGCACGTGTGCACGGACGGTGCATATTTTACTTAGATTGGTTTAAGTATAATATCTTTCTTTGTTAAACTCAAGAAAACCTGTCCTATTGGTTCTTTTATGATCACAGTGCGAAAACAGTTAGGTTTTCGCTGCATTGGCAACTATACCTTTTCAAAAAAAAAAACCTGCTGAGGTCAAATAAGGAAAGGACAAAGAGGGGAGCCATTCGACCCCTCCTCACCTGGTCGTAACACTGGGCATGTGTGGCCTTCAACCAGGCCAGGGGGAAAGGGTAGCACAGGTGCCAGCTTGTCAGAGGATGAGGCTGCTCATGGGTTCTACTGCAGAGGACATAGATGAGGACATTGACAGGGCAGCCTCAGCAAAAGTCTGATGGGTATGCACAAAGTGATGCTTGATGCATTGGTAGGCCTGCCAGAAAGCCTGCTGTCACGCACCAGCATTGCATAGAGCTTTGCACAGGGCTTGGAGCCTATTTATTCCTGCGTAGGACAGGCGGTCAACTCCATGAGAACACTTGTGGACTCAATCATGGTGCAGCATCTGATGGCCATTGTCTCAGCTTCCATTAGAGCATAAGCAGAAACCATGCAAGATCTGGTGCTACAGTGGAAGCTCAGGTTGAAGCCATGCAAGCTCAGACTGCTGTCATCAGAGCTGTGGACAGCAGTGTGTTAAGGGGCTTCAGGTCTCACAACAGTTCACAATCTGTTCTCAGATGTATTGCTATTTTACTGTGGTGCTGCCCTGTGGAAGTGGCAGTGGCACTTGTACCATGCAGCATTCACCTGTGGTCCTCCCTCAGGATGCAACTGTTAGTACTCCATGAAGTTGCCTGTCAGCCAGCCAGTCCAGACTGTTAGCGCCCATGCTGATGTGCTGCAGTCCAAAGCCAGGCCTTTTTTTTAATCAAAACACAATCTTTCATCACACAGTTTAAGTCATGTAAAATGGATTGGTCTCAACTTTTAGATACTGCATCAATGAAACACCACAATTTCTCTCAGTTTCCCAGGGCTTTGGGCTGGGGTTGAGGTCAAAATTAGACAGAGCTCTTGTTTCTGATCACATAGTACTGCTGGTATCTTTGGAGCTGAAGTAAAAATGAGTCACTTGCCTTGAGAAGAATGTTGAGGGAGGAGGAAAAATCAACAGTTTTAAATAATGAATTTTATTTGCATTGTAAAATATGAACAATTCTCTGAAAATTGTTTGTGGGGTGCATAACAGTGAATTCAAAATAGATTTGTTTCTAATAGGCATTGCATATGTATATCTAACTTGATCAAATCTGGGAACTGAATTCTCACATAACTCGTTACGTAGAAACATCGATAATGGCCTGTTTCTGTGTTGTATATTTTGCCCAAGTAACCTATGCTGATATTTATGCCATACATGTCCACACAGGCCTCTGCCCATCCCTCTTCATCTAACCCGATGAGCATAACCTACTTTCAGCTGTCACAGGTGCTTGTAAAATTAAACAAATCTAGCAATTATTATAGCAGGTGCTATATTAGAAACTTTACAGTTTTGATGTTACCACTATGTTGTATAAATAATGTTAAAGCTGAAACACTGGAAACTGCAAAAAAATTAAATTTTAAAAAGGCTGAAAATAGATCAATAGCTTAAGTGAAAGTGCAAATTCCTATCTGTGCTTCCCCCGCTAAAAAACACACATTTTGAAGCTTACCATTTTTTCAAAATTGACAAGCTGATCACTGAATGTTTTGTTGCCTTCATGGGTAAATGTCATGTCTGTAAAGAAAGAGGCAATCAGCAAACAATTTCTTCCAATTGCAAAAGACCTCAAGCTGGCATTACATTCTTCACACATTCCTGAACTGATTAATTTAATTAGGTAACATGACTTAACCAGCTTTAGCTAAGTATTATAATTATTGCTTGTTCTTATTTAACTGTTTTGGATGAAGTTATTAAAGGAATAAAAACAATCCACGGTTAGCAGCTTGATAAATGACATTTGCAATGCAAAAGGAAGAAAGTATGATTGAATTACCTTTTATAAGTAAAGGCATGAAGGGAATGATTGGTGGCTCCAGTTTAGCTACTGTAAGTCTGTATGCCCTATGGTTCCTGGAAGGATCCTACAGGAAATTGTTTAGTATTTAATATTCATTGAATGATTAACTCACTGCAGCAGATATGCGAAGCAGGTTTGCGCTAAGCGGAATACACTGCGTGCATAACTATAAAGCAAACACTATAACTTTAAACAAAGGAAATTCCTTCAAAAATACCTTTACTTATGGAACAAATTAAATATGTACACTTATTTTTACTGTACAGATTTTTATGTGCCTGACTTAAAAGACCATTTGTGATAAAGTTACATGCACACTTAAGGATCATTAAGATAGGCTCAAAACCACCTCAAGCTCCCGAGGACATAATCTAGACTGCCATCTAATTGCAGGGCTGGTTCTTACATTATTATTCATAGAATTTTTGGAATAAGACAATAAACTAAGTCTCCATTGGCCTGTTCAGACGAATGCGAAAGATCCTAAAATACTATTTGAAAACGAACAGAAAGTACTGAGCCCCGCAAACATTCAGCTTTCAACTAACGCCACCAACGCAGATTATCTGGCCATTTGTCATGTGTTTGTGGTAAAGTGCTGCACCCAAGATTAGCTGCTGCATTTGCCTAAGAACACTTTAGGATTTCCAGCATCTGCAGTTTTTTGTTTTTAAAAATAACCCATTCATTGTGAAACACTGAGGTGTGCTGAGGATGTGAGAAGTGAAATACAGATATATGTTCTTTACTTCTTTCTTTCTTATTATTGGTTTAAGAACCTGGGTTTCTTTAAGAACCTAGGATGAATTCAATTCCATTTTTAGCTTCAGAAAGCAGGAAACGGACAAAAGAAAAAAATGGATTGCAAAACTAATAATAAATCAAGAAAATACTTGGATCTATTTTGGAACTTGACACACGGTACACCTGATAAAACAGCATGACCCAAAAAAGTTATATATACACTGATCAAACACTCACATGATAACACAATGCTGCAAGGTTTGGTTTAGATTGTGGGTTTCCTGAGATTCAGGAAACTCAGCAGACTAGTGTTAAATTTCAAATGCTGAATAAAAAGGAGGCATACAGCCTCATAATACTGAAAACACCAATCCACCCAAGTTGGTCACCCAGCCCCCATCTTGCCTCTGTTAAAACTGGAAAGAGGTGGGTTGAGGTCAGTATTCAGACCTTTAACAGTTTTATCACTCTACAACCAATCGCAACCACCCCCACCCCAACCCAGCCCCCCATTTCTTTGGGGTTAAAACTCCCTCCAATAAATACAGCAGATGCAACATGCATGATGATGTCATAATTATGATGTACACACCGCTTGGGATCAGATTTGTAAACAAAAATCAGTGTAAATTTGGGGTGACATTGGTCAGCATGGGGGCAAGGAGGATACGGCATGTGGGGGGAGGGGATGGCATGGGGGGCAGTATGGGAGGGATGGAATGGCAAGGAGAATGTCATAGAGATTATATGATAAGGATGAAAGGAATGAGATGGATATGGTATCAGAATAATGGCATAGGTTGGGGTTCAGTGAAGTACTTTTGCAATAAAGATACTAATTTCACGGCACATATTTGTCTCTGCTGGTACCTGAATATAATATTAGGTATCTTTATCAATGCTTTTAAAGTAACTGTAAAAGTTAAAAGCATACGCACCATCAAGCTTTCAAATTCTGAATAGATTTTCTTGAATTTACTAGGAAGTTTCTGTAAAGATAGGGAGGAGAATTTACTTTTTGTATTAAACATGCAGTTGTGTGAACATCAAGGATAAGTCATGGGCAACATAACTGGATAATTCCCAAATGCTTGCTTCACGAGTTAGGTTATTTATCTCAATCCATGAATAATTATGAAACATTTAATTACTGCAATTGAAGTTCATTATTACTTTAGCCTGACTATACAAATTTCCGAACCTGCCATCCATTCCTTGTGATAACCAATCCTACATGCCATGGAGCTGCCATGGTGCTTGGAGCTTCTCTCTTTACCATACCTGCTAATGAGCATGTTTCTTTGTTGGACATTTTCCTCAAGTTCAGCAACATGGTCATTCTGATCTGAGAATTCACTTTCTACAACTTGTAGAGCATTTTAACCTACCTCAGGGATTGAACAGAAACTCTCGTCACTGTACTTAGCTTATTGAATATGACATGACTTTGACCCAGCAATAATTAAGGAACACCGTACCATTGAGGATGAATGGAAAGTACTAGACTCAGTACCAACTTGCATTTATATGGGGACCGTAACATAGGAAATTGTTTCAAGCCACTTCACAGAAGCGTATCAAACAGAAAACTGTCACTAAGTTAAAGAAAAATTAGAAGGGACGATTAAAAGCTCAGTCCAAGGGGTAAGTTTTAACGGCAGCCCTAAATGATGAAACAAAGGCGGTACATGGAGAGGGTTAGGAGGGAATTCCAGAATTTGGGACATAGACAGCTGAATGCATGCCTGACAATGAGTGATGAGTTGAAGGCTGCAGGGGTTGGACAAGTGACTGGAATTGAAGGGATGCAGAGTTTTTTGGCGGGTTGCAGGAGCTGCCTAAAATCTTTGATCATGCATATGGTCATCTGTCTTAATGTTGCCTCCTTTGGCTCCATGTCAATTTGTCATGCAGCCCATTATAGCTCATTGCTGCAGAAAGATTATACAACACCCCACCCCTCAGAATCCAACTTTTTGAATAATTTAATGGCCCTACCCTAAAATCCATTCCATGTGTTGACCATTGTATGAAAAGGATTCTACAATCAGTCCTAATTTTACTGCCTCTGACTTGATGACCCCTTTTCCCTCCTGTCACAGTTTAGTCTGCGAGGTCTCAGATTTATCTCTTCCATGCAATCTTTCTCATAACTGTAATTCATTTGCCTTCTTCAAAGCCTCTCTGTCGCTCATTTCTCCTTTAAGATGCTCCTTAAAACATAAGGTTGGACTAAAATTGTATACAGTTTGCGAATGACTACCTCAGAATCGCACTCTCCTGTTCTGCTATATAGTTCAGCATTACATTTCCACTGTATTAGTTCAACTACCACAGTGATTGACATGTTGAGCATCAATTCTTCCAAATTCATGTCTGCAATTGTGAAAGAGTGCCAAATCAGTCTTAATCCTCTTGCTTCAGTTCTCATTTTCTGCTATTAACAAAGTATTATAGAGGCTGAAAAGGAAATCAGGAGCAGGGAGGAGGATAACCACACAACACAGAGAAGGGTGCATTAAAAGCACAATGAAGGTGACACTCCATTCTTGATGACTTTTGCAAACAAAACGTATGTGCATGGGAAGACTGTCATGCCTATTCAATTGCATTTGAAAGCAAAGTACCTCATTTGCAACATCTTGTGTATTTCAAACTGAATACTATCTCTGGCAGGAACCAACAACTGAAGTGACTGCTGGACAGCTGTATATATATAATATTTATTATACCCATAAATTTCATAGCCATATGATATTTAATTTGCTATGATTGTTTCATGCAAGATATACATGTACAGCAGCTCCTGTTGTGGACACATTTAATTTTTTTTTGACTTTTTAAAATGATTTTAGTTGAAAAGATACACTTGAATGTACCAACTGAATAAAATATGCATCATTAGGTAGATTTGACCAAAACATTCACAAGCAATATTGACTTTTTGATACATTTATTGTCGCATCTTTACAGAAAGAAAGCTTTTGCTAGTTTACTTTCACGAGCTTTTACCATCCACTATTACTATTCAGAGTCATTATGGTCTAGGACCAAACTGATTGAATTCCCCATAGTTTATGCAGTGGGTCTTCCCACTAACCATTAATATGTGCACAGTGATCACAGCATGATCAGCGATTGAAACAGCAAAGACCAATCTAGTGTAAAAATACTTAACTGGAGGAGGGCCAATTTTATTGGGTTGAGAAGGGACTTGTCCCAGGTGAATTGGATTGAAAGATTGGCAGGCAAAGCTGTAACAAAGCATGGAGATCTTCAAAGAGGAGATGGTTTGGGTGGAATCAAGGTTAATTATACAAGTGAGAACTCCAGGCCAAATATACAAAGTTCAGAGGGGAAGTGAAAAGGGAAATGAGAGAGGGAAAGCGAGATGAAAGTGACAGCTAAAATAAAAAGGAAATCCAAGGGTCTTCCGTTGGCATTTAAATAGTATAAAAATACTAAGAGGAGGGATAGAGCTAATTAGGGACCAAAAATGTGGATCTATGCATGAAGGCAGAGGGCATAGCTGAGGGAGTAAATTGATAGTTTGAATCTATCTTTACCAAAGAAGATGACTCTGTTGGTATTATACTGAAAGAGGAGGTGGTTGAGATACTGGATGGGCTAAAAATTGATAAAGAGGTATTAGAAACGTTGGCTATACTTAAAGTTGATAAGTTAACAGGACCAGATGGGACACATCCAAGGATGCTGACAGAAATAAGGGTGGAAATTGTTAAGGTACTGACCATAATCATCCAAACTTCCTTAGATGCAGGAGGGGAGGAGGGGTGGAGGGTGGTGGGGGGAGGGCGGTGGTGTTGCCAGAGAACTGGAGAATTGCAAATGTTACACTTTTGTTCAAAAAAATCAGTGTAGGGATAAACCCAAAAACTACAGGCCAGTCAGTTTAACATCAGTGAAAGGAAAGCTTTTATAAACAATAATCTGGGACAAAAGTGAAAGCCACTTGGAGAAGTGTGGATTAATTAAAGAAAGCCAACACCTATTTATTAAATGCAAACAGTGTTCAAAATAACTTGATTTCGTTTTTGGTGAAGAAACAATGGGATTGATTAAAGAAATGAGGTTTTTCTGTGATCAATGTGGACTTCTAAAAAGCATTTGATAAAGTGTCAAATAATAGGCTTGATTGAAGCCATGGTAATGAAAAAAGGTCAATGGCAGTTTGGATATGAAGTTGGCTGACTGATAGGAAACAAAGAGTAATGGTGAATGCTGGGCTCCCCAGAGATTGCTATTGGGACTACAGCTTTTATTAATATATATTAATTAATGACTTAGGATTTGGGTGTATAGGAAACAATTTCAAAATTTGCAGAAGTCACAAAGCTTGGACATTTTGTGAACTGTGAAGTGGATAGTGATAAACGTCAAGAGGACGTAGATAGGCTGGTGGAATGGGTGGCACGTGGCAGATGAAATTTAATGCAGAGATGTACCAAATGATACACTTTGGTAGGAAGAGCAAAAAGAGGCAACATAAAATAAAGGATATAATTCTAATGGGAGTGCAGAGCAGAGGGACATGGGGCTACATGTGCACAAATCATTGAAGGTGGTAGGGCAGGTTGAGAAAATTATTAACAAGTATACAGGATCTTTTAAAGCAAGAAAATTAAAGCGAACATTTATAAAATACTGGTTCAGCCTCAACTGGAGTATTGTCCAATTCTATCGTTAGGAAGGCTATGAAGGTTTTGAAGAAGATGCAGAAAAAATTTACAAGATTGGTTCCAGAGATGAGAGACTTCAATTATAGACTGGAGAAGCTGGGGTTGTTGTTCTTAGAAAAGAGAAGGTTAAAAGGAGGTTTGATAGAGGTGTTCTAAGTCACAAGGTCTAGAGAGAGTAGATAGGGAGAAATTGTTCCCAATGGCAAAAAGGTAAAGAATCAGAGGGCACAGATTTAAGGTGAATTTTAAGTGAGCCAAAGGTGACATGAGGTAAAATACAGATAGTGGAGGTAAATTCAATCATGGCTTTCAAAAAGGAATTGGATAAGCAACTGAAGAGAAAAAATTGCATGGCTATGAGGGCAGTGCAGCAGGCTAGCTAAACTGGCCCTTCAGAGAACAGCACAGGTTCGAATGGTGGAGTGGCATAATCTGTGCTGTAAACGTTCAACAATTTTCAGTCTGAAATCTAATCGTAAGTCCATATATTTCATTATTCACGTGTGAGTAAAAAGCATTAACAATATAGCCTGGTCATACACCAGTGCAGGCCTAGCCCCCAGCTGTGACTTCTTGAGAACTGGTTGGGGAAGGGTGGGTGGGGGGTGGTGGGGAGAAGGAGGGGAGCGGGGGAAGAAAATACTAGAGGCCTGCAGGACTAGTTACCAAGTGCAATTATTAAAGGACACACTTGCAAGAAAAAGGTGGCTGCTCACCTTTGGCCATTTCTCATCTTGCTGCCTGACCTCCCGCACACACACTGACTTGAAGGTGCCCAAATGCACGCTTCATCACCAATGGCTGCTCAGTAGGCCTTTCAGAAGAATGAGGCAGAGAGCCACTAATACCCTCTCCTGTTCATTTCTATAGCAGCACTTCACTTGCATCTAATGCAGGTGCAAATTTTCGTCTGTCCTTCACAAGAAGCCTGGAAATCGGGTGGCAACTTTCAAGGTGTGATGGCTTGATTTCCTTCTGATACAACTTTGCAGTTACTAATGATATAACCGTATTGTTCTAGATTAGTGACATTTTCCAAACAACATTATATTTGAATTGGGAGTCAACCATGGCTCAAGTAGTAGCAATCTCCCATCTGTCCCATAAGGTTACAGGCTCAAAGCCCACTCCAGAGACTTAAAACACTTAAGCTAGGCTGTCAGTTCAGTGCAGTATTAAGGGTGTGCTGCAATGTCAGAAGCCGTACTTTTCAGATGAGATGCTAAATTGAGAAAACATTTGTCCTGCCAGGTAGACGTAGAAGATACAACGCTCCTTGCTGTTCTCATCGCCTCCTGAGATCCACACTCAGTGCCATGCGCCGCCATATGAACACACTTGACCTCTCCCTCCAGCAGCACCGCAGCACCCTATCTCTAAGCTGCCCGTGCCCCCAGTTTCATTTTACTCTTCATCTGATCCGACGCCTCAACAAGAAACTTTGTCTCTTTCTTTCAGGTGCAAAGGAACGCAAGCTCCAACAGCCCATCGACACCAACACCCATCCAGGACCCCTGCCTGTCCCTCTGACCCCATCCCATCTTCCAATCCCAGCCCCGGCCGTGTATTCACCATACCCCCTGACCTTCCCCTCTCCGACGCTGAACATTCAGTGCTCAGCAAAGGATTTAGTTTCATACCCTTACGCCCTCATCTCAATGAATTTCGGGCTTGGCACGATGCTGAACTCTTCTTCCGCCGCCTTCATCTCCGTGCTCACTTCTTTGGGCAGGAGTCCTCTCCCCGTTCAACGGATCCTTTTACCCGCCTCCAATATTCTCCCTCCACCTGGACCCCTCCCTCTGGATTCTTACCTTCTCTTGATCTTTTCATTGAGAACTGTCGGCGTGACATCAGTCATCTCAATTTCTCTGCTCCTCTCACCCACTCTAACCTGTCTCTCTCTGAACTTGCTGCACTCCGTTCTCTCAGGTCCAACCCTGACAAGGGTGATGCTGTTGTTGTCTGGCGCACTGACCTCTACTTTGCAGAGGCTGAGCGTCAACTTGCAGACACTTCCTCCTACCTCCCCTTGGACCATGACCCACCACTGAACATCAAGCCATTGTTTCCAGGACTGTTACTGACCTCATCTCCTCTGGAGATCTTCCTTCCACAGCTTCCAACCTGATGGTCTCCCAACCGTGGATGGCCCGCTTCTACCTCCTACCCAAAATCCACAAACAGGACTGACCCGGCAGACCGATTGTGCCAGCCTGTTCCTGCCCCACGGAACTCATTTCTTGCTATCTTGACTCCATTCTCTTTCCCCTTGTCCAGTCTCTTCCCACGTACATCCGTGATTCCTCTGACACCCTACATCATATCAACAATTTCCAGTTCCCTGGCCCCAACCGCCTCCTCTTCACCATGGACGTCCAATCCCTCTACACCTCCATCCCCCACTGGGATGGTCTGATGGCCCTTAGCTTCTTCCTCAAACAGAGGCCCAAAGGAGCCCAAAGAAGCCCAGAGGATTCCCCTCCACCACTACTCTCCTCCGTCTGACTGAACTTGTTCTTTCACTGAACAATTTCTCCTTAAACTCCTCTCACTTCCCCCAAATAAAAAGTGTGGCTATGGGTACTCGCATGGGCCCCAGCTATGCCTATCTCTTTATGGGGTATGTGGAACATTCCTTGTTCCAGTCCTACTCCGGCCCCCTCCCACAACTCTTTCTCCAGTACATCGATGATTGCTTCGGTGCTGCTTCATGCTCTCGCCTGGACCTGGAAAAATTTATTAATTTTGCTTCCAATTTCCACCCATCCATCCTTTTCACATGGTCCATCTCTGACACTTCCCTTCCCTTCACTGACCTCTCTGTCTCAATTTCTGGTGATAGACTGTCCACCAATATTCATTACAAACCTACCGACTCCCACAGCTACCTCAACTGCAGCTCCTCACACCCCGCTTCCTATAAGGATTCCATTCCATTCTCTCAGTTCCTTTGCCTCTGTCGCATCTGTTCTGATGAGGCCACTTTCAAAAAGAGTTCCTCTGACATGTCTTCCTTCTTCCTTAACCCAGGTTTTCCACCCACGGTGGTTGACAGGGCCCTCAATCGTGTCCGGCCCATCTCCCATGCATCCACCCTCACACCTTCCTCTCCCTCCCAGAACGACGATAGGTTCCCCTTTGTCCTCACTTGTCACCCCATCAGCCACCGCATTCAAAGGATCATCCTCCGCCATTTCCACCAACTCCAGCATGATGCCACCACCAAACACATCTTCCCTTCACCCCCCGGTGGCATTCCAAAGGGATCGTTCCCTCCGGTACACCCTGGTCCACTCCTCCATCACTCCCTACACCTCAACCCCCTCCCGCGGCACCTTCCTATGCAAATGCAGAAGGTGCAACATCTGCCCTGTTACTTCCCCTTTCCTCACCGTCCAAGGGCCGAAACATTCCTTTCAAGTGAAGCAGCATTTGGCTTGCACTTCCCTCAATTTAGTCTACGCATTTGTTGCTCCCAATGTGGTTTCCTCTACGTTGAAGAGACCAAACGCAGACTGGGTGATAGTTTTGAGAATCACCTTCGGTCTGTCTGCAAACTTGACCCAGATCTCCCTGTCACTTGCCATTTCAACACACCACCCTGTTCTCATGCCCACATGTCCATCCTTGACCTGCTGCATTGTTCCAGTGAAGCTCAACGCAAACTGGAGGAACAGCACCTCATCTTCCGACTAGGCACTTTACAGCCTTCCGGGCTGAATATTGAGTTCAACAATTTTAGAACATGAACTCTCTCCTCCATCCCCACCACCATTCCGATCCCCCCTTTTTTCCAATAATTTATATTGATTTTTCTTTTCCCACCTATTTTCATTAATTTTAAATGTATTTCCATCCATTGTTTTATCTCTACCTTTTAGCCTATTTCGATCCCTTCCCCCCACCCCACCTCCACTAGGGCTATCTGTACCTTGCTCGTCCTGCTTTCTACTCTTAATGTCACCCATTAGCACATTCCTTAGATAATATCACCACCTTCAACATCTTTTTGTCCTTTTGTCTATGACATTTTTTGGCTATCTCTACCTATCACTGGCCCTCTATCCAGCGCTACCTGTCCCACCCCCCCTTAAACTAGCTTATATTTCACCTCTTTTCTATTTTTCCTTAGTTCTGTTGAAGAGTCATACAGAATCGGAATGTTAACTGTGTTCCTCTCCGCAGATGCTGTCAGACCTGCTGAATTTTTCCAGATAATTTTATTTTTGTTATATATAAAAGATCCCATGGTGCTTTCAAAGATAACGGGAAATTTCCTGGTGTCTGGCAAATATTTATGCCTCAATTAATGCCACTAAAAGCAGATTAATTGATTGCTTATTTCAGTACTATTGGTTGGATCTTGGGTATATGCAAATTGGTTGCTACAATCCCTAATTTACAACAGTGACTGTGTTTTGGAAGTACTTCCTTGGCTGCGAAGTGCTTTGGGGCACCCTGAGGTCACAAAAGGTGCTATATAAGTTCTTGCTTTCCTCGCCTTATCCCCATGTTCCAGTTTCGCTCTCTACTTGGCTTTTCTGCAAATGCAATCAAAAGTATCAACATTTAAAACTGCAATTAGCTTTTAGGAACAGCACCATCAGCAGTATCCATCATCCACCTCCTGAGTTCAGTTTCTATTTACTTTGAATAGGTGTAACTGTAAACATTTAACTATGCACACACGCATGCACACGCACCTGCAATCATGAAATAAACTAGCTGCGGATCATATTTCTGTGGATAGGAGACTCAGAATCCTATAGTACAGAAGGAGCCCATCCAGCCCTCCATGCCCATGCTGGCCTTTTGAAAGAACAATACAATTCCTGCTCCAAGGCTTGTTCTCCACAGAGAGTAAATCTTCCTCTTCAATATCCAATTCCCTTTTGAACGTGAGAATGGAATCTATTTCTATCACTCCTTCAAACAGCTCATTCTAGGTCTTAACAACATACCCCATGAAAACATTCTCATCTCCCAGAGGTTCATTTCTTTAAAAAGCTCCTTGATATAACTATCCCTCATTTAGTGCTCCTAATGTACTCCCAAGAAATGGCATGCTGAACAAAAATGTGCTAAGTCAAAATAATTTTTCCATAAGAAAACAGGTAATAAGGATGGGTTACCTTCCTGAACTGCAATTTTTACATTAAGCTGTGAGCTGGCTGACTCCGGGGTGCAGGCTGGTGACCCTGGCTGCTCCTCCTGTCTGACACGTGAATTTCTGTCTGTTTACTTGGTGGTGGAATGGGAAATGGCAAAGAAGTCTCAGCCTCTACCTCAGCTCCAGCAACTTACTGCTGTTGGGCGGAAACATGGAAACAGAAAAGGTGAGGAGTGAATGGCGGGCCTGTCCTGGCACATTTATTGGCTGTTAGCAGGTAGGTCCCTGGGAGGGTCACAAACCTAGCTCTAGCTGGAGTTACCGATGGGAGAGCCCGGAGTAGCCGCAGGCAAACAGCCTGTGCAGGGGACAGGTAGACAAGGTGGTCAAGAAAGCATATGGAATGATTTCCTTTGTTGGATGAGGTATTAAATACAAAAGCAGGGATATAATGATGGGACTGTATAAAATGCTGGTTAGGCCCCAGCTGGAATTTTGTATACAGTTCTGGTCACCACATCACAAGAAGGACATAATAGTTCTGGAGAGAGTACAGAGGAGATTTACAAGAATGTTGCCAGGGCTTGAAAATTGTAACTATGAGAGATTGGATAGGCTAGGGTTGTTTTTCTCAGAACAGAGGAGGCTAAGGGGTGACCTAATTGAGGTGTACAAAATTATGAGGGGCCTAGATTAGGTAGACAGGAAATACTTGTTTCCCCTAGATGAGGGGTCAATTTCCAGGGGGCATAGATTTAAGGTGATCGATAGAAGGGTTGGAGGGGACATGAGGAAAAACTTTTTCACCCAGAGAGAGGTGGGTGCCTGGAATTCACTGCCTAAATTAGTGGCTGAGGCTGAAATGCTCAACTCATTTAAAAAAGTACCTGGATCTGCATTTGAAGTGCTTTAACCTGCAAGGCCATGGACCAGGTGCTGGAAAGTGGCATTAAAAATGAGCAGCTAGTTTCTTTTTTCTCTCTTTTGGCCAGCGCATACACGATGGGTTGAATGGCCCCTTTCTGCAAAATAACTTTTCTACGTTTCTGTGGGAACAGGAACAGAAAGATCCTGTTCCACCGGGACAGGGTGGGTACCTGTCCCGCCAGGAGAGGCCAGGAATTGGCCCCTGTCCCATCAAGAGAGCTGCCTATTCAGTCCCTTGAAGCTTATCAACCACGCTAAACCCAAAATTGACGTTGTGGCTGGCAGCGCTATTTGAAAAAGTTCCCGAATATGAAAACCGCACTGAAATGAAAACGCACTATTATAAAGCGTTCTAAAACAGGGAATTCCGATATATGGAATTTTAAAAATTGTGTTAGTACTCAAATTGCTGTTTTCCTGATTATAACTGACATTATTGGATCAGAAAAATAGTTGACAAGAATGGCTTACCTCCCAGGTCTGAGAGAGGCGGCTCACAGCTACATTGCTCAGTCCCATTACCAGAGCAAAAAATGAGTTCAAATTTCTATATTCTTTGCAACTGGAAAGAAATAAAAAGATTCATTAGAATTATTATACAAATTAAGATTTTTCAATCTTTTGTGTGTGTTTGACACACTCAGACTAAAAGCAAATAGGTCAAATTGAGCTATTTACCATTATCACCAATTTGTCTCAAACCCAATGTATTTTACTGATTAGCAGCATTTTACAATCCAATGCTGTGAAAATTGCTTCAATAAAGGTCAACACTGGCCATCTCAACAATAAGCATGCTAAAGACACAATTATCGATTATATTATTTGCTTATGAATGCTTACTTTTAATGGCCTAATGTCCAGTTTAAAATAGCATAACATGCACAGATCTAAACTTGGGTGACAATGCTTTTTTGGATCCCTCCCCTCATGATCAACAAGAGCTTCCCACTCCCCGCTAACCCCCAACAATAAGGATTTAGGAAGAGATTGCTTGTAAAATTAGGGTGACTTTTCTAGTCAAATGAACTGCAGGATGGATCAGTATAGCTTAATAATATTGGCAGATGTGAGAGCAAGAGCTACTTACTGTTGGCCTGAGCGATGTGTACACAATCACACAACACAAATGAGATTTTGTTTGTGCAACAGCAATAATATCTAACAGTTATAATCTCACTATGGGAATTACAAGGACCGGGGACATGTGTTGAGTAACGTTATGGAATTCTCAAAATTAACCTAACTAGAGATTTGGGTGTCCTTAGCTCAGTGGTAGCACTATCACCCGAGTAAGAAGATTGTGGGTTCATGCCCCACTCCAGGACTTGAAAACATAATCTCAGCTGACATTTCAGTGCAGTACAGAGGGAACATGGACTGTTGGAAGTGTTGTTTTTGGCTGAGAAGTTGCATTGACATCCAGTCTTCCCTATGAAATGGGTGTAAAAGATCACATGGAAATATTCAGCCTCAGTGTAATTCTTCTGGCTTTGTCCCTAACTTCCCTTAATAAACACCACTAAACCAGTTTAATTGGCTACGTATCTGGTTGCTTTTGTGGAGCTTTGCTGTGAACAAATTGGTTGCCACATTTCCCCAAATTACAATTGGGACTGCAATTCAGAAGGTAATGCATTAGCTGTGAAGCACTTTGGAACATTGAGGCTGTGAAAAATGCTGTATAAATGCACGCTTTTTTTCCTATCTTATTCTTGATGCCCACCTGTAATCTTTCCCATGGACCCATGAGAATCTGCTTACGTAAAATATTGCCTAATGGGCAGAATCAATGTATCACACAGACCAAGCAAGGAAAATAACCAGTTCTAGCCTCTAAGGGTGTCAAATCCTTTTCTTCATATGCTGCACTGTCCTGGTATTAAAAAGCAGTGGAGGTTGAAATCATTCCATGGCTATCGATTAGTCTTTGGTAGTATTTTTCCTTTTTAATCTAATTTCCCTGCATAAAGACCAGTTTTCAGCTAATTTCTTACTCTGGGCATTTCTTCAAAGCAAAACAATAGACAAAATGGCACATTTTCTCCAATTAGCATTCTAAAAATGGTTATAAGTGCACAATATTTAGTGCTAATAAAGTGTAAGTTAAATTAGATAGTAAATTAGTTATTTGCTAGCAGCACTATGTGAAGTTATCCAAATTACACATACTAAAGTCAATTAATTTAATTAACAGATATGAATGCTAATCATAAATCAAAGGTGAGCTCGATAGTCAGGATGGAAGAGACCAAACAAGGTACCAGTTTTTTGATAACCAACAAAGGAAGAATCCCAGTTTAGAGAGGGAAACAGGGATGTTTGTGAAAATCTAGGCTCAGGTTTAATCCTTGCTTTCCAGATTATAACCGAGTTGTGGAGACTCTGTAGCTTATCCAAAATGCCACTGGGAACCCAGATCTGGAAGTCCCACCCCATTTCTGACACATGCTATATTTGCTGGTACGGAAACGTGACTCAAATGGAGCAAACCCGAACTCAGCAGGGCCACTTGAGCTCAGTGCTGAGTTCAAACAGTCCCCAATTTTGCTGGACCAAGAGCCTTATCCCACAGTGAGTGTGTTATAAATTTTTTTAGAGTAGATGTAAGTGCTTGTAAAGGGCAGATAAAGTCTGTTAAACTGTCAAGTTATTCAAACTGCCTGCTCTTTAAAAATTGAAGAAACTGCCTGCCTGTGCCCCATTTGAAAAAAATGTGCTTGCAGTTTCAATAGCTGTTTGTTGATATAATCCTAAGTGCTGTCATTATAGCATTATTACTACTTGACTGCTTCCACAGTCTGTCATTATCACAGTGGGGGGGGGGCGGGGGCGCTAAGTTCATAGCTTGATTGACAGCTCCAAGATGTTATTAAAGGATTTTTTATGTGGGGTTAGGAATACAAATGTTTGTTTTTAATAAAGAATTAAGTACTTGATGGGGACTAACATGAATTGAATGGGCTTTCATGAATGAGAGTGATTTTATTTAGTGAAGTCTGTAATAGATTTTGAATTTTATTCTATTTCATCTCAGTATTGGCAGAGGTTTTGGTGGAGCAATTAGGGAGTAACTGGTTCCCCTGTCAAGTAGGTCAGTCAATGTTATAGATTTAAAATAATTGGCAAAATTACTAAAGGGGAAATAAGGAGAAATAATTTCACATACAGGGTTGTTGTGATCTGGAAAGCACTACCTGAAAGGTTGGTGCAATCAGATTCCTGAGGTCCGCCCATGGTGGATACTGGGTGAGTTGGCAAGAATGATGTAATGGCAAAGGGTGGTGAGTGGGATGCATGGGCTGGTATGGGTTGGCACGAAGTTGGGATAAGAGCTAAAAGGGACCATGGGGTGGTTGGTATTCATAAGTTGGCACTAAGGCAGCATAGGGACTATAAGTTGACATGCGTTGGCACTAGGTTTGCATAGGGACTATAACAGGTCATGGGGATGGGTGGGGATCATAAGCTGGCATGAGTTGGCTTGGCATGGGGCAGTTGGGGGCATGTATTGGCATGGGGAGTGGGTGGGGGGGTTGTGGGAGGTAAGGGGCAAGGCCTAGAGGACCTAATATTTACCTCAGCAACTGGCAGCACCTGTGGCACCTCCAATTTGTGTCTGGGGTTGGCAGGCCCAAGCCTTTCTTGCACCCGTCCCCTGGAATGAAGGTCCTGCCATTTGGGCACTTTTTCCTGAAGTAGGTGTGGTTAGCCAGGAGATTTCCTGACTCTGCGCACCTGCCTCGAGAGCAAAATTCAGGCCCTGGTAATTATAGGCCAGTCAGTCTTATGTCAGTAGTGCAAAAACTACTAGAGACCATTGTCAAGGACAAAGTTTACTATGAATTGCGAAAGCATGGGTTATAAAGGCACAGCCAGCCTGTTTTTGGTGAAGGTAAATAACCTCTGCTTAACCCGATTCTGTTACTTCAATAAAGAACTCAGAGGGAAAAAGCGTTTGATAAAGTACTTCAAAACAGACATATTCAGAAAATAGAAACACATGGGCCAGGATTTTGCCCTCGTCGGGTG
The DNA here is from genome assembly GCF_017639515.1 of Carcharodon carcharias. Classification (NCBI taxonomy): domain Eukaryota; kingdom Metazoa; phylum Chordata; class Chondrichthyes; order Lamniformes; family Lamnidae; genus Carcharodon; species Carcharodon carcharias. Next base: position 80,785,736 of record NC_054478.1, on the reverse strand, counting down.
GGCTCGGTGGGGGTGGGCGGGAAGCCGACTGCTCCCTGCGATTGAGCCAATTAAAGCCTGCCCAGCGTGAAACACATGCTGCAGCGCTTATCACTGCCTGTGTGTGTGGGGGAGGGGGGCAAGCGGGGAACTTTGCGCATGTGCGCGGGTGCACACAGGAGAAGCTCCCCGAGGCACAGAGCTGCCTCAGAGGGATGAAGTGTTCTGATACTTAAAAATAAACTATTGTAAAATGTTAAGAAACATGTCCCATGAGCAGGGATATGTTAGACATTAGTATGAAAATTAAAAAATTTTTTTAATGACAGATCAAATCCTCATCCCGCTTGTGACAGGAAGGGGAATTAGGCAGATCCGTAAATGGTTGCGGCTTTGGCTTCAGGAATCAATTCCTCAAACAGTGGAACATCTAGAAACATAGAATAACAAAGCTTTTGGGTCATTCGGCCCATCCCGTTCGTGGATGAGGTTTCGCAAAAAATGCCAAGGCCTCTTGGCCTTTTTGCTTCCCCGCCAACCACAGCGAAAAATTTAATTCAGTTGAAGTGTTAATGGCCTTAATAGCCCTGTTAATTGTCAGCAGATGCACTGCCAACTCCCAAGTGCACCCGCCGACTGAAATATCACGTGAGTGCGCGATGATGTCAAGACGTTCGCCCCATGTCATCACACGTAATTTTACACTCATTTGGGTCAGGTGCACGCCCTCCCGATGAGCAGAAAATTCTGCCCACGGTATTAAAGCAACAGTAATTAGCTAAGGGTTAGGAGGCAGAGAGCAGTGGTTAATGAATGTTTTTCTGACTGAAGTGAAGTAAGCAATGGGGCCCCCGCTGATCAACAATGGGTGCATTATTTTTCTTATTAATTATAAACAACTCAGACCTGGGTACAGGGAGTACAATTTTCAAATTTGTGTATGAATAAAACTTGCAAATATAGTAAATAGAGAGCAGCATAGTAGCAGACTTCAGGAAGACATAGATTGGTGAATCAAACAAACACATTGCGAAACAGTATAAGGAGGACCCATTGGTAAGGCAGTTAAGAAAGAGTATGGAATTCAGCTTTGCAAATAAGGACATTGGTCAAATCAAGGAAGTCATGCTAAAGTTTTGGAAATCTTGGTTAGGTCTCAGCTGGAGTGTTGTGTACAATTCTGGGCACTATAGGAAATTTTAGGAAAAATGTCATGGTCTTGGAAACAAGGTCTACCAGGATGATATGAGAGACAAGGAACTTCAACTATTTGGAGAAGCTAGGATTGTTCTCCTCATAAGGGAGGAGGTTCAAGAGAAACCTGATAGAGGTATTCAAAATTATGAGAGGTTTAGATGGAGCAATTAGGGAGAAACTGTTTCCCCTGTCAAGTAGGAATGTAGATGTCAGATTTTAAATAATTGGCAAAAATACTAAACGGGAAATAAGGAGAAATTATTTCACACACAGGGTTGTTCTGATCTGGAAAGCACTACCTGAAAGGTTGGTGCAATCAGATTCCTAAGGAACTTTCAAAAAGTTGCAACTTGACATATATGTGAAAAGAACCAATTTGCAGAATTATTAGGGAAAAAACTGAGGTGTGAGGCTAAATTGGCCAGCTCTGTCAGAAAGCCAGCATAGATATGACAGGACAAATGGCCTCCTTCTGTGCCATAAGATCCTATGGAAGCAAAGCTTAACCAATGACCAACTTTCAACAAGTCCAAAAATAAGACAGAAGGTGCCACACTGGACCGGTAACTAGTTTAAGGAAAAGAACTAATACAACTGAATAAAAGAAATATCAGGATTGATTTGGTGATCTCCTATATCCACTAATGGATATAAAATGTACATAAACCACTCAAGGACAAAATGAACTGAGATCAGTTATGCCAGATTCCCACTCATTTAACAACCAATCCAATTTTTTGAAGTACTGCCAGAAACATTCATTAGTTTGCAGTTAATTACATTAATGGTAGCCCCTATTAGACTTGCATGCAAATTCCCATTTATACTGACAAAGCACTGAAATGATCTGTGTGTCTCTATAAGATGGGTAACGATGGCTGGTGGTTGTGCTGTTAGTGGAAGTTTATTTAAAACAGCTTTTTCAAGCAATTTATGAACCTTTATTTCAGCTAATTTTGTACTTTTCCTTCCCCCCCCCACCCCCAAACTCAGTCCAGGCTGGTAGCATTATTTGAAATGTTTTGTTCTTGAAATTATTTCTATGATATTGAGAGATTAAGTTTTCCAATGGGAATTCCTCTAACTTATATTTTTGAAGGAAAGGCAAAGGTGTTGATGGAAGCGTAGGAAACAGATTAGACGGAGCCCATTTTTATTCTCTCCCACTCTGCCCCTGCACAAGGTGAAGCAGGAGGCAGGGGGGCCAGAAAATTACGTGGGTTGGCATCGGGACTGATACCCAACATCTTCCCAACTCCACTGGAAGCAAGTTCTGGGCGGGAAGGTCCATGGTTGACTTTCCCATCCTGCCTCCACTTGAGAGCCCTAAGTGGCCAATTAACAACCACTTAAGGCCCTCTTCCCACCTCCGCTGCAATTTTCTCAGCTCCAGATGGGCCTGTGAACAAATATGTGGGCTATGTCAGCTGGAGGGTTGGTTGGTGGGGGGGGGGAAGAGAGGTGGTGGTGGGGTGGGGGGAAAGAGGGAGTCTTGATCTGCGTTAATCTGTTATGATCTGAGACCAGACCCACAAGTTTTGGTGAGATTTGGTTAGGGATCAATAACGTTGGTAAGTCACAAGATTCTAGAGGCTTTGAACAAATAAAAATAAAAACTTTACTATACAAGGTCAGAAAGATAAAACAATTTACAATATCCAACTTATAGTTAACTTTCAGGATAAATATGAGGCACATGTGAATTAACAGGCAAACTGTGATCAAACACACCACCCTGCACAATAAATGGCAGATGTGCCCAAATCAGGGACCATGGATTTCTCAACAACTCACCCAGATGTCAGTAACATTGTGAATCAACTAATTTCACTGAAACTCTTGTCTCTCAAGGGATTCCAGTCTTCACCTTCGAAGATCTAACCTGGAAATTCTCTCCAAAAGTCACTCCAACTCAGATGGCATCAATGTCAGCCTGCCCCACAATGTTTCAAGCTTCGTCTCCTGATATTCCATTCCCTTGGATCCCCAAGTATGCACTCAATTGCCATCTCAAGCACAACTTCATTCTGCTCCTGGTCTACACATGCGCGGAAACTCCAAGGTCTGTCAGGATTTGAAGTTCCCAACCTCTGCTCTCAATGAGAAGGCAAGTAGACTTTTGTAACACTGTGCATGATCAAGGCCAGGGACATGGACCGCTGACAGCCACAGGGCCTGCCCTTGCTGCCAGCCCCCATGGCCTCCCTCTCCCCACAGCCCCAACCCTGCGAGATCCCTCCCCAGTAGGTTATGGGGAAGGGGGGAGTTGTTCCAGCAACAGTCATAGTCTCCTCTGTGGTGCTGTCGTGTGCAAGAGCTGCTGACCCGGTTGGCTGGAAGTTTAGTCTCGTTGCTTTTTCAGGGGGCCTGCCAAAAATGGAAGATTCTTCCCATGATTACAAGTCGAGATGCAGCACTATGACAATGACCATGCAAAATGATGTACACAGATTCCACATAATAGACAGCAAGCTTTGCCATCTGCTGTAATAACAGCTAAAGTCAATTTGCACCATTAGACTAGTTTTGTCAGTGGAGTAACTGACAACTACAGCCTGAAGCACTCTTCGTTTGCCTCCTTCAGACATACTAATCTATGAGGAGAATGCCATCAAATGTCAAGCAGGGCCTCCCTCCTTGCTATGGATTCATTCTGTATCATTTCCACTGTGCAGCCACTAAACAGGGACTTGAAAAATTGTATTATTCAATCATTTGATCGCTTATATTTTGCCAAGTAGAAATATGCATTACAGACATTAAAAACAGTTGTAAAGGCTACCAACAACTTTATTCCCATGTGTGTCCACTTAAAAGTCAGATTTACCCATCTGCACAAAATAAAGGTGATCCTGTAAAATCAGGCAGGATAGCAGACTAGGGGCTAATAACACATTATTGATCGACCCAGTTTTTGTATTAGTTTCCACGTATATTTAAAGACATTTCCCTGGATCACAAAGGTTTTTAAATTATGCTTTTTCCCCCCTCTCTCCCTGCTGACATTTCTTAATTGTTTTTACAGCCTGTCCTGGCACTTTGCTTTTGAAGCTTTGTCAACTGTTGGAATGAGTTGAATCAGCCTGTGCTTGATATTTTACTGTACAATACTGAAGAAACAAAAATATCTGCCAAAAGAAAAAGAAGCAAAACTAGACAAGACGACACAAATCCAGACTTTTTCTGCCTGGAAAGAAAAATATTTTGCTTAATCCAGACAGGCAGCAACTACAACTGAAAATTTAATTAATTTATACCTTTCTTAGGACAGGTTAATGGAGTAGTAAATGATTAAATAACAATTGTATTCTACATAAATATTTTCTGCACTTACTGAGCTGCAATCTTGATAAACTTCTTCAAAAGCTGCACTCTCTTACTGAGCTGAGAACATAGGCAGATTTCTGTTACCACCCAGAACTGAATTTCATTGAATCGTCGCAGAAACAGGTCCAAGTTGGCAGTGGTTTTCTTGAAATTATGCCTTCCAAACGTGTGATAAATTAATTCCAGCTTGGGGAGAAAGATAATTAGGGAAATATGTTATTAACAATATTCAAAGGTAGCTATCGTATCTTTAATCTGAAGTCTACTTGCTGTACCTTTGCGACATTTTTGAAAATTCGATGTCGCAACAGCATAATTTGCCTGATGGCACAGTTATCAGAGCACAAGTGCACAGCATACGCCAAAGTCTTTCCCTCACAGTGAATGTGCATAAATCAAATAAATCAAGTTACCTTGTGCTGTTCTCATCCACCTCCTAATGGCTGGTACAGCACAAGATCTGCAGAGGCAATAAACCTTGCAGGTTGTTTTGTCCGACATCTTGATACAGAGGACCAAAACAACTTGAGAAAAAGCATGCTAAGGCTTTGAAACGACTTTGGAAGGTGGCTCTCAACTGTCCAGTGAACTTATTCAGTGGGTACTTGGATAACCTTTGGATGTTGTTGGTCGGGATATCACAGTGAGGCCCAAAAAGGTCTCAAACTCAATGCCCAGATTTACTGGATTAGTTAATCAAAATTGGCTTTAGGAAGAGAAAGTCAGCTCAAGCTGCCTTGAGTTCAACCTCTTGATCACTATCCAATATTCCCTGCTGGAAGTGCATGTATGGATATTTGCTGAGGCAAGTAATGGCAATTGACTATGATGCTGAGTACAAAGTGGTAGATGACACAAAGTGAAGGCTCACTCATGAATAATGTAATAGGCTTTTATGCACAGTAGCAGGAGTGAACTCCACAAGGAGATAGTGTGGAATACTGAAAGAGAAGAGAGACAAAGAGAAAACACAAAGAAAAACAAAAATATACTTTTCATCCTTTAAAAGCTATTACCCTAACCAGCCCATATAAATGCATTTAATAAACAAAGCAAGTTGGGCGGAGCAGCTGCATTAAACTCCAAAATTTCAGATACAGCTGTGATTAATAAGGAGTTATCAAATTTTGAGTCACAGGAATATTTTTCTCCCCAGGAATCTGGGAGAAGTGGTCAGTCACTTTAAATTTGTCATACTGCAACTGCCAGTTTGGCCAAATATAAAAACATCACTAGGATATTCGGAAGCTGGAATTCTTGTTAGGAAAACTTAAAAAGGTTGGCTGTAATTCAAATTAACCACCAAACAACATAATTGTTTACTTTGTTCAGAAATAATCAAAGCCATTGTTTAATAGCGGAGGTAAAAGCTCCATATCTTCCCAATGTGTTTCAAATAGGTTAATTTGATTGCAAAAGAGACAGGCCAGTCAACCTAATCAGCAAGCGTGCGGCCAAGGCCAGCAAATGTCTCTTGTGTAGAAAATCCTGTGGAAGCTGAACCACTTATGTAAGTGTGAAAGATATATATTGATACCCTTAGGCCTGGCTTTTAACCCAGTTACCGTGGAAGATTCTATAAATTGACCTCAGTGAAGGGGGATTAACAGCTCCATGCTCAAATCGATACAGATCTTGGGCCATCTCACTCAGATTATCAGATATCACTGCAGTCAGTGTGGAAGTGGTTTCTCGGAGCTATGCGGGTCAGTACAAATCCATAAGTAAAAGAGTTACAGTAGGAGTAATCCAGGGTTAACATCACCATTTGAGTTAGAAATCTATTGTTTTTTTTGTCTTTTTTAAATTAGGAGTAAGAGTTAAAAAGTTCAATAAATATGTTGTCTCTATCCAATGTTTTCTCATATCTGTTACCTGTAATAAACTTCTCCTGTAGTTTATAGTCTATAGTCTAGTAAGAGTGGTATTCTGCTATCTGAAATCCAGCAGATGAAATACATTGTTACTATCTTTAACTGGCTGGAATGACGCAATGACCCCAAAGGAGTAAAAATACTTTTTTATACAAAGAAGAGTTACAATATGAAAAAAGTGGAAGATTTAAGTAAAGCTGAGGAACCTTGACACTGTCATATGATTCCTGTGTGTTTGATGCATGGTTGTATGCACTTTAAAGGAAACTTTCTCCATTTTAATAGGAAAGAACATCTAAAAATAGAAACAGAAAGCAGTTGCATTCGTGGTCCTGGCAACAGACCAAGAATTTCTGTTTGAAACATACACCCATTTTGACGTGAAACACTACTCCTTTGTATTGTATAACAACATTTCTTAGCTGTTTAAGGTCATCTGTTTTGCTACACAGCCAAATTATTTTCTAGCTTTGTATGGCTTAGTTGCTTTCCGTAATTTAGCATTAAGTAAGTGGTTGAATTTTTGTTTCTCTGCAAGTTCCAAGAAAAGTTCAGAAAGATATCATCTTACATCTATGCTTCGATGTCTACAGGATTAAACACTGCACGATTCTGCAGCAGTGAGTTGAAGGCAGCAAGAATAAAATGTTACCAACTGTCACACTACACTGATTTCACATTGCAGAAGCATTTAAACAGTGACAATTCTAGTTTAATATAGAAAGAATAAATCAAACTACAACTGGAATATCATTTATTTGATCCCAGTTACGTTGAAATTTCTGTTGGTTTCTGTGCTGATGGTAACTTATGCCAACATCTCATTAGAACACGTAAACTAGCATAAAACAAGCAGATAAGACCATTAACACAGAATGTAAATTAATATTCGTTTAGAAGCATTTGATCAGGTGCCGCATAGGAGGTTTGGTGATCAAAGTTGTGGGACTATTGCAACATGGTTAGGAAGCTGGCTAATGGATGGAAAGCAGTGAGTTGTGGCAACTGGATATTTTGTTAACTGGAGGGATGTAAGCAATTATGTCTGAAATTTAATGCAGAGAAATGTGAGGTGATATCTTTTCAGAGGAAGCAGGAAAAATAAAATATATACAAAATGGTGAAAAATTGAAAGGAGCTGGTGAACAGGGAGGCTTGGCTCAAAGATGCAAATCTTTCAAAATGTGGAGTTCAGGTTGATAAAACTGTAAAAGTAGGATCTGGAATCTCAGGGTTTAACATTCTGGCAAAAAGTGCAAAAGTGTCAATTGGTAGAACCCTAGCCTCAGTAAGAAGATTATGGGTTCAAGTCCCATTCCAGGGATTTGAGCACTTAATCTAGACTGTGACTCCAGTGCAATACTGAGGGAGTGCTGCTTATTGAAGGTGCATCTTTTGGATGAAATGTTAAACTGAGACACCTTCTGCCCTCTCATGTGGTGTAAAAGATCTCCTAACATTACTTCAAAAGGGGGTTCTTGTGCCCTGACGAATATAAACCCTGAAATCAATGCATAAAAATAGATCACTTGGTTGTTATCATATTGCTGTGGGAGCTTGCTGTACACTAATTGGATCCATGTTTTCTACCTTACAACAGCGACAGCACTTCAAAAGTACATCATTGGTTGTAAAGCATTTTGAGATGTTCTGAGGTTGTGAAAGGCGATATATAAATGCAAGTTCCTTCATTCAAAAGGCAAAGACATAATGCTAAATCCATTGCAAAGAACTGCTTTGGCCCAGTTAGAACATCTGTGCCCAATCTAGATCTTCTATTTCAGGAAGGAAGTCAAGGCAATGTGGAGGATATAGAAGAGGGTAACTAAGATCATATGAGGAATGAGATACTTTATTTGGAGGACATACTAAAAAAACTGGGGCTCTTTTTACTGAAACAGAAAAGATTAAAATTTATGAGGGATTTTAATAAGTACATAGGGGGAAACTTTCCACTGGCTGCTGAGCTGGCAACAATGGGATATAAATTGAAGATTTCATGTCTCGCTTCGTATTAAAGAATGAAGTGAGAGGTCAAGAGAACATTTTTGATACAGGAGATCAGCATAGAAAGTTATAGCACATATGCTGATAGAAGCAGAATCCATAAGAGTTCTTAGAAAGGAAACAGATAAATATTTATTTTTTAAAAATTTGAAAGGGCACAGGGAAAAGACAGGGAAATGGGACAAAGTGGGTAGATGTTTCAAAGGTCTAGGTCATTTAATCGAATGAAAATAAATTTAAGCTTCTTTAAATTGAACAGGATGAATAAAATTTGGTAAAAACAAAAAACTGCGGATGCTGGAAATCCAAAACAAAAACAGAATTACCTGGAAAAACTCTGGCAGCATCGATGGAGAAGAAAAGAGTTGATGTTTTGAGTCTTCATGACCCTTCAACAGAACTGGGTGAATCCAAGGAGAGGGGTGAAATATAAGCTGGTTTAAGGTGGTGGTGGTGGTGGGCGGGGGGGGGGGGGGGGGGGGGGGGGGGCGTTGTTGGGTGGGGGAAGAGAAGTGGAGGGGGGTGGTGTGGTTGTAGGGACAAGCAAGCAGTGATAGGACAGATAATCAAAAGATATCACAGACAAAAGAACAAAAGAACACAGAGGTGTTGAAGTTGGTGATGTTATCTAAATGAATGTGCTAATTAAGAATGGATGGTAGGGCACTCAAGGTAAGCTCTAGTGGGGGTGGGGGGCATAAAAGATTTAAAAATAATGGAAATAGGTGGGAAAAGAAAAATCTATATAAATTATTGGAAAAAACAAAAGGAAGATGGAAGAAACAGAAAGAGGGTGGGGATGGAGGAGGGAGTTCAAGATCTAAAGTTGTTGAATTCAATATTCAGTCCAGAAGGCTGTAAAGAGCCTAGTCGGAAGATGAGGTGCTATTCCTCCAGTTTGCATTGGGCTTCACTGGAACAATGCAGCAAGCCAAGGACAGACATGTGGGCAAGAGAGCAGGGTGGAGTGTTAAAATGGCAAGCGACAGGGAGGTTTGGGTCATTCTTGCGGACAGACCGCAGGTGTTCTGTAAAGCGGTCGCCCAGTTTACGTCTGGTCTCTCCAATGTAGAGGAGACCACATTGGGAGCAACGAATAAGTAGACTAAGTTGGGGGAAATGCAAGTGAAATGCTGCTTCACTTGAGAGGAGTATTTGGGCCCTTGGACGGTGAGGAGAGAGGAAGTGAAGTGGCAGGTGTTGCATTTTTTGCGTGGGCATGGGGAGGTGCCATAGGTGGGGGTTGAGGAGTAGGGGCTAATGGAGGAGTGGACCAGGGTGTCCCGGAGGAAACGATCCCTATGGAATGCCGCTGGTGGGGGTGAAGGGAAGATGTGTTTGGTGGTGGCATCATGCTGGAGTTGGCGGAAATGGTGGAGGATGATCCTTTGAATGCGGAGGCTGGTGGGGTGATAAGTAAGGACAAGGGAGACCCTATCATGTTTCTGGGAGGGAGGAGAAGGCGTGAGGGCGGATGCGCGCGAGATGGGCTGGACACGGTTGAGGGCCCTGTCAACGACTGTGGGTGGAAAACCTCGGTTAAGGAAGAAGGAGGACATGTCAGAGCAACTGTTTTTGAAGGTAGCATCATCAGAACAGATGTGACGGAGGCGAAGGACCTGAGAGAATGGGATGGAGTCCTTACAGGAAGTGGGGTGCGAGGAGCTGTAGTTGAGGTAGCATGGGGAGTCGGTAGGCTTGTAATGGATATTGGTGGACAGTTTATCACCAGAGATTGAGACAGAGAGGTCAAGGAAGGGAAGTGTCAGAGATGGACCAGGTGAAAATGATGGAGGGGTGGAGACTGGAAGCAAAATTAATAAATTTTTCCAAGTCCTGACGAGAGCATGAAGCAGCACCGAAGTAATCATCGATGTACCGGAGAAAGAGTTGTGGAAGGGAGCCAGGGTAGGACTGGAACAAGGAATGTTCCACGTACCCCATAAAGAGACAGGCATAGCTGGGGCCCATGCGGGTACCCATAGCCACACCTTTTATTTGGAGGAAGTGAGAGGAGTTGAAGGAGAAATTGTTCAGTGTGAGTATAAGTTCAGCCAGACGGAGGAGAGTAGTGGTGGATGGGGATTGTTCGGGCCTCTGTTCGAGGAAGAAGCTAAGGACCCTCAGACCATCCTGCTGGGGGCTGGAGGTGTAGAGGGATTGGACGCCCATAGTGAAGAGGAAGAGGTTGAGGCCAGGGAACTGGAAATTGTTGATGTGACGTAAGATGTCAGAGGAATCATGGACGTAGGTGGGAAGGGACTGGACAAGGGGAGAGCGAAGGGAGTCAAGATAACGAGAAATGAGGTCCATGGGGCAGGAGCAAGTTGACACAATCGGTCTACCGGGACAGTTCTGTTTGTGGATTTTGGGTAGGAGGTAGAGGCGGGCCGTCCAAGGTTGGGCGACTATCAGGTTTGAAGCTGTGGGAGGAAGATCTCCAGAGGAGATGAGGTCAGTGACAGTCCTGGAAACAATGGCTTGATGTTCAGTGGTGGGGTCATGGTCCAGGGAGAGGTAGGAGGAAGTGTCTGCGAGTTGACGCTCAGCCTTCGCGAGGTAGTGGCCAGTCTACCAACTTCAACATCTCTGTGTTCTTTTGTTCTTTTGTCTGTGACACCCTTTGATTATCTGCTCCTATCACTGCTTGCTTGTCCCTACAACCACCCCCCCACCCCCAACCTTACACCAGCTTATATTTCACCCCTCTCCTTGGATTCACCCAGTTCTGTTGAAGGGTCATGAGGACTCAAAACGTCAACTCTTTTCTTCTCCACCGATGCTGCCTGACTTGCCGAGTTTTTCCAGGTAATTCTGTTTTTGTTTTGAATAAAATTTGGTATTGGTTCAGATTTTAAAATTGATCAATGACAGAGTAATGAATGTGTAAAATTGAAATTGTAGTTTTTAAAAATTGAATTAGTATGGAAAGTGACACTAAAGCTCGTACTGCACCTCATATACACAATTGAATAATTCCCAGTCATAAATCGTCATCTGGTAGGCTAAATCTTTGGAACTCATCAATTCAAAAGTTGCCATAGTTCCAGTAGATGGACCTTCCTGATCTGGCAGCGGCGTCTGAAAAGATCAAATGAAAACAGAAGTTAAATAGAAGATATTTTTTAGGTGCAATGTGGAATTTATGGCCCAGATCTTCTGGTCACTGGAGGAGTGGGATCGCATGCTGCTGACCCTATTTAAAACTGCACCTTTACTTTTTAACACTAGAGCCTTTAGACCTTCCTGTATTGGCTCCAGCACCGAGGTGAGTCAGGAGGCTTAGGGATGAAGTGTAATTCCAGCAAAGCCTTGCCCTCCTTTTCATCATGAACTGAAGGTCTGTCTTCAGTTCCCTGAATTTCACTGTCCTTAAATAGACCTGCCCCTGTTAGGCTCCCACATCCCTAACTCAGATCTCCCGACACTGCCAACTACTCCACCGCGCCCCCCGCCTCCCCCACAACCTCCATTGCTTCCCCCGACAATGCTCATCCCCCAACACCCTGGGCAACATGCTCACCCTCTCCTGCACACCCCGACAATGCTTACCACCACCACCACCACTGCTCCCCGCTCACCCCAACAGTGCTCACCACCTCTCTGTACCCCCGGCAATGCTCATCACCTCCAAACCGCCTGGCAATGCTCACCACCCCGCCCTGCGCACTCAAACAGCGCTCATATCTGACAATGCTCACCAAGCCTGCACTGCCCCTGACAATGCCACCTCCCACTTGCACTCTTTGGCAATGTTCACGTCTCTCCAACAACGCTAGAATGCTCCCATCCCACCCTCCAACAATGCTCATCAATCCCACCCACCCCAAAACAGAGCTGGGGCGATGGTGGGGTGGGGAGGGAAAGAGAAATTGTTGTTGGTGCGGAGGGGTCGATGGGTGCGAGCAGTGTCAAGGGTGCATGAGGGTGATTAATGTTGGGAGGGTGAGTGCGTGATGAGCATTATCAGGGAGAAGGGGGATTGTGAGCAGTGTCAGGGTTGCTATGGGTTCTGGAGCGCTTCGACATCCAATCTGGTTTACTTAAAGAGTTATGCTCCTGAGCAGGCTTTATGCCTGCCAGGAACAGTTCTAAGGTAAATCAGTATTAAAAAAACAGCATCAGTACTGGGCAAAGAACCCATGTTCACGTGTTGACATGTTCTGATGGGACCATCAGCAAGGGCTCCCACACAAGCATTTCTGGCATACCACTGATGCACAGTAGCAGCAGTGTGTACCATCTACAAGATGCACTGCAGGAATTCACCAAGGCTCCTTGACAGCACCTTCCAAACCTACGACCATTACCATCTAGAAGGACGAGGGCAGCAGATAGATGGGAACACCACCACCTAGAGGTTCCCCTCCAAGCCACTCACCATCCTGACTTGGAAATATATCGCTGTTCTTCCACTGTCGCTGGGTCAAAATCCTGGAACTCCCTTCCTAACAGCACGGTGAGTGTACCTACACCACATGAACTGCAGTGGTTCAAGGCGGCAGCTCACCACCAATATATATTTATATATTTACAATATAATTATATATATTATATATATATATATACACACACACACACACACACACACACACACAGCAAAAGATACTCCTTCCATCAATAAAACCTATGATGTACAAGGTATAATGCAGCATAAAAAGTTTGTAATCTAAAATTATGGTCAGAGAACTGGAACAGAAAATACCATTTATCTGACAAAAGTTTGTCTGAGATCATAATAACTCAAATCGTTAAGTGGGTTGTGGAAAATGTTTGATGTGGCCATGTGTCTACACCTAAAAGTAATTCCTCATTTCTACATGTCATGTCAGCACAGGCATGGAGATATTACAAATTGTCAAAAACTATATTCCTTTTAAAACAGACCCTGTCCAGCTGTTAACATGACTACCAAGAGAGTCAGGTGACCTTCTGCAAATTCAACAGACTAACAAGCTTCCAGAAAGTTCTGAATTGAATTATAATGAGCAAGGGTATCCTCCTTGAATGGTGGTGCCTAGACAGCACTCCTCTGTAGAATTTCACATTTGCTATTGTCAAAACATACGCAAACCTTAGAGACAACAGATTCCTAGACTCTATGACTCCAGGTTTGTGATGTTCTAAAGAAGTGTTATCAAGACCAATTATCCACAAGTGAAGTGCGAAAAACCACCATTTACCTTCTTTGGAATATTAATGCTTTTTGACCATGCGACTGAAACTAATTCATTACCACTGAAAGACCACCATTTGCCTTCTATTGTGTATCAATGGCCGTTAAACACGTGATTGAACCTGTTCTCTGATGCAGAAGATCTTCTATTCCTAAACCCAGAAGAGACTTGGGCAGTCTGCAGACTAAATCAACAGTACCACAGCAGCAGAAAAGACTGTGCCATCTTGCTTTTCAAGAACTGCAAGGCTTAAAAGTCTTTTAAAAAGCCTCCTCCAATCTGTTTCTGAAAAGTTCAGAGTTCACCTGTAAAGAAATCAGACCTCTGGTTACAATAGCCACCAAAGCCTATCTACATGACCTGCTGAACAGTCTTCCCTTCAAAGGAAGCCTCTATTTAAACCTAAACTTGGCCCCAACTGAACTACAATTCCGGAGTGGAAAAGCTTCCTCCTTCACTGGACTCTCAGACATGTGAACTAACTATTCTGTTTGGTTTTAATATTTGTAGAAGAGCACTACCTTCTTTAATTGCATCTTTCTTGGGGGTGTAATGGATGACTGACACAGCATTAGACTTTCCGGGGAGAATGAGGAATAAACAATCCTCCTTGTTTAAATCCATGAAAGTGTGCTGCTGGTGACTTTTAAATTGACTGCACACCAACAGGTTTTGGGAATACACACATTGGCCAGGATTTTTCCTATGGCGGGCAGGCTGGGCAGGAGTGGGCGCAGAGCCGATTGTAGGGCTGGAGGAAGCTAAAGGGATAGGGAGGGGTGAGGTTATTTAGGATTTAAACATGAAGGATGGGAATTTTAAATTCAAGTCTGGGGGAAATTGTCAGGGGGTGGGGACAGGACATGAGTGAGAAGGGCTTATAGCAGCAGAGTTCTGGATGTGCTGAAGTTTATGCAGAGAATGTGAAGGATGGGCGATTGGCCAGGAAAGAATTAGAACAGTCGGCCGGAAATGAGAAAGACATAGGTGAGAAATTCAGCAGCTGATGGACAGAAGTAGGGGTGGAGGCAAGCAATACTACAGAGATGGAAGTATGGAAGTATATATTCTTGTGATGAAGAGCACATGAAGTCTGAAGTTCAAATATTGCACAGTCTGACTCATCTTGTGACAGTCTCTGGGGAGGAAGATGGGAGCATGAGTACAACGTTTGAGGAGAATGCAGAATGCAGGATTCCTTCTTCCTAACTGGAGCAAATTGCAATTGCCCTGTTAGGGGGCTAGTTTTAACCATCCCCACCCAATGGGAAAGGAGCAACAGTGGTGTCACCCATTTCACTTTCCCTTGATTGTTCTTTCTATTGACTTCAATAGCAGGGTAGCTGATCGCTGATGAACCACCGTCCAGCCAGACAGGAGCAGTTAAAATTAATTCATGCATCTTGGTGAGGCACTCTTGACACCACTGAGACAGTGGAGAATAAATGCTCTGCATTAGTGTGCATGTGGAGGCTGACCTTGAAGAAGGGAGGTCAATGATAGATCCTTGTGTCACTCCCAATGTAATGGTATGGGTGAAGAAACATCATTGCTGGAGATGCTCTGGCTATAATTAGGTAAGCGTTGACAATCTGAGAGAAATCTCACTTAGTTCATCAACAGAGGAAAGGCATTAGACAAAGTTGGTGTGGTCCACTGAGCCAAAGGTTGCAGAGAGGTCGAGGAGGAGAACAGGGATCATGCTCCACAATCATAGATGATGTCTTTGATAAACGGCATTTACAATACATACTAATGAAGATAATCGTACAAGACACACTCTTGAAACGATGCTGATCCTTGCTGTAATATGTAAATTGCCTGTTTAAGGGACTACGTGCCCCCAGAGATTTGTCAATTAATACAGAACCAATGAGCATAGGTGATTTCAGTATTAAAGATACATTTAATTGCTTTTATGTAAAGGAATTGAACTTCCTCTTTTCCTGCATATGTTAAATCGCATTTATACTTCCGTTCTATGCAGCGTATAATACAATTTGTGGAGGATCTTCAGGTGAATCAACCTCATCCATATGTTATCAGATATTAAGCATGAACTGTTGACCTGTTAAAAATGTACAAATTGAAGTCATAGCTTGTTCTCCCAGAGCTTACAGATTCTCTAAGTAATGCAGCCTCACCCCTTACTGAATATCTTATCGACAAGGGCAATTGCCTGCATGGTTTCTTGCTGGACATGTGTGTAAGCAGCAAGTGTTTTGAAGGTTGTACATGCTGCCAGAAGTATCCCTTTAATAGCCCTCAAAGGCTCATTAAATTGGTTCTGGCCAATTTTGAATTGAAGGAACAATAAAGGAACTCTGGTTTATATTAAAATTTCTATGCAGCTGGTCCCTCAGTTGTGGAACAATATTGGCCTACAATATATAATAAAATGAGGATTTTCCATTAAGAGATAAGGATGCAGGAAGACCACTTTAAACCAGCAATCATAGGCAAGTCAATATTTACAAGATAAGCATATTATTTCATTTTCAGACTTCATGCCTATTGTAGGAATGCAAAAGGCTAGTTCGGGTGCTGTGCCCTTACAGTTTCAGCTATTCCACATCCTTTATCATGCAGCAAAGCCAATGTACAATGCATCAAAGTTTCATTGCCCAATCATTTAATTTGGATCCAGCATACCCTATCTGCCCTTCCGGATTTTGGCTAAACTTAACCTAGGGTTGATGGGGGGTTGTGGGGGTGGGGGGGGTGGTTTTAACTTGAAAAAACATTTAGGAACATCAGTGTAATCGTTAACAAGTGTACCTGCATCTCAAGGGGAATCACATTAAAAAAAAAATAAATCCAGGCCTTACATTCACCTTCCTTAGTAATATGAAGTAATCTTTTCACCTCTCAAAAGACTTTCCTTGTACTAGCCAAAAAGTTGGATGTGTTAACTTGCAGTGATGAATAAGTTTGGGACAATGAGAAAATCCAGCAGCTTTTGTGACCATTGTAGCTCACTAATTAAACTGTAGTAAATATGGTACCTTTAAGAATAATACTTAATGAAGATTACATGAACTGTAGTAACCAATAGGAGAGTAGCAGAGGCTACCTCAGCAGTGCAGAGATGGAGCTGCAGTTGAAAGCACACATATAGTTGCTGCTAAGTATATTGCAAATAACCTTAATGTTTCCACCCAAGAAGTGTCTGAAGATCAACTCTATCATTAATAAGAAAACTCAGACACTCTACAACAAACTGGTGACGAGGATAAAACAGGAATGAACGGAATAAATCAAATTAGGATGAAATCGGCACTGTACCTCATCCAGTGATTGTAAGCAGCAAGCTCTGTTAGAATTAAAGAAGTTATCTCCTCTCAAAATGCCACGATTTGGAAGAATTGATCCTTTTGAGCCAGCCACAGATGATTGCTCTCAATACATAGAGTGCCTCACATTCTTTTTTCAAGTGAACAAGATTACAGGGGAAGAGAAGAGGTGAGCGATCCTCAAATACTTGTGGGAGCAAAACCGATAGCTTGACTCGAAGTTTGACAGCATCCAGTGCTCAAGATTTGAAGAATTTCGATGAATTGGTGGAACTCGTGAAGGGTCACTTTCAACCCAAGCCCTCAGTCATGAAGCAGAGGTTCAGGTTTAATTCGCAAAAATGAGCCCTGGGTGAGACAATTGCATGCTACGTGGCAACTTTGAAGCACCTAATGGGACATTGTGAGTTCGGTACAACTCTGAATGACATATGGTGTGAAAGATGACACTATTCAGAAAAGATTATTATCTGAAGGAAATCTGGATTTCGAGAAGGCTCTGGAGATAGCGCTGGCCATGGAAAGCTCAGTAAGAGATTCACAAACAATACAGGGTATGCAAAATGACACCATCCTCCATACCGGGTGGGAAAACTCAACCAAAAGTGATGCAAAAAAGCTAGACTCCACCGGGAAGCGGGAAGCTAGCCAAAGACTAAAGAAAAATAACTTAGCAGCGACATTGAAAAATAATTTTAATAGAGGTGGAAACAATCAGTCTTTTAGCGATTGGCAATTTAAAAAAATTGAATGCTACTATTGTCATAAAAATGGACATATGAGGAGGCAATGCAAGGAAAGATTCAGGATTAATCAAGGACAGTCAGCATGGTTTTGTTAAGAGGAGGTCATGTCTGACCAATTTGATTGAATTTTTCGAAGAGGTGACCAGGTGTGTAGATGAGGGCAATGCATTTGACATTGTCTACTTGGACTTTAGCAAGGCTTTTGATAAGGTCGTGCATGGGAGACTGATAACAAAGGTAAGGACCCATGGGATCCAAGGCAATTTGGCAAATCGGATCCAGAATTGGCTGAGTGTCAGGAATCAGAGGGTGATGGTCGAGGGGTGTTTTTGTGACTGGATGCCTGTGTCCAGTGGGGTTCCACAGGGATTGATGTTGGGTCCCTTGCTGTTTGTGGTATATATAAACGATTTAGACTTGAATGTAGGAGGGTTGATCAGTAAGTTCACGGATGACACGAAAATTGGTAGAGTGGTAAATAGTGAGGAGGATAGCCTTAGATTACAGGAGGATATCGACTGGCTGGTCAGATGGGCTGATCAGTGGCAAATGGAATTTAATCTGATTAAGTGTGAGGTGATGCACTTGGACATGTCAAACAAGTTATGGGAATACACGATGAATGGTAGGCCCCTGGGAAGTACCGAGGATCAGAGGGACCTTGGTGTGCATGTCCACCGGCCCTTTAAGGTAGTGGGATAGGTAGATGAGATGTTTAAGAAGGCATATGGGATACTTGCCTTTATTAGCCGAGGCATAGAACACAAGAGCAGGGAGGTTATGCTGGAACTATATAAAACACTGGTTAGGCCACAGCTAGTGTATTGTGTGCAGTTCTGGAATCCGCATTATAGGAAGGATGTGAATGCACTAGAGAGAGGGCAGAGGAGATTTACCAGGGTATTGCCTGGGCTGGAGAGTTTTAGTTATGAGGAGAGGTTGGATGGACAGGGGTTATTTTCCAAGGAGCAGAGGAGATTGAGGGGGGACATGATTGAGGTGTATAAAATTATGAGGGGTATAGATAGGATAGACAGGAAGGAACTTTTCCCCTTGGTGGAAGGATCAATAACCAGGGGGCATAGATTTAAAGTAAGGGGCAGGAGGTTTAGCAGGGATATGAGGGAGAATTTTTTCACCCAGAGGGTGGTGGGAATCTGGAACTCATTGCTTGAAAGGGTGGTAGAGACAGAAACCCTCATAACATTTAAAAAGTATTTGGATGTGCTCTTGCAATGCCATGGCATACAAGGCTATGGGCCTAGAGCTGGAAAATGGGATTAGAATAGTTAGGTACTTGTTTGACTGGCGCAGACTCGATGGGCTGAAGGGCCTTTTTCTGTGCTGTAGACCTCTATGACTCTATTCAAGCAGGCTTGTAAACAAAAGAAGAAGCCCAATGAAATCTACAATGTAGAAGAGCCTGAAACAACAAATTCAGACATTTACTCATTGTTTAATCTTAAAGTTGTGAAGACAGCATCAATATTTGTCACAGTGAAAGTAAATGGCAAACCTGTTAGAATGGAAGTGGACATGGGAGCTTCCACTACAGTAATTGGGGAACATCCCTTCTGATATTTGAATAATGGTGAACATCAATTAAGTTTAGAAGAAATAGCTGCCAAATTAAAAACATATACGGGTGAAGACATTCAAGGCATAAGCAGAGTAACTATCCATTATGGAAGCCAATCGGCAAAGCTACCTTGATGGTGGGAGCAGGTTAAGGGCCAAGCCTCCTGGGGCAAAACTGGTTAAAGGAGATTAAGTTAGAATGAGCTGAAATTTTCCAGTTGAGAGCAAGTGGCTACCAGAGCTACTTAGAAAGCAAGCCACCATCTTCAAGGATCAACTGGGGAAAATCCAGGGCCTGCAGGCCAAGATTTATGTGGATCCGGAAGCATCCCCTCGCTTCATGAGGGTGAGACCAGTGCCATATGCCCTGCGAGAAAAAGTCGACATTGAACGAAACAAACTAGAGAAACTGGGTGTTATACAACCTGTTCAGTTCTCAGAATGGGCAGCACTCATAGTCCCCGTCCTTAAACCTGCCCAAAATGTCTAAATTTGTGGAGGCTACAAACTAACGGTTAATGAAGTAGCTAAGTTAGACTGGATAAGTCAGGACCCAGTCCTATCTCAAGTACGAGAACAAGTGCTACGTGGTTGGTCACAGCAGCCTGTATCTGATGAAATGAAACTGTACTTCAACAGGAGACACAAAATAACCAGTCAGGATGGTATCTTATTTTGGAGAGCATGAGTGATAGTTTCTCCAAAGGGAAGAGAGCCATTTTTAATTGAACTACACAGTGCCCATCCAGGAATTTCCCGAATGAAGACCACAGCACGCAGCTACCTATGGTGGCCTGGGATGGATGGCGAAATAGAAAGTTTAGAAAAGCACTGTGTGCAATGTCAGTAACTGCAAAAGTTGCCAGTGACAGCTCCATTACACCCAGAGTGGCCAGGTAGACCCTGGGTGCAGTTACACATTGTTCCCAGGAAAGGTCCAACATAGTCAATGTTTCTGCTCATTGTAGATGCCCATTCAAAAATGGTTGGGCATATATCAGGTGAAGTCACCAATGTCGGCCGCTGCAATTGCGAAGCTATGTCAGAGTTTTGCCTTTCACAGACTACCAGAAGTAATCATTTCCGATAACGGCATAGCATTTATGAGTGATGAGTTTCAACAGTTTATCAGCCTCAATGGTATCACTTGTGAAAACTGCACCGTATCACTCTTCCTCAAACGGACTGGCTGAAAAGGTGGTTCAAATGTTCAAGGCAGGCATGAAAAGGCTAACTGGCGATTCCTTGGCAACAAAGCTAGCATGCTTTCTTTTTTCATTACAGGACTACCCTTCATACAAGTACAAGTGTCACACCTGCGGAGTTATTGTTGAAACAGCGTCTCAGGACGAGGCTGAGCTTAATAATGCCAAATTTAGAGGGGAAGGTGGAAAGAAGTCAGGGAAGCCAGAAAACTAGAAATGACTGGCACAGTCGAGAGAGGAAATTTACAGTGGGAGAGCCGGTATAGGTGGAAAACTTCGGGAAAGGACCAAAGTGGTTACCAGGTGAAACAAATGCAATGACTGGACCTCTATCTTACCGCATGGAGGGGGGAAGGCTGGATCATCAGTAAACATGTGGACCATTTAAGGAAGAGAGTAGACTGATGGGGCCATAATTGGCTGGGTTGGATTTGTCCTGCTTTTTGTTTACAGGACATACCTGGACAATTTTCCATATTGCCAGGTAGATGCCAATGTTATAGCTGTACTGGAGCAGTTTGGCTAGGGGTGTGCCATATTCTGGAGCACATGCCTTCAGGACTTTTGTTGGAATATTGCCAAGGCCATAGCCTTTGCAGTATCCAGTGCCTTCAGCCATTTCTTGATATCATGCGGAGTGAATCAAATTGGCTGAAAACTGGCACCTGTGATACTGGGAACCTCTGGAGGAGGCCGAGATGGATCATCCACACAACATTTATGGCTGAAGATTGTTGTGAATGTTTCAGCCTTGTCTTTTGCACAGATGTGCTGGGCTCCTCCACCATTGAGCATGGGGATATTTGTGGAGCCTTCTCCTCCAGTGAGTTGTTTAATTGTCCACCACTATTTACGACTGGATGTGGCAGGACTGCAGAGGTTAGATCTGATCCATTGGTTGTGGAATCACTTAGCTCTATCACTTGCTGCTTACGCTGCTTGACATGCAAGTAATCCTGTGTTATAGCTTCACCAGGTTGACACCTCAATTTTAGGAATGCCAGGTGTTTTTCCTGGAATGCCCTCCTGTACCCTTCACTGAACCAGGAATGATTCCCCTGGCTTGGTGGTAATAGTAGAATGGGGATATGCCGGGCTATGAGCTTACAGATTGTGACTGAGTACAATTCTGCTGCTGCTGATGGCCCACAGTGCCTCAAGGTTGCCCAGTTGAGTAGCTAAATCTGTTCAAAATCTATCCCATTTAGCACGATGGTAGTGCCACAAAACATGATGGAGAGTATCCTCAATGTGAAGACGGGATTTTGTCTCCATCAGGACTGTACGGTGGTCACTCCTACCAATACTGTCATGGACAGATGCATCTGCGGCAGGCAGGTTGGTGAAGATGTGGTCAGGTACATTTTTCTCTCTTGTTGGTTCCCTCACCACCTGCCACAGACCCAGTCCAGCTGCTATGTTCTTTAGGACTCAGCCAGCTTGGTCAGTAGTGGAAGCCACTCTTGGTGATTGACACTGAAGTTCCTCACCAGAGCACACTCTGCAACCTTGTCACCCTCAGTGCTTCCTCCAAGTGGTATTCAACATGGAGGAATACTGATGTGCAAATACATTAAATAAAAATGTCAACCACATGCACCAAAATATGAAATAGCAGAAATATATAGGGAGGATTTACATACCAGAGAATCAAATTGTTCCCTTGGACAGACAAACAAGCGTCCATTTACATTTGGTATTGTAAAAACTGAAACTTCATTTGGCTTCAGCACCACTTTTTCTGAAATAAATGGGAAAAAATAAAAGTGAAATTCAGTGAATTCATTCCTAACTGCGTATTACAATCCTGCTTTGATTTAGAAATAGCCAGGTGCCACAGATATTGATGTTCTAACACATTTGCCGCAGACCTTTAGAATAAGGATCGATTGTTCTCAACTGCCTTATAGTATGTTGCTGCACTTTGTTACTCCCAACCTAGTGCAAGGTGGTAACAGAGAAAACAACTCCTCCATAAATTAGGTGAATGGGAAAGACAGACTAAAATTGATTGGATAAATTATCCAATCGGTATCATGCACTTCCTTGCAATCTGCTTGACAGCAGAATTGGCAGAGCCCTGACAAAAAGCTGCCTACCTGTCCTTTTGACTAAGTTGTATACCAATGAGGGGCCTAAGAGAGAGGCAAAAATAAATCCTTAAGGTGTGACAATATTGACAACTATTGAAAGGTGATTTGTATGAAGATTGCATCCCTATTAGCAACAGTATTATGTAATGCAAGGTTTTATATTAAGATTGTCACTTCTTTATAATACTCTGCCTAAAAGAATCACATCATTATTTAGTAGACTAGCTGAAAGTTTAATTACTGGACCATTCCCACCCCCAGTAACCCTTTAAGCACATGAGCAGCAATTGTGCATTAGATATATGGCAAAAGTAAACTGTTCCTTTTATTCAATAAATAAATAAGAACACATAAGAACACAAAAATTAGGAAGAGTAGGCCATTCGGCCTCTCGAGCCTGCTCCACCATTCTATAAAATCATGGTTAATCCGATTGTGGCCTCAACTCTACTTCCCTGTCAGCCCCTCATAACCCTTGACTCCTTTGTTGATCAAAAATATATCAAACTCAGCCTTGAACATATTCAATGACCCAACCTCCACTGCTTGCTGGAGAAGAGACTAACGAGCCTCAGAAAAAAATAACTCCCTTTATCTCAGTCTTAAATGGGAGACGCACAATTTTTAAACTGCCCCTTATTCTAGACTCCCCCACAAGGGGAAACATCGTCCCAGCATCCACCCTGTCAAGTCCCCTCAGGATCTTATATGTTTCAATAAGACCACCTCTCATTCTAACTACCAATGGGTATAAGCCCAACTAGTTCAACCTTTCCTCATAACATAACCCCTTCATCACAGGAATTAATCGCGTGAACCTTCTCCGAACTGCTTCTAATGCCGTTATATCCTAAGTAAGGAGGCCAACATTGTACACAGTACTCCAGATGTAGTCTCACTAAGGACTGTACAACTGCAGCAACACTTACCTACTTTTACATTCCATCCCCTTTGCAATAAACATCAACATTTAATTTGCCTTCCTAATCACTTGCTGTACCTGCATAGCAATACGTACGAGGACACCCAGATCCCTCTGTGCCTCAGGGTTCTGCAACCGTTCACTACTTAAATAATATACTGCTTTTCTATTCTTGCTGCCAAAGTGGACAAGTTTACATTTTCCCACGCTGCCAAATTTTTGCCCACTCACTTAACCTATCTAAATCTCTCAGTAGACTCTATGTCCCCTGTCCTCTCAGCAATTTATTTTCCTACTTATCTTTGTATCATTTGCAAATTTAGCAACCATACTTTCAGTCCCTCGGTCCCTTCATCCAAGTCATTGATATCGATTCTAAATTGTTGAGGCCCCAGCACTGACTCCTGTGACACTCCACTAGTAATAGCTTGCCAACTAGATGACCCATTTATCCCTACTCTCTGCTTCCTGTTCGTGAATCAATCATCTATCCATGCTAATATTTAATCTCTCTACACCATGAGCTTCATCATTACAAAATTTAACAGAACTGCCCTCAGATCAATTCAAATAAACATTATGACCTAGATGCCACCAGTCCAGAAAAGACAGTAAAACTTGAATTATACTCAAGAATTTTTATGGGAGTCAGTTTTACTTTTGCAACCAAAATACGATTAAGCGTAAGTTAATTTTTCAAAGAATCTGGGTCCTTAATCCAGTAGGATAACTGTTATTTAGTAGCTATTTGGATTTATCATCCAAGTAGCTCACATTTTCAGAGAACATCTAATTCATTAAAATGGAAAATATGCGTTTTACCTGCATGTGCTAGGAACTTAAACTGCATAGATGAAAAGTTTAAAAACTAACTAGGTCATACACGGTTTAGTTAAGTTAATTCCTATTATTCAATGAGAGTTCATCTCCATTAAGGCAACTGATCAATGTTTCCTTACTGTACGAAGCTAATGCTAACAGCAGAGACTTATCATCATTTTCAATTTTTGTGTCATTCACACTACAAGATTTTTTTTGTTGGGGAAAATGAAAAATTTATCAACCTGAAACATAATTCCCCTTACTAACCATGAAGGTCACCCAGTACTGATTTTGCTAAAGCAGCACTATTGGCCAGCTAAGAAACCAGATACAGAAAGAAAGAAAAATCAATTAAATGAGAAAAGCTCACTATTAGGTTCGGCAGAGACATCTGGAAATATAAAGATCAGATCATATTGAACAGAGTAAAAGAACTGTTTGGAGAAATGTCTTTGTGCACTGTGGCTTGCCATAGTACGTGACCTCTAATGTCACCTTTTGTAGTTAAGGGTTTACGGCAGTAGCCATTTTACCCTTCACATGGAACATGGTGTCAGGAGTCTGAAATTGAGTAGAGCTTCATAGCTGGAAGTGAGCCAGCTGCTGTAAGAAACAGCACAGAATAATTAAAACTTCAGTTTGCAACTTTGTACGGGACATTTATGGATGAGTGAATCAGTATGGCTTTGAATATTCCAGTAACTGCTTCTGTAGATTTGAAAGGGGATTCAAGACTGAATTAGAAATTCTTCCAGTCTCAGTGGCAGAATCATGAGATGGCCATAGAGTTAAACAAGAAACCTGAACAATAAGAGTAGCAATTCTAATATCAGTGCTGGGGAAACAGTGTTACAAGTTGTATTGCACCCAAGACCTCACTAAGGAGCAGAAAAAACAATCTTGTGAAATTTGAGGCTTTGAAGACTTATTTTGAGCCCCCTACTAATGTTATTTATGAACACTGCATGTTTAAAACGAGAACTCAAGAACAGGGAGAATATTGATCGGTATGTGACTGTATTGAAATGTCCAGCTGAATTTTGAGTTTGAGCAACTGAAGGATGATCTCAGAGATAGCTTGATTAGGGATCAGAAATCCCACCATGAGAGCATGTTTGCTGAGAGAAGAGAACCTTACTCTCAAGAAATCTTTTGACATGTGCTCGCAGGTGGTTAATTCATCAGATGAAGAGTATTGATGGGAGAACTGATGAGACCTTGCACTATGCCGAAAGGAAGTCCAGGTTTACCAAGCACAAGACAATGGAGAAAAGGAAGAACTATTTACAGAAGGGTCAGCAGAAAGATGAAAGCCCGAGTACCGGATGTCAATACTGCCGGAGGCATCACACAATAAAAAAAGGATGCCCAGCACGAGGAAAGTGGTGCTCTAACTGCAGGAAGCTGAGTCGCTTTGCACCCAAGTGTTATGCTGGAAAGAAGAAAAGCAATTCTTTAAAGATGGTTACTGGAGGGGTGTTAGAAGATGATTCTGATGAATCACTGTACACCCTAGAACAGATTTACACTGTCAAGTCTTGAGGCAAAAAATAGTTTGTGACTATTGGAATGATGCTGCGGAAGGAGAGCATTACGTTACTGTGAAGCGTCAGATAGACACAGGTGCAACGTGCAGCATCATGAGCTTTGCAGATCTTTGTGAATTTGCTCAAGATGGTGACCCAAAAATGAAGCCGAAGGTAAAGTTGAGGCCATTTGAAGGCATAATGCCTCCCCCAAGAGGACAAACTAAGCTGATTTCCAAAAACAACGGAAAGAAATAAGATCTTCAGTTCTAGATGGGAGGCACTAAGCAAAATCCCCTCATCTCAGCTGAAACAAGTCAAAAGCTAGGATTGGTAACCCTCCATGTACTAGATGAGATTTGCACTGTTTCGCATGGCACCAAGACATTGACTGCTGAACAGATCCTTACAAATTACAAAGACATTTTCACAAATCGTGGATGACTTCCTGGCGAGTATCATCTTGAAGTAGATGAGTGTGTGAGACCAGCTCAGCATCTTATGAAGAGATTTCTAGCTGCTCTCAAGTCCAGCCTAAAAAAGACAAGATAGAAGAGCTTGAAAATATGGGAATAATCAAAAAAGTGACAACTCCAACAGACTGGATTAGCAGCATGTTGGCAGTCAAAACAACTGGAAAGTTGAGCGTGTGCATAGATCCAGAGGGCCTCAATAAAGCTTTGAAGGGATCTCACAATCCCATTGAAGAAATTTTGCCACAACTTGCTAAGGCTTTACCATCCTCGATGTGAAAGATGGATACTGCTGAGTGAAGCTGAATGAAAGCAGCAGTTTCCTGGCTATGTTCTGGATGCCATCTGGGAGATACAGATGTTTGTGCATGCTATTTGGCATTTCCTCTGCTCTGGAAGAGTATCAAGTCAGACAGCATGAGATCGTCAATGATTTTCCAGGAGTGGAAGCAATTGTGGATGATCTGCTAGTCAATGGATGTGGCGATATGATGGAAGAAGCCATCGCAGGCCATGATCAGAATCTAGTGGGACTGCTAGAGAGAGCTCGTCAGATGAACCTGAAGCTGAACAAGTAAAAACAGCAACTGAAGATGACTAGAGTCAAGTTCATAGGTCATGTACTAACAGCAAAAGGACTTCGCCCTGATCCTGATAAGAGGCGGGCTATAGAAGAGAAGCAGCAACCAACTGATTCAATGATATGTAGGATTTGTGAACTACCTCGCCAAGTTCTTACCCAAGTTATCATTAGTGTGTGAATCTCTGTGCAAGTTCACTGCAAAGATGTTCAATGGTATTGGGGCACAGAACAAGAAGCAGTTCTCACTCATATCAAAAAACTAGTGACAACGTCAGTGCTGAGGTACGATGATGTCAATGATGAAGTCACTCTGCAGTGTGATGCCAGTGAAACATGACTTGGAGCAACCCTCATGCAGCAAGGACAACCAGTTGCATTTGCATCCATTAACACAAACTGAACAATGCACAGATTGATTGTATGTGTCTGGCTATTGTCTTTGCTTGTGAACATTTTAATCAGTATTTGGACTGGAGAGAGAAGGTGATTGTAGAGTCTGACCTCAACTACTTCAAAGCATCTTTCTCAAACCGCTTCTCTCTGCTCTGAAGCGTCTGCAAAAGGATGTTACTTTGTTTACAGAGATATTACTTGGAAGTGAAGTATAAGCAAAAGAAGCAAATGTAGATCCTGGACATGCTGTTGAGAGTCGCACTCCTTTTGAAGAAAGCTGCTGATGCTAGTACGGAGTGTGAAATCTTCCAGGTTCAACGCGAAACAACAGCACAACGTGCTCTGGAAGTCACCAACCCCGCAAAGACATTGAATCTAACAGCCAAGCATCTTGCTCAGATAAAGCAAGTTACCTAACAAGATGCAACTCTCCTGGTGGTGCAGGAAACAGTGATGAAAGGATGGCCTGAAACCATCAAGGACACACCTGTTGCAATAAGAGAGTATTGGGCAGACAGAGATGAAGTGATTGCCCAAGATGGCATCTTGTACAAAGGAACTAGAGTCATCATTCCTAAGGAGATGATAAAAGAGATGCTGAAGCACATCCATGCAAGCCATCAAGGAATCATTTAGCTGAAGACATGTGACTTTTCAGAAAAGGCAGTTTGCTCACAGCCCAAAGTGAATTTACAGCCATTTGAAAAAAACAGGTCACTCCCAAGAAAGTCTTCAAATATAATTCAATGTCCTTCCATTTTAAAAAAAAAAGTGCTTGGGGAAATGCAGCAGGATTTTCCCTTCGTCGGGTGGGATCAGTGGGTGGGTCCGGGAGCGTCCATGAAACGAACCGCTGCTGCCTGCGATCAGGCCTGACCACGATTTCAAGCTGGTGGCCCATTTAAGGCCTGCCCAGTGTGAAACGCGGCTCCGCACTGACCAGGAAGGACCAAGAGGGGACCTATTGGCTACCGGGTCTAATGGCGACCTGGCAGCTGGTTTAAAAGCAGCCCAGGCAGCCCCTGGAAGGCTGCCACGGAGGACTTCCCTTGAGCTGACACTATGGACCCGAATGCAGCTGGATACTGCATGCGGGAGGTCAGGTCGGGAGGATGCTCAGCCCCCTGCTTCTCTGATGAGTGCCTCGTCTTCCTCCTGGAGGAGGTGGCTGCCAGGAGGGACACCCTTGTTCCCAGGGATGGGAAGAGGAGGCCACCGCACCTCACTAAGAGGGCATGGGAGGAGGTGGCAGCGCTGGTTAGTAGCTGTGACGTGGTCTGGCGCTCCTGGTGCAGTGCCGGAAGCGATTCAATGACCCTGCTGCACTCAGGAAAGGTGAATACCATATTGGCATGGGACAGTGTGCAGATGTGCTAAGGTTTGGCTGTCCCCCCATGGATCTCAGGGGTGCCAGAGTCTGACCGTCAACTGTCAGTCACACCGGAGCTGGCAAAGGGGTTGAGCCCTGGATGCTTGGACTGGATGCCCAGCAGTTTGAGGGTCACGACTCAGATGTACCCTCCAGGTGCTCCTCAGCTAGGGTTGGCCAGGCTGCAGGTACAGAGTGGACTAATCAATGCTCCCCTGTTGTTTCAGGTGAAGATGGCCCACAACAATATAAAAAGGTCACAGGCCAGGGGAGGCCCCACTGGCTTTCTAATCCTCTCAAGATACAAGCAAAATAGCCTGGAGCTTGAGAGCCAGCACACCCCACGTGCAACTGGGAGTAGAGAGGTGGAGGTGCCAGGTGAAGGTAAGAGAAATGAGACTTTTGGCTTCTGCGACCATTCTAATGTAGTGTCTTCATTGATATAAGCCTCAAACCTAGAGTCCCCATTGATCATTGGAAGATGAGGGCACTGTGATGCAGATCTCTGTTGTCTCAATAGGGTGCCTGTCTTGCACAGTGACAGCGTGATGACTTTAACTAATGACATGTCCTTCTTCTCCCTTTTAGGTTCACCAGCAGTCATTCAACCTCCTGACTTCGAAGGGCCACCCCTGACACTGGAGAGCCATCGGGCATCATTTGCACCTGCATCACACCTGCTCTCTGAAGCAGGCACCAGCACTTCAGTGGGCATTAGATCGAAGGCTAGTATCTCCGTGCATATTGATGTGGGCACTTCACACTCACTTGAGGTACAGGCGGAGGCTGAGGGTGCCCAGGGAGCCGGCAGTTGGAGGGCTGCTGGGGAGAAGGATGATGCTCAGTCGAAGGCAGATGATGAGCCTCTGGAGCCATCCATTAGGCAGCAGATGCTGGATGTCCAGCAGGATGTGTGGGAGGCTCTGATGGAGATCCATGAGTGTATATGTGCCATGGTCTCTGTGATGGAGGAGTCCATGCAGAGCATAAACACTGTGTTGACCATCATGGCCAAGCACATTGCCTCCTCCATTGAGAGAGTGGCGACTCTCATGGAGAAGCAGCCAAAAGGAACAGAATGTGGGGTTGCAATCAGACCTGCAAGCCCTCACACATGCACTGACCTCAGGTGGTCAGTGTCAATGTGGGAGATGGGTGAGGCACCCAGTATCCCAGCTAGGTGCCTGTCCATCAATGGTGTGCAGGGAGGTCTACAGCAACCTCACGTTGGCGCACAAGCTGCCTGTCGTCTCTGCGGGCTCCTCTCAGGGCGCTCTGGATGATGGCAGCAGCACCTCTGCCCCTCTCCCAGTGACCGTGGCATCTGATGAGGCTGCGGCGACTTGGGAGATGCCAGCTGTGGCACTGGCTGCTCCCTCCCAGATGGGGCCAGCACAGGCTCCACTGGTCAAAGGACGACCGCCAAGGTCATCGAAGCCAATAAGACAACAGAGTCAGCAGACTGTCTCCAATGCCGGTGCCAGCGAGGGGGAGCACCTAGGTATAGCATCGCAAACGTAAGTTAAAGGCATCATGAGTACAAGAGGGACATGTCACAGGTGATTTTATGCTCATTTTTATTTATGTTATGTATGCGAGTCTGATGTTGAATGCCAGAAACGTTTCTGTTACTGAACTGTCAGAATGATATAAATTGTGTTTTTGTCGTCATGGCCCGAGTATGCTTCACCTTTTTATTTCATTGGTGTGGCGTATGCCAGTATGTAATGCTGGACACAGGTGGCTCTGAACTTTATTGCACAGGCACCGAATGCTCTTTGGATTCAAATGAAGGGGTCCTTTCAGACATCTGGGTTGGAGGAGGCAACCCCGGCATACGTTTGAAGCTGATCTTTGGTAGCCTAGCTGAAGGAGCGTTGGATCAAGGTGTCCCTGCCTCCCTGCAGCTGAGGTCTGGCTCCATGCCCTCAACATTCTCCTCACTGTGCTCCTCTTCTGACTCAATGCTGGACTCATCATCTGTGGCCTGTGGAGCTGTGTCAAGATCCTCTTCCTCTAGTGCGCCCCCAACCCCCCCCACCCTTCCCAATGCCAGATCATGGAGAACACAGCATCCAACCACCATCAGTGACACCCACGCTGGGGGAGGATTGTAGTGCTCTCCCTGAATGGTCCAGGCATCAAAAGCACACCTTGAGAAGACCAATAGTCCTCTCTACCACCTCAAGGGCGGCAGTAGAGTATTGAAACGCTTCTCTGCCTCTGTTCTTGGGTGACTGAGAGGCGTCATGAGCCACCCCTGCACTGGATAGCCCTGGTCACCCAGCAGCCATCCATCCAGTCAAGCCGGAGCACTGAAGAGCCTCGGCACCTGGGACTGTCCCAGGATGTACGCATCATGGGAGCTGCCTGGGTGCCGTGCAGAGACTTGCAGAATCTGCTCCTATTGTCACACACTATCTGCACGTTCATAGGGTGGAAGCCCTGCCTGTTGATGAAGGCACCCGGCTGACCAGCTGGCACCCTGATGGCCACATGTGTGCAGTCAATTGCACCCTGGACGCGGGGAGCCCAGCAATCGCTGCAAAGCCTCTGGCTCGCTCAGCCTGGCTGGCCTCGTCCATACAGTAAAGAATAAAGGTCAATACCTGCCTGAACAGAGCTTTTGTCACCAGCTTGATGCAACTGTGGACAGCTGATTGGGAGACTCCACACAGATGCCCTCACTGACCCCTGGAAAGAGCCAGAAGCATAGAAGTTGAGGGCCACTGTGACCTTCAGAACCACTGGCATGGGGTGTCCACCCACACAGTTGGAGCTGATCTCAGGCCCAATTATTTGACAAATGAAGGTCATGCTATCCCTTGAGAGGTGCAGCCTCCTTTGGCATTGCACCTCAGATTTGTTGATGTAGCTGCATCACTGCCTGTAAACCCTGGCAGCAGGATAGTGGCTTCTTCTGCGGCCCCTTCCGCCTTGGACTTCCTGCTGGCCCTGCGACCCTTGTGCCTGCACCTCTCCTCCCACAGGTCCCTCCCCTGGAAGCTGCATTGGGACACCTGGCCTCCTCTCTCTTCTGCCCTCTCTTCCTCAGAGGAGGAGGTGCCTCTAGTGGATACCACAATTCCCATTACTAGGGTAAGGGAAGGCTGTCTGATACCTGGAAGGGTCCACACGATCTGAATCTTCTGGGGGTCTGGCAGACAGCAATGAGTCCTGAAATGAGGCCTGGAAATGCTAAGAATGAAGCCCCAAACCGAGACGAAGCTGCCAAATACCGATAAGCAACCGGCTGCAAACTATCTCCAAAACTGCTCATTGCTTACACCGGCAATGCTGCTGACCATTTTTATCCCACCCTTGGATGGATGAGGTTTGTGAAAATGAGGGCTGGCTGTTTGCCCGTTTTGCCAGTGTGACAAGCAGAAAATCGTATGGTCAAGGAAAAATCAGTCAATTGAACTATTAAGGGCCTTAAGTTGCCGTTTAATTAATGGCGGGTGCTGCTCTGGCACCCACGCACGCCCACCGAGCGGAAGATCGCGCGAGTGTGCAATGACATCGGGACGCTCAGCTAACATCATCACACAATATTTTACTCCTGATTGAGTCGGGTGCACACCTGCCCGCAGTATGATAAGTTCTGCCCGTGTATTCATAACGGTACACGGTAAAGTGAACGACCAGATGTACTGTTGCAACGCAGAGACATATGTGCAACCAGAGAAGCTGCTCCTTCACCACAGACAACTGATGAGGAAGATTCGATTTCCCCCAACTAATCAAAGAATGGAACGACCATCAGTCCCAGAGGTCAACTGTTTGCCAACAAACACAACAGATCAGCAGCAACAATTACCACAGCAGCAATACTCACCACAGCAATGACATTCCCTGGAGAGGCAATGTCAACCGAGGAAGCAGCAGACACCCAACAAAACAGCCAACAACAATCCACACGTGTACCATTAGAAGACCTGAATGCTTTAAAGATTGTGTGTGCAATGCGTGTGAGGAGACAGATGAAAATGGGAGATTAGAATGGACAGCTTTCTGTTCAAGCATGATGACTTTCTTTATAAACCGTGTATATGGGTAACTTACAACTACAAATAATAGTACATGCAATTTTTTTTAATGGAAAAGGGGATATTTGCAGAAATGTTTGTACACTGGCTTGCGATAGTCATGTGACCTCTGATGTCATCTTTTGTAGATAAGGGTTTAAGGCTGTAGCCATTTTAACCATCATGTGGAACAAGACAACGTCTGCAAATCAGCAAATCCTTGAAACTAAAGCTAAAGAGAAATAGATCAACAAATATATACTGTAGGGAGGAAAACGTACACAAAAGTAAGAAACATGCAACAGTACAAAATACAAAAGACCTGCAGAGGAAAAAGAAAGTTTCCCCTGTGGTAGACTTTCAACTTACCAACCAGGTGTAAAACTGAATTAATAGAATTGGTTTCTATAGAGTGCATCCAATTAGTAACATCAGTTTTACACTCAGGCTGCAGTTGACAATCCAGCTCCATCCTTGTAGAACCGTACATGGCATGCATGTGTGGTGGGGAGGGGTGGTGGATGTGCATGTGCGTGAGAGTGAGAATGTTTCTGCTAGGCTGAAGGGAACACAAAAAAAAGAATGTGATCATTAAAAGTTAACATTTTTTTAGGTAAAGCTAAACCAGAATTTTATTGAAGTAAATGTTAAATTCCTTGCTTGATACAACAGAATGTAGAATGATCAGCATTTCATTTATATTTTTATATCATCAAAACAAATACAATTAGAAAGCTTTTAAAAGTGAGATAACAATGTGTACCTCCAGCTGAGCTCATTCTCACAAGAACTAGGTCTTCCGTTGATCCAAGCTTGTCTTTTACAGCACTGATGACCTCCTTTACTGAAGCTGCCACAAGGACTCGGATTGTGGTGTAAGTATGATCAATGCAGTAAACCTTAAAGAGAACTAGAAAGAAAATGTACAAAAGCTTTGTGTGATTGTGAAGAACATGTCAACCTAACAGCTCAAAACCCAATTTTCTTTTGTCTAGAAAGATCTGCGTTTTTGATGCAGATTATTCAAAGGATCAACATGGCAATCACTGTAGTTCATTAAATTTGAAAAAAAATTACTTCACCACTTTATTTGCTCTTTGTACCCTTCCGCTTTTGCAGCAGTGACTATGCTGGGGTATGTTTTCTCTGATACTTCGCATATTTTCTGCGCAAGTCCCAACAAAAGTACCACAGGCTATTTGACCATCCATTGAATCACCGCCAAACATGTTCACATTCTCTCTGTGGCACATTTCCAGCACAGAGCCCTGGATATCTGGATTGGGAAGTTTAGCAAAATTCTTCCCTCTCCAGGCAGGGGACATTGAAGCTATCATTCTAACATTGAGCTGGTTGAGAAACAATCCAAAACAATTCTGAGATCTTATTGGCCTCTAAGGTTCATCGTATTTTGACCCATTGAGCCATTTGAGAGCGAGTATAACAAAAAAAATTATGTAAAAGCCAAAAAATGCAAATAAAAACTAATCTCCAAGCATAAGGAAATTGAAACAAGTACAGAGCTTTTGCTTTGATACTATTTTAATGTAGTGATTGAACTAAATGTTAAAGTGACCAACGCAGCATGAAAAGCAATCTAGATCACATCACAACAAGCAACACATCTTTGTTTTCTCATTCACAATTTCTTTCAGTGAGATTGTGCTTTGTGATGACAGTTCAATGCGCAGTACCAAGAAACTGTTGGAATTAAAGTTCCCCACCAGTGGAGTCAGTGTCAATCATGGATTTTTAACTGATGTCAATTCCTCAAATTTTGACATTAAATATTTAATGTACAATTAGTAGGCTCACCACAGATACAAAAAGAGAGAGCAGCCTTTTGTTATTTTTACTGGAATAGAAAAATAATTTATACTTTCTAAGAAAAAGAGATTTACACCCAACTCAACAAGGAATGTTGAGTTAATTCCCTGAGGCTGATTCTACTTTGCCTGACATCCTATGGAGCTTAAGGCAAAGGAAATAGGACCAGAGTCTGTTGTTTGCTGTTGACTTTGCATCAAGTATCTTTTGAAAGACAATAAGGAGTTGTCTCTCACTGTGACCCCTGGAATTCTGTTCTACAGGCTAATCATTCTGTGAAAAAAATAAACCAACCTCACTTCCTGCTTTTTCAATTTAAAATGTTTTGTCTGGCCCCATGGATACCAACACCTGGTCCTTGGCACTCTCCCAGTTCTCACCTGTGGTGCCACATGATTGCATGTGCACAGCAACAGGCACACCCCAGTAACTGCTCAGTTTGCAGGCCAAACCAGGTGAGGATAGCATGTGGGCTGGTGTCCACATGTGAGGGAGGAAGCGTATCTCCAACCAACCCTTTACAAGTGCATAAAATAAAAGCTGCCTTGTCAGATTTAATAGAGGAAATGATATTCCCTTACTCCTACTGAAAGCATTGCAGCACAGTTGTGTGGATAGCTGTAAAGGTCATTGTTAAGGGCGCACAAAGTGTTGCAGATCATCCACTACTGTCAATCATATCTCCAGCAATCTTGATTTGTCAAGCCAGCAGGAACAAGATATACAAGACCGAGAGAGTGGGCCTGGCCAAGTGCAATTGTTTCTCATGTTCACATCTTACTGACTTCTTTGCACACCCTGTTGTGTCCCAAAATGCACTATTCATCCACACACTACAGTATATTGCAGGTGAGACAGAAAGAAATAGGAACTCTACTTAGCTTCTTGGAATGTATGAACTGTACTTGGATAAAGGCAACAGCTCTCAACCCCAGCACAGAACTGCTCTAGTTGGCAGAGAGCTTTAAATGAAACCTGCCTAGCAGAGGAGGGCCAGCTAACAGAGCTATCAGCAGGCTAGGATACACATTGTCCTGGATAAACAAACCAAAGAGTGAGAGGCAAGAGGCAGGCGTCACCTTTGCCATCAAGTCTGATATCACAAAAAGTTTAGATATTTCTGCTGAAGAGGAAAACAATTGTCCCATGACTCTATGCCTACCTCTTGTGAACAATTATGCGACAATAAACAGTACATAAGCTCCAACAATGACTAGTCCTGACGATGTCAAGGACAAAGTCATGAGGACCTGAACAGAGCGATTGCATTTACTCCCTGGAGGAGAAGCTCATTGTGATGGTGTCCTGGGGAATCAAGGAGCAGAATCTAGTGAAGCTCCTGGCAGCAGGAAACAAGTTGGGCGGAGTTCTTAATTGTAAAGGAGGGAGATGTCAGCTTCCTAACCGGATGGAAGTTGGGAAGTAAGTTGACAGTGGATTAGGGTGGATCATGATTCACAATGGCAAGCGGTGGGGGGGGGGTGTTAAATCTATTTTTAATGCATTAACATATCATGCATATTCATTAGAATGCATTTGCTAGATTAAATTATATCTTTACAATTAAGTCAGCAGCAAATGAGAAACACATGCCTTCAGGTTCATGAATGGTTCAAAGTGGCGTGCAGCAGGTGAGATAGTCTTCCTGATGGATTTAGAGTGAGGAGTTGCTGCTTTTCTTGTATGGGGAACTTTGCTGGACAAAGTGAGAGGAGATTGAGTCATTAGATTTACTTGTGTAGCGACTCTCAAGGGAGGTCAGGACACAGCTGTCCGATGGAGGGAGGTTGGGTGGTGGTGGCCATAAGAAGGGTGGAGCATATCTCTCAGAGGGAGGGAGGTCAGGTCAGATCATGGCAGCCCTAAGAAGGGTCTTGGGGGACAAAGGGAGGAAGCTGGACAACAGAGGGAAGGTCAAGCTCTGCTGAAGGCAGGATAAGCATGATGGAGAGGAGAACAAGAGTGATTGAGGGCAGGTCAATGGTGAGGCTAGGAGAGTCAAGGGTAACCGAAGGCAGGTCAAGGGTGAAGAGGAAGGGTCAAGGATGATTGTTGGCAGGTCCAGAATGCCGGGGAGCTCTAGGTTGCCAGGCAGTTGATTAAGGGTGATGGTGGGTAGCTTGAAGGTCATAGAATTCAGTTAAGATGATAGAGGGAAGGTCAAGGGTGATGGAGGGAAGGTCAAAGGTCATGAAGGGTGCAGGGTGATGGCTTGCAGCTCCAGGATCCAAGTGTGGCAGTTAGAGATGGGGTGGCAGGAGTTCCAAGTTCAAAACCGCTCTCTCAGACAGGCAGAATGCTGCTGTTGGATGCCTGGCCAGGTGCCATTTAATTATGGCGTCCAGTTTTTCAACCACCTTGAGGTAAAGGTGGGATTGGTAACTTCTTGCTCTCCACAAATTGGCTGGTCCCCTCAGCTGTGCATAGCTAACTGGCTAGCCACCACATGACTGCTTGTGGCCAGTTGTCCTGCTCTCTGAGTGGAAGTCCCACTCACTCCTGGTTCCACCGTTGGAATGCTCACCGCTGCCACAAGATTCCGTCCAAAGTGTGGGGAAATGCAACACCAATAGCATGCCTCTCCCGTGTCTTTGACATATTCAGCAGGTGCAATCACCAACACCATTTTTAGACAGAAGGCAAAGTACAAAAACACTTGGATGCACCCAAGATCTAAACCCCTTTCTGTTTCCCCCTTCCTTTTTTTTCCAATAAATTATATAGATTTTTCTTTTCCCACCTATTTCCATTATTTTTAAATATTTTAAAATCTTCTATGCTCTCCCCACCCCCACTAGAGCTATACCTTGAGTGCCCTACCATCCATTCTTAATTAGCACATTCGTTTAGATAATATCACCAACTTTAACACCTATGTGTTCTTTTGTTCTACTGTTGTTGACATCTTTTGATGATCTGCTTCTATCACTGCTTGTTTGTCCCTACAACCACACCTCCCCCTCCACTTCTCTCTGTCTCTCCGCGCCTCCCCCTCCCCCCCCAACACACGCCTTAAACTAGCTTATATTTCAACTCTTTCTTGGACTCGAACTCAAGTTCTGTCGAAGGGTCATGAGGACTCGAAACGTCAACTCTTTTCTTCTCCGCCGATGCTGCCAGACCTGCTGAGTTTTTCCAGGTAATTCTGTTTTTGTTTTGGATTTCCAGCATCCGCAGTTTTTTTGTTTTTGTCTAAACACTGGTATCAGATTGACTTTATCATCCAGAAGAGGAACACATAAAGTGTTATGATCGCCAGGGTATAAATAAAAGCAAATGGTGTAGGGGGTAACATATTGGTATGGATTAGAAATTGACTAGCTAACAGGAAGCAGGGAGTTGGCATAAATGAGTCTTTTTCTGGTTGGCAGGATGTAACGATCAGTGTGCCACAGGGATCAGTGCTCGGGCTTCTACTTTTTACAATTTATATAAATGACTTGGATGAAGGGACCGAAGGAATAATAGTTGCTAAGTTTGCTGACGACACAAAGATAGGTTGGAAAGTAAATTGTGAGGAGGACGTAAGGCTACAAAGGGCCATAGATAGGTTAAATAAGTGGCAAAGATCTGGCAGATGAAGTATAATGTGGGCAAATGTGAAATTGTTCATTGTGGCAGGAAGAATTAGAAAGCTTATTTTCTAAATGGTGAGAGATTTCAGAGTTCGGAGATTCAAAGGGATCTGGGTTCCTAGTGCATGAATCACAAAGGGTTAGTATACAGTTACAGCAGGTAATTAGGAAAGCTAATAGAATGTTATCATTTATCGTGAGGGGAATTGATTACAAAAGAAGGGAGGCTATACTTCAGTTGTTCAGGACACTGGTGAGACCACATCTGTAGCATTGTGTACAGTGTTG
This sequence comes from Carcharodon carcharias, assembly GCF_017639515.1. Lineage (NCBI taxonomy): Eukaryota > Metazoa > Chordata > Chondrichthyes > Lamniformes > Lamnidae > Carcharodon > Carcharodon carcharias. Next base: position 80,747,454 of record NC_054478.1, on the reverse strand, counting down.
GTCTCCATATTTAAAGAAAGATGTAAATGCATTAAAAGCAGTTCAGAGAAGGTTTACTAGACTAATACCAGGAATGGGTGGGTTGTCTTATGATGAAAGATTGGACAGGTTAGGCTTGTATCCACTGGAATTTAGAAGAGTAAGGGGCAACTTGATTGAGACCTTTAAATACCTGAGGGTTCTTGACAGGGTGGATGTGGAGAGGATGTTTCCTATTGTGGGAGAATCTAGAACTAGGGTCACTTGTTTAAAAATAAGGGCATTTAAAACAAAGATGAGGAGAAATGTTTTCTCTTGGAGGGTTGAGTGTCTTTGGAACTCTCTTCCTCAAAAAGCAGTGGAAGCAGAGTCTTTGAATATTTTTAAGGCAGAGCTGGATAGATTCTTTATTAACAAGGGGGTGAAAGGTTATCGAGGATAGGCAGGAATGTGAGATTGAGGTTACATTCAGATCAGCCATGATCTTATTGAATGGCGGAGCAGGTTTGAGGGGCCGAGCAGCCTACCCCTGTTACTAATTCAAATGTTCGTATGCACAGCCCAAGGGTGTTAACCTCAGACTTTGGATTACTAGTCCAGTGACATTATCACTATGTCACCATCTCCCCTACTGGTTCGATGAAAATGATGATCAAATTAAGGAACGGCTACAGGAGAAGCAGTACTGCTGGGAAACAAAGATAAATCTGCTGCTAAGAAATCACTCCAGGAGAGAAAAAAGAACCTGCACTTTATGGACATGCTTAGCCAGCCATCCACCCTAAATGGGGTAGCTATAAACAAGCTTCCAGACTGGCCCAAGTGTGAAAACCTGGAGAGCGAACGCTCTGTTGTGGAGATTGACAAAGCCATCAGCTCCCTACCCTCAAGGAGAGCTCCCAGATCGGACAGGATTACCAATCTGGGGGACCCCAGCTACCAAATCACAGAATGTGGGATCAACAAACCATTGCTCAGGAGTTCAAGGATGCCATGATTGCTCACTTATACAAAGGAAAAGGACAAAAATCTGTGTGACAACCACCGAAGGATCTCACTGCCTGTGACAGCTGGTAAGATTCTAGCAAAAGTTCTGCTCAACAGACTGGTAAGCTACAGAGCAAAATGTGGACAGCCAAAAAGTCAAAGCAGATTCATGAAAGGTGGAGGCACTTGTGACATATTCGCAACATTTCTCTTGTATTTGCTGAAGGGTGAAGATCAACACGTGGGACTCTACTGTGCCTTTGTTGACCTGACAAAGCCCTTTGACACAGTAAAGAGAGAGAGGCCTTGTGGAAAATCTTAGCTAAATTTGGATGTCCCGATAGAGTTGTAAATCTGGGCAGAATTTTGCCGTTGGCATATGGGGGCGGGCCCTGCACGCTCACGTATAAAATGACGCCTGATGTCACCGCACGCCATTGCAATATTTGGGAAGGCCGGCACTATAAGTTTGGATGTGTGCCCGCCATCAATTAATGGGCCAGTTAAGGCCCTTGAGGCACAACTGATCTCAATTTTTCGCAGCCCGTGTGATCTTCATGACGTTGCACGGGCGCAATGGGCAGGCGGGTAGGATACATTTGTAAAAACCTCATCCGCGGGCAAGATAAGAGGGGTGAGTGGGGTCATGAATGTGATGTTTGAGGTATTTAAGTATGAAAGTTACTTATACTTGCCTGTGTGAGCAGGAAGACTTCAAAACTCATACCAGCTGCTAGCACAGGAGTAAAAACCTTGGTCAGGACTCTACAGTAAGATCATTTCTGAGGCCTGAGCAATCAGGAAGCCTTCACTTAGCCTGGGAATGGGAGTTGTGCTCTCCACTGGAAGCACCTCCTCTGGGGAGGAAGGGAGGGCCAGAAGGGGGAGGAGGCCAGGAGTCCACATTCAGCCTCCAGGGGAGCCACCTTTGGGAGGAGAGATGCAGGCACAAGGGGCACAGGGCTAAGAGGAAGTGCAAAGCGGAAGCGGCCGCAGAAGATGCCAGGGTTTACAGTCGGCGAAGCAGCTACCTCAATATGTCTGAGGTCCAGTGCCGAAGGAGGCTCCATCTCTCAAGAGAGACAGTCACCTCCATCTGTCAGATGATAGGCCCTGAGATCTGCGCCAACTGTGTGGGTGGGCACCCCATGCCAGTGGCTCTAAATGCCATAGCCGCCCTCAACTTCTATGCCTCTGGCTCCTTCCAGAGCTCGGTGGGTGATCTCTGCGGAGTCTCCCAATCAGCTGTCCACACTTGTGTCAAGCAGGTTACAGACGCCACATTCAGGCGTGCCTTAACTTTCATCCACCATGCTGGGATGAGGCCAGCCAGACGGAGCGAGCCAGAGGCTTCGCGGCCATTGCTGGCTTCCCCTGCGTCCAGGGTCCTATAGACTGTACACATGTGGGCATCAAGGCACCAGCAGGTGAACCCAGTGCCTTCGTCAACAGGAAGGGCTTCCACTCCATGAACGTGCAGATAGTGTGTGACCACAGGATGCTGATTCTACAAGTCTGTGCAAGGTACCCAGGCAGCTCCCACGACGCCTACATCCTCAGACACTCCGAGGTGCCGAGGCTCTTCAGTGCTCCAGCCCGGCTGGATGGATGGCTGCTGGGTGACAAGAGCTATCCCCTCAGAAGGTGGCTCATGACGCCTCTCCGCCATCCAAGAAAAGAAGCTGAGCAGCAGTACAATAGGAGCCAGAGCACCACAAGGGCCGTGAAGGATAGAACCATCGGTCTTCTCAAGATGCGCTTCCGATGCCTGGACTGCTCAGGGGGCGCATCCAGTAGCCCCCAGATTGTGTGTCGCTGATAGTGGTTGCATGCTGCACTCTCCACAATCTTGCGCTGGAAAGGAAGACGTGGACACAGTTGCTCCGGATGCACACGATGAGTCCAGCAGTGAGTCCGAGCATGAGCACGTGCAGGAGAATGCTGAGGGGGTAGACGTTGACCTGGGCATACTCCAGGGAGGCAGGGACACCTGGGAGGCTTTAATCCAAAGCACCTTCAGCTAGCACAACACAGATGAACCTTCAAATCACGCCAGGGCTGCAGGATCAATACTCGATACCTGAGTGCTAAATCAGCCTAGATGCTAACATTAACTAAGGCCCTAGTCAATAAAGCTTAATGTCAAAAAACTCACTCATAACATCATGGCTTTCTGTCCACTTGCAGAAGTAAGGAATCACCCTGAGGCTTGTCAACATATCAAAATTTATTGAATGAACAAATGTAACTTCACAAAGCGGAAAAAAGGTGTTGGACATCACACCAAGTCTTCCAGAAAATATTATGGGCCAACATAAAAGCACCAGCGAGAAACTCGTGGTGTGCCTAATGTGCCTTAAATCTATGCTTACGGGTGCTACGTCTAGGTACTGTCCCCTCGCTGGCACTGGCACCTGAGACAGCCTGCTCACTGTGCTGTCCTGTTGGCCTTGATGACCTTGGCGGATGTCCTCTGGAGCATTTGATGGCCCCGCCTGGAAGGGAGCGGACAGTTCCACAGTCGCCGCAGCCTCATCGGATGCCACGGTCACTGACAGAGGGGGGCAGAGGAGCTGCTGCCTTCAGCCGGAGCACCCTGAGAGGAGCCCGCAGAGATGACAGGCAGTTGCCGCGCTGACGTGAGCTTGCTTCAGACCTCCATGCTCACTATGGATGGATGGGCACCTAGCTGGAATACTTGGTGCCCAAACCGTCTCCCACACTGACATTGACCAGCTGAGGTCAATGCGGCTGTGAGGGCTTGCAGGTCCGAGCACAACCCCAGGAAGCCCTGATTGTTCCCCTGGAGGAGCCTCTCCAAGAGAGTCGCCACGGTCTCCATGGAGGAAGCATGGCGCTCGGCCATGAGGCTCATTGCATCGGTGATGCTCCAGGTGAACTCCTCCAGCAAGTGCACCATGCCACGCATTGCCTCATGTATCTCCGCCAGATCCTCCTGCACACCCTGCTGCACTTCCAGCGTTCACTGCCTCACAGTGCCTCCAAAGGCCCATTATCAGCCACCAACCGAGCATGTGCCTGGTCCCCAGCAGTCCTCCGACTTCCGGCGCCATAGGCACTCTCTGTCTCCAGCTGCACCTCAAGCGAGTGTGGAGTGCCCTCACGGCTGTGGCCCGGGCCACTAGCCGAATATCTAATTCCCACTGAGGTGCTAGTATCTGTGCTGGTGCCTGCCTGTCTGAGATGATGTGACACTGGTGAGTGTATTTGCTCTGGGGCTTCAGGGGTGAGAGGTGGTCCCTCTTCCTCCTCATCCCGGCCCTGCTCCGGTGACGCTGAAAGGAAGAAAAAGGATATTTGATTAGTTACAGTGCAGACAATTTCAACTTGCCTGATGCTCCCCCAGATCATTATGTGCTGCTCCTTCCATAATCAGTGTTGCAAACTTCAATCACTGAGCATTCAGCAGTGCTGTGGCTGCTGGGATACACATGGTGACCTGAGTGCCCACCAAACATACCTCCCCATGGCTCCCCAGCCTCACCGCCACTGGTGGACCTGGGGGCATGGTGCCTCTCCAGGTCCATGGCCTGCTGTTCAAAAGCCATTAGGATGGCCAACTGGTACTGCCCTCCGCCAGTCCACATTTATTCCGACGCATTGTGCGCAGTCTTTTCCTGAAAAGGAGGGGAGCATTGATTAGTCCAGCCTGCACCCTGGATTCCCATCACATCCCTGCCAACCCAGCCAGAGTGGGACATTGCAGGACTCCAGTTCTTCGTCACCTCACAGCTGCCATACACTCACCCAAACAAGCCAGGGCTGACCCCCCACCCCCCCCATTGCCCAAATGCTGCCTGCTTCACGTGTGGCATCACAAGGTGTCACTTTGCTGAGCAAGGAGGCACAAGCACATGGAGTATAAAGACCAGCAGATGGACAGGTGCCCTGCCAACTGGAAGCTCCCCTCCCAGCATCTTAGCATCCTGACTTTGACATGCTTCACAATTCCAGCACTCTGCCTAGGTGCTGATCCTTGACTTTCAACCCCATTCTATACTCTGGGTGTCAGTGTCACACATGCTGCGGAAGCAGAACACATCCTAGCTCAACCTTTTCAGGGTGAACTGGGCATGGGCAATATCTGCTGCCGCACCCATCGAGGGATAAATGCCGTGAAGGATTCAGTGCTGTTAGTGTACTCAGAGTTGCCAGGGGGGTGGGGGTGGGGGTGGGGGCTGGGGGGAAAGAGTGACAGCTGCATTAAGTGACTTGAGGCAACATGGTACTCACCCTCCCCGAGCGCAGGAGATTGTTGAATCTTTCTGCGGCACTGGACCCATGTGCGCTGCACCACATCATGGGAGCTGACACTCCCGGCCACCTCCTCCCACGCATGTTTGGTCAGGTGGGACGGCCTCCACCTCCTGTCCCTCAGAGGAAGGACCTCCCGCCGTGCTGCCACCTCCTTCAGGAGGGCAGCTAGGCACTCACCAGAAAATGAGGAGCACACTGCCCTGCTGCCCTACCCTCCAGACTTGCGTCACGCACATGCCCCTCTGCTAAGCCCTTCTCCTAGCCATTGTGAGTAGTCTTTCCAAGGCTGCCAGGCCTTCATTTATACAGGCCGCTGGGTCGCCATTGAACCCAGCGGTCTGAGCATGCCCGCCGCTGCCCGCCCACTCCCGCTATGCACGGGAGTCGTGAACATCACTGGGCGGTCCTTAATTGGCCCGCCTGCACAAAATGGCGGTGCAGACCTGATCGTGGGTGCCGATCGGGTTCGTGCCCACCCACGTACGACCCGCCCGACATGGGGAAAATTCTCCCCTCTGATTTAGCAACTTCATGACAGAATGATAGCCAGAGTCACTGACTGTGGTGAATGCACTGACCTCTTTGACATAACAAATGGTGTGAAGCAGGGGTGTATCATGGAACGTGTGCTCTTCAGTTCCTTTATTGCCATGCTTTCTGGGGCATTTGATGTAAATGTTGATGGAATATATATCCAATTCAGAACAGCTGGCAATCTCTTTAACCTGAAATCCACAACTAAAATATCAAAGATATTATACAGGAATTGCCATTTGTTGATGACTGTTCCCTCGTGTCATATTATGAGCATGGGCTTCAAAGGATCATGGGATGTTTTGCAAAAGGAACTGATGACTAAGGAAGCCAGAGATAATCCAACCACTATCAAATTCGGACTATACCCCAACAACTATAACTGTCAATGACACAAACTTGAAGGTTGTAGACAACTTCACCTATCTCTGAAATGTCTGCATTGACAGCAAGGTGGAAAATAGAATTCGCGGAGTAAGCTCAGCATTTGCACATTTAAGCGAGAGACTGGAGGAAATGAGGTATCAAACTTGCAACAAAACTTGCTGTGTCCAAAGCAATGGTAATACATACCCTCCCAGATGCCTGTGAGACATCAACTACCTACTGAAGACATATTAAGCAGTTGGATAGGTTCCACATAAGATGTGTTTGGAACATCATGGGCATCAAACGGGAGGGCAAAGTGCCCAACATTGAGGCACTTCAAAGAGCAGAAACGTCTGGAATTGAAGTACTCATCAGAACCCAGCTCAGATGGAGTAGACGTGTAGTACTTATGACTGACAATAAAATCCCTAAGACTGCCATGTTTTCATAACTTAAACTTGGACACAGCCTGTGAGATAGGCTGAGATTAAGTTTCAAGGATTCCTTGAAGGTGAACTTCAGGAAATGTGGCATGTGCAACACAGACTGGGAGAAAAATACACATGAAAAAATGACCTGCAGAGCAATCTCACGGAGTGTTGTCATTTACTTCAAACAGCAAAGAATGCAGGTAGCTAAGGACAAAAGGCAAGTTAGGAAGTCCAAGCAGTCCAAACAAGATTGGGCAACTCATTCTTGCTCACACTATGGAAAGCCATGTAGGGCTCAGCCACATTAGAATGCATGTTTCTACATGTGCAAGAAGTGACCATCTTCGATAACAAAGGGAAACCAATGACGTGAATGGCTTTAAGAGTAGAAGTATTCTTTTCCAATAAATCCAAAGACAAAGCACACAAGCCCCTATTTTAATCACACGCACCCCGTGTTTTGGTGAGGTCAGCTGTGCGGAGAGAAGGATGATTCAGCATCTTCATCAGTGCTATTGGAAACACTGATGCTTTAAACTTACTTTCATCCATACTTCTTATTGGTTGTCGCTTTTGGAGTCTATCCTCACCAACGCTAAACTGGCGCAAAATAACTTTGTGCTGTAGATTAAAAGAAAAAAATTGGCTTTATTTTTATTTGGTTTACATTTCAAATATCTACCAGTCTAACAATACACAATATTACTGACTGATATTCTGTTAATTTAGTCGCAGCTACACGTGTGAGGCATGTGCTAAGATACGTATACATTTAGTTAAGTTTTACAATTATAGTTAAGCCTTCAGAATAACTACCTTAATGTTAACAAATAAGCTACAATGGATCTTCAGTACATTGTAGAAACAATTTAATCAAATATTTTACACAGTAAAATAACTTCCAAATTTTGGACATTATATTGTTGGTACCTTTTTTTGTGAAGTCTTGCCATTTCCTTCTTCTGAGCTACACAATAAAAACAATGTTAATTGTTTCAACACAAAGGCGACAAAGAGGGAGATGGTTATTAATATTTGGGAGAAAACGTATATAAAATTTGATATTAATGTCACCATGTGTTTGTTACCAACACTTCATGCCTACTCCAGAAACACAGAGAGCAGGCCAAGTACTGCCCCCAAGAAGGGATGAGAAGTCAGTCACTCAAGCCAGCTCCAACACATCTCCCAGCAGTTGGTTACAAAGTAGCATCAGCCAACATTTGGAAACATATCATCCAGCCACAGACATTCAAAGATGGGAGAAAATAGTAGAGGCACCAGTATCTAGATATAAAAATTCAACAGGGAGGGGCTGAACTTTCAAAGGGCTGAGGAAGCAATTTCATGTTTTGACCAGTGAGCTTGTCTGCAGTCACATTCCTACCTCCAGCCTATTTTCAGCAAAGCTGCTTCTGGGACGGGGCGGGGTGGTGTTGATAGCTACCTGCCCACCGGTGCACATTTGGTAGCACTCTAGCCTCTCAGTCACAAGATTTCGGGTTCAATTCCCACTCCAGGGCTTCAGCACAAAAAAAATCAAGGCTGACTCTCCAGTGCAGTATTGCAGGAGTGCTGCATTGTTGGAGATACTGTCTTTAGGATGATTTGTTAAATTGAAGGCCCATCTGCCTGCTTAGGTGGATGCAAAAGATCCCATGGCACTATTTCAAAGAAGAGCAGGGGAGTTATCCCCAGTGCCTTGGCCAATATTTATCCCTCAATCAATCAGTATGACAAAAACAAATATCTGGCCATTATCACAAAGCTGTTTACAGGAGTTTGCTATTTGCAAACTGGCTGCTGCATTTCCTATATTACAACAGTTACTGCACTTCAAAATGCTTCATTGACTGTAAGGCACTTTGAAAATGTCTGGTAGTCATGAAGAGAACTACACAAATGCAAATCTTTCATTTTTCCTTTTCTTTCTATTGACAGGAATCATCAAGCACAGTCTAGAACTTTTCAGAGGGCATACAGGATCTCTGCTGAGGCTGAAGCCGAGTCAACGGATGGAGGTGGCCAGGGAGTTCATGATGCCTTATTTAATTCCCTCCTTCCCCCATCTCCTCCAGTAACAATTGCCAGAGGTGCCCTCTCATTCTCCCATTTAAATCGACAGTGGACAAGGCTCTCAGGGGCAGCCTCTTAATTGGCCACCTCCTCAAAAAAAGCTTCCTCGGTGTTGCACCAACGGCATTTCCAGGTTACTGACCCACATTTTCATCCTAACAGCAGGACCTGGGAATGTAATTGCAACCCCCAGAGACGAAGGATTATAATAAAAGTCAATCAGCATGAATTTCTAAAAGGTCAAGTTTAACCAAACGTATTGAATTCTTCAGCAGACAAGTGCAATGCAGGGGGTTGGCATGCATGGATGTTCAGAAAGTCCATGATAAGGTGCCACCTTACTGTAAGAGCATGTAGAATCAGAGGCCAGGTAAAAATGGATTAAAAGGGTAAGTACTGCACGATGTCCTCTTCAAACTTGGAGCTGAACTCCTTCATGCTGCTTGACAGTGACAGGTCAACTGTAGTATGTTGTAAGAGCTGAGCACTTTGTTATATACTGCCCTCTTGGTTGGGAAGGTGTAACAAAGTGTGTTGCAAAAGGGCTGATTGCATTGTGTTCACATAGTGATTCTTTTCTCAGTTTAGTACACAACAGAAAGATGGCAACAAGGTTAGAATGGATTTTTTTTTAAATTAGAGAAATTAAGATCTGAAGAACATTGCAACACATTTTTTGGAGTTGATTTTGAAGAAATGTAGTATTTTGAAAGATTACTCTGCGCATACGTTGTGTTCAGGAACAACTGCATGGTACGTAATTGAATGAAAAATATGGCACAAAAAAGGCATATTTGGGCCAATAGGGGAACTCAACCCCAACAAACAGGAGTGGTGTTATTATGAATGAAGGTTCCACATTTGGCTGAAAGTGAATAAAATAGGTGATGAGGATAAAGGAAATATCTTCCTCACTATGATGGGGCCAGGAGATTTTGGTGTAGTGACTAACCTGGTTTTTCCAAGACACACCAGCTAGTACTATGGAATATGCTGAAATTAATGAAATTCTGGACTCCCATTTTGGCAGAACTAAGAATGTAATTGCAATGAGTGTTGCATTCTGTCAAAGGAAATAGTTGCCTAGAGGGACTGGAGCAGACTACATCCTTGAATTTAAAAAAAAAACTCGCCACTGTGGGTATGGCATGAAATTAGAAATCAACCTTAGAAGGCCTGAAGGACAATAAAATCCTGGCCAAGCTTTTGTGTAAAGGAAATAAGCTGATGTGGAAGGAGGTCTGTGTTGAGGCCACAGCCCTGGAAATGGCAGAAAGAGATAGTTGCAAATTGCAAGGGAGTCCTTTTCCCAAGCTGGCAGGAAAGCTCTACCAGATTTCAGCAGGATCCAGCCATGTTCACAGCCTCGGAGTCAGAAGCTTAGATGTTACTCTTGCCACTGGGAGCTACCAACCACCTAAATGACTCCCATTTCCAGTGGAAGTGCTATGCCGTGAGAAAGTTGGTTATATCCAGATGGCATGCAGGCATGGTGGAAACAGAAATGGTCCAGGTTGCGGCTAAGCTCCAGGTCACAGCAATGCCCCAGGTCAAGGTTGTGAAAGATCTAAAGCTAGTTTATGAGTCTGAGAACCCTCAGATGCAAATATGATAACATCAACTACTGTTTCCACGTCTATCAAACAGCTGTACTAAGTCAGAGAGCAAGAAAAACAGCATATGGAAGATGAATGTAATAGGACGGAAGGTATAATTCAAATGCTCACAGTAGAAACCAAAGTCAGAGATTCACAATCATTGTTGATACAGCAGTGCCCATTATCTTGGAAGGAGTGGACAAGAAGTCCATAAGTCACATTCTGTTTCTCAAAATTGGTGTGAAACTGACTAGTTATTCAAATAACGGTATTCCAGTTAGTGTTAGGTGGAATATGATGATGCATTCTATTACTTGCTATTAGTTAGAGGAAAAAATGTCTCCCTGATGGGAAAGAATTGGCTTTAAGAAGATATGGTTAGCTGGGCCGAGCTGTTGAACCTGTTATTTACAGAAGGGATCAGTTGGAGTACATCTGACACTGAGGAAGTGCCAACAGAGCAAAGATGACCAAATGATCAAATTTGGCACCACAAGGCCAAAGTCAAGAAAAAGGATAATAGTTGGCCAATATTTTGCAAGGCTAGGCCAGTGCCTTATGCCCAATTAGGAGCAATAAGTGAAGAGCTGGATAGATTAGAAAGAACAGGAGCAATTAAGGTGAATGAGCTGCACCGACTGTGGTAGTTCAAAAAGTAGATGGGTCCATGCAGAATTGTGTGGATTAAAAGCAAACAATAAATAAGGTAATCGAGAATAAAACTTACCCACTTCCTATCAGTGAAGATTTATTTTCTAATTTAGCAAATGGAGAGGTGTTCAGTGAGATAGATTTGTCAAATGCATATTTGCAATTGGAATTAAATAACAAAAGCAAAGAATTGCTTACATGGGGTTGTACCAGTATGAAAGGTTAGTATTTGGAGTGTCTAGTGCTCTCACAGTGTTCTAGAGGACTAACTGGGATGAAGAGAGTGTTCTGCTTCTTAGATGACATTCTAATCAGCAGAAAGACAGAGAAAAAACACATTGAAAGGTTGAACAAAGTCCCAGAACAAAGAGCATGACACTAAAAGCTAAAAAGCACAAGTGTTGCTTCATGGTGTCAGGTGTAATAGACCTGGATCACCAAATGGATGGTGAAGGTGTCCCCACATTGCAGGAGATTGAGGGGATTTTGAAAGCAAAGGGACCAGAGAACAAAGAAGAACTTGGAATATGCATAGAAATTGTTGTGTATTGTTCTAAATTCATCCTGACTTAGCTAACACATTCACATCACTGTATCAATTGTTCAAAGGTGGAATATCTTGGGAATGGTCTGTGGAGCGTCAGAAAGCATTTGAGGAAGTGGAGGAACTGAAGAAAGTACTGGCTAGTGATGCTATTTTGACCTATTATGACTCCAAGAAACAACTGGTTTTAGCATGTGATGTCTCACCATAAGATGTAGGAGCAGAAGTAGGCCATTTGGCCCATCGATTCTGCTCTGCCATTCAATGAGATCATGGCTGATCCGAAAATCCTCAACTCCACTTTCCTGCCTTTTCCCCACAACCTTCGATTCCCTAACAGATTACCACAAGGGTTAGTTGTGTGTTACCTCACATAATGGAAGATGGTGTGGAGAAGCCTGTAGTGTATACTTCATGTGCTTCAAATACTTTAACATAGGGCAAAATCACTCAAGTTGAGAAAGGGACATTAGCAATCACATATAGTATTACAAAGCTTCACAAATACCTGTATGGCATGAAATTCAATTTATTAACTGACCACCAAATCCTTATGAATATATTTGGTTCAGAGGGAGTATCATTTCTAGTGGCAGCATGGCTTCAGAGATGGATGCTGATTTTGATGGCCCATCAGGATGATATTAAATATCGGTAGTCGGCAGACCATGCACATAGATAATCTTTCAAGATTTCCTGTGAAGATTGATTCATTCTTAGCCACTGAGTTATTTGTGAATTACCTTACATGCACATATGACATGTCTGCCAGAGAAGTTAATGAAGAAACTCACCAGGATGTGGTGCTCAGTGAAGTGCTTAACTGGCTGGCCTAAACAGTGTGATGATGAGCAACTACAGGAGTCTTTTATACATAGATTTACACTGAGTAAAGATCAAGGATGACTCCTCTGGGTTAAGAGTCATTATTCTGCCAAGGTTTAGTGGGAGATTGTTACAGGAACTACATCAAAAGCACACACAGATAGTCTATGAAAGCTGTAGCAAAAAGCTATTTTTCATATCTTAAAGTAGACAGAGATACTGAAGAATAGGTGCAAAGCTGTGAAGTGTGTTTCAGGATGAAAAATGATTCACCCAAAGTTCCTTTTATTCCATGGTCAAACACAAGAAAACCATGGGAAGGAGTGCAAGTTGATTTATTTAAAGTGGGAGAGAAAGAGTACCTGGTTTTGGTCAATATCTATAGCGAGTGGATAAATGTCGAGTTTATGCCCAATACCACAAGTGCCAAAACTATTGAGGTTTTGAGAAGTTGGTTTGCAATTTATGGGTTGCCAGAGGTGTTGGTGTCAGATAATGGTCCATAGTTTGTGCCAGAAGAGTTTGTAATATTTCTAAGAAGGAATGGAGTCAAACACAGTAATACCACCATATCACCCAGCATCGAATGGTGCTGCAGAAAGAAGTGTACAGATTGTGAAGAAGTCTTTGCAGAAGAAATTGCTAGGTGACAAGTAGGCAGTAATTCCCATGTTTGTTTTTGACACAGGCTAGACAATTTTCTGTTCTCTCACAGGATAACCCCTGTCACAACAGACTATTCAACTTACAGGTTAGTGTTTAAGCATGCTTCTTGGACAAGATTTAGTTTTCTTAAGCCTAACATAAATAGCAAAGTAAGAAAAACAAGGCAAAGAGACGATGAGTCATGACGCACAAGGCATGAAACTAAGAGTTCAATGCTGGCCAAAAGGTCATGATGAAAAACCTGTGAGGTGATAAGGAGATGTCTGTTACTGAAGTTGCAGTAAAGACAATAGGTGTATCCATGTATTTAGTGAAGATTGGAGAGAGACTTGGTCAATGTAATGTAGATCATTTGCTTGAAAGAGGAAATCTAATAAAGGGGCGGCATGAGACACCTCCCATAGTTCAAATTCCCCCTACAGTCCAAAGTGAAAGTCAGAAAGAAACCAAGTTTGCAAGCATCATAGAATCCATTGGTAGAGTAAAGTGAGTCAGGATCTTTGATCAAGACAAATAAATCAATGTCACAGCCCCAACCATTAAGTGAAGTTGGTAATCAAAGTTCAGATTTAACATGGTCAGTAATGTTGAGAGAGCAGAGTCAAACAAATGGAAAGGGAAGAGGTACGTGGATAGAAAAAGAAGAAAGTCAGATAGGTTAATTAAAACTATGTAGGGAAGAAGAAGAAAAAAGTTGTTCTTTTCATTATTTCTTGCCAAATGATGATTTTGTTTGTTAAGCACATGTTGGAGTTAAGGAAAATTTTTTTTTGTAACATGTAAATTATCCTGTTAATATCATACAGCAAGTCCTTGCTTTAAGTTGCACTGTTTTAAGTCATTTGCATTTAATATTGTGTCTTTAATGGGGCCATTATTCACATTTGGCATTATAGCTTTGCATTAGAAGAGTGTGGCTAGAGGATCTGGGAGCCAGGTGGGAAGAGATAGTGTAGGTGGGAGCAGGCTTGTGTGGAATATAAGCATCGACTTGGACCAGGTGGAATGAAGGACCTGTTTCTGAATGTAGATTCTATGCATATAATTATGTAGCTATCCTTTAAGAATGGAATTTGGAATGAGGAATGATACGGAAAGCTCGTAATCTTGAGGATGTGTAAACACACAATTGCAGAATGAATTCAACATTTTCAATGACTCTTCACTTTAACACGTCAGACCCAATGCTAGTCTTGGTTATGTGGTTAGTGAGAGGATAATTATTCTTTAGATGAGTCTGCAATACCTCGTATTAAAGACGAGCAAGTAAGTTTATATATCTACTTGTAATTATGCATTTAATCAATATCAGAAATATTGATAATGCTCACATATGGAAAGTAAACTGCACATATCAAGTTTCAGAACTTAGTTTGAAACTTTTGAACGTTTGGGAGAAACAAAGTTTAATAATGGAACTAATGAAAAGCCTTCAGTATGAAGGAACCACCTTCAACTAATCCTAATTTTTTCTGGAAATGGTAATGGATCTTAGATTATCTCTTAGTCAAATGGAATTGTGAACCTGACCCACAAATATAAAATTGACAAGTGCTTGGTTTCTAAGATCAGTATGAGGGAGACGTTGCTGCAACGGGAAACTTTTTCCAACATTTCTGTGTTGCTTCTCCAAAAAAAAGTAATAAATTAGCATCAGGGCAGCAGCTTTGTTCTCTGACACTCATTCTGGCTCCCAGCAGACATGAATTCAGAGAAAGGAGCCTGATTTTAAAAAAGGATCCAATGGTTAGAAGTCAGATCTTTAAGGAACAGTGCCATCTGGTGCCCTAAACATGTATTGATGGAGAAACAGCTCTATTAATACTCCCAAGCCCATTACAGAAATCCCTTGTTGACTTTACTCAAGACAGATAAATCTGCAGATATCTGCAATATTAAATCTTATGACATTTTAAAAATAAATTGGTAACTCGGAAACCTATTTGAAGGTGTTCTAGAATCACCGCTCTTCTACTTTCTCACCAATGTTTCCAGCATTTTGAACTGAAGGTGATGTGATTCACTATCCAGTATTTCAAATTAAATTCTTGGGGTCTAAATGCTATTACACATAGTCTGTGCATATGTAATACCTTGACTATATATCAATTAAATGTTGAAGACCAAAATTACGGAGCTCAACTTTTCCCAGTTGTTACAATCAATGAGAAGGAATGAACTGGCTCCCTCCCTGCTATTCAACCTCCACAGTTATAGAATCATAAACAAGTTAAGGCACAGAAAGATGCCATTCAGCCCATCACATCTGCATCAGCCATAAAAAGAAAAAAGCTAGCCACTCATTTTTAATCCCATTTTCCAGCACCTGGTCCGTAGCCTTGCAGGTTACAGCACTTCAGGTGCAGGTCTAGGTAACTTTTAAATAAGTTGAGCGCTTCAGCCTCAACCACCAATTTAGGCAGTGAATTCCAGATGCTCACCACCCTCTGGATGCTAAAGTTTTTCCTCATGTCCCTTCTAATCCTTCTACCAATCACCTTAAATCTGGTAACTGATGCCCAGATAGGGGAAACAAGTCTTTACTGTCTACCCTATCTAGGCCCCTCATAATTCTGTACACCTCAATTAGGTCACCCCTCAGCTTCCTCTGTTCAAAGGAAAACAGCCCTAGCCAATCCAATCTTTCTTCATTGCTGCAATTTTCAAGCCTTGGCAACATTCTTGTAAATCTCCTCTGTACTCTCTTCAGAGCAATTACGTCCTTCCTGTAATGTAGTGACCAGAACTGTGCACAAAATTCCAGCTGGGGCCTAACCAGTGTTTTATACCATTCCTGCATTACATCCCTGCTTTTGTACTCAATAACTAATCCAATAAATGCATTCCATTTGCTATCTTTACCACCTTATCTAACTGTCCTGCCAACTTCAGGGACCTGTGGACATGCATCCAGGGTCTCTCACTTCCTCAAACCTCTCAATATCCTCCCATTTATTGAGTATTCCCTTGCTTTGTTTGCCCTCTCCAAATGCATTACCTCACACTTCTCTGAATTGAATTCCATTTCCCACTTTTCTGCCCACTCACTCAAACCATTGATATAATTCTGGAGACAACAGCTATCCTCTTCACTATCAACTACACGGCCAATTTTTGTGTCATCTGCAAATTTCCCAATCATGCCTCCCATATTTAAGTCCAAATCATAAATATATACGACAGATGGCAAGGATCCCAACACTGAACCCTGTGGAAAGCCACTGGAAACTGCTTTCCACTCAAAAACATTGCTGTCACTGAGCTAATTTTGGATCCAACTCACCACCTTCCTCTGTATCCCATGGGATCTCACTTTACTGACCAGTCTGCCATCTGGGACCTTGTCAAATGTATTACTAAAATCCAGGTAGACAACATCCACTGCACTACCCTCATCAATCCTCCTTGCTACTCCCTCAAACAATTCTATTAAGTTAGTAAGACACAATCTTCCCCTAACAAAACCATGCTGACTATCCCTGATCAATCTGTGCCTTTCTAAGTGACAGTATATCCTGTCTCTAAGAATTGTTTCCAACGATTTGCTCACCACAGAAGTCAGACTGACCAGCCTATAATTTTCTGGCCTACCCCTTGCACCCTTTTTAAATATTGGTACAATATTTGCATACCTCCAATCCTCTGGTACCTCACCTGTATCTAGTGAGGATTGGAAAATAGTCCTCAGAACATCTGCTTTTTCCTCTCTGGTTTTCTTTAACAATCTGGGATACAATCCATCCGACCCTGGTGAATTATCTATCTTCAAGGGTGCCAGTCCCTCCAGTACTTGCTCTCTCATTATGCTTATTGTATCTAATATTTCACACTCTTCCCCTTTAATTAGAATGTCTGCATCATCCCTCTCCTTAGTGAAGAAAGAGACAAAGTGCTCATTGACAACCCTGCTCACATCTTCAGCATCAACACACAAGGTATCATGTACATTTCTGATTGGCCCTACCCTTTCCTTAGTTATCCTCTTAATGTACTAGTAAAACATCTTTGGGTTTTCTTTGATTTTTCCTGCCAAATTCTTTTCGTACCCTAGCTTTGCTTTCCTAATTGGTTGCAGAAGCATTTGTCCCTCATGCAGTCATTAGGACACACGCTCACTATCAGAAATAAGGGGAGTTAGACTCCAATAACAAAAGGTAAAATAATATAAAGTTAAGTGTCCTTTGATTGTCCTTGCAGTGTAGATTTTAAACATTGCGGCCGATTTAGGTTAGCTGGCTTCTTGGATGCGGTCAGTTGTAGAAGATGTTGCAATTATTACCTTGGCCACAGAAAAACAGAATTAACATTTCGAGTCAGTATGACTCTTCTTCAGCTCTGAAGAAGAGTCATACAAACTCGAAACATTAACTGTTTTTCTCTCCACAGATGCTGTTGGACTTGCTTAGTTTTGCCAGCATTTTCTGTTTTTGTTACAAAGGCTACATGTTGTGTGTACAGTCCTGCAAGTCCAAACCTTGACTGCATTCTCCATATCTTGATATAAAAGCATAACATAATTTTTAGCCTTATTTTCAGCAATCAGAACTGTACAATTTCCAACAGTGTTGTACTTTAATAACTCATTAACAGTCTGCATGAGAAGGTTGCATAATACCGATGAAGATTTTAATGAACCTCATTACCATTAAATTGTAATATACCAGGAAAATATGAGACTAGAAATGCAGTCTTACTGTTTAAACAAATAGATTTCAATCATTTTGCACAAATCAGTTAACCTCCAGGTTGCCTATTGACAACTTGCCCAGAACTGCTTCAGGAAGTGGTTTTGCTTCATTCAAATCAGATGATGGTTTCTATGGCATTAAGTCAGATCCACATTTAAATAATTAAACTGCACACTTTTTCGTACAAATACACGCTATATAGTCACTCTTAATGGCTTTTTCCTGGGGCTGCCAACCAGTGGCCAAGGGCAGTAGGGATCAAAACAATGCTATTGGCCCATAAAGGAGTGTTTGAACACTTAAGCCATTTAAATCACTCTGGCATAAAGCATGGCTGGCAATGGCAAATGTTTAGTGTCAAGAAATGTGAGTCAGCATAGTTTCTTTAGATGGAATGCACTTCTACTGACAAGGTACATCCGTGCATAAAGTAGGCATATGAATTTTCAGTAAAATTCATATTACATATTAGCCTAGGAAGTTACTGTTGCCAATATTAGATCAAAACTTAAATGTGGTGACTTGATATTCCTTGATCTGCTATTTGTTTATTTATTGGGTCTTGCTAAAGTGTTATTTCTAGATGTGGTATATATTATAAGGAGGGCAAATCTCAGATCTCCAATGCTGTAAATACTAATATTAACAAAGGAATGATAACCCAAAAAACGCCTGTGATAGTTGCGATGAATAAAATAAGCTCCCTCTGCATTTTGTAATTCAATATTCCAGTTGTATTGTAACTTTTTTCTGACAGTCAGGAACTACAATGAACCTGCTTTTCTTAAAAAAATGTATCAAGATATTGCTATCTACCCCAATTATGGTTTCAAACTGATCAAATTACACATAAGAAGTGCAAGTGCTCCAACCCAATGTCTTAATTGAGTTTAAAATGCTGTCATTATAATGATGACTGAAGGCCCAACTGACACAAAAAGTATTGATGCTCACTCTGCAGCTCTATGGTTCACACTTATTGGGTTTACGATAATTTTCAACAGTTGCTGAGCCAAAGCCTTTACAACAGATACCTTAATGATAAATGTCTCCATATGTCAAGAAAGCAAAACTGCTTCAGCCTGTAGAAAATATTCTTTTGGATGTTTAGCTCAGCATATGATTGGAACCACTATTTTCAGTTCACTCATGGCTTTCCTATTAAAGCTTTTGCAGTAAAAATAATGATGAGACTAACAGTGCTTGCTATTATTTTCGTGTAAATTGATCAACAATTTCCAGTGACTGTACAGATGCAATTAAATCTGGAAGTTGCTGAGATGCAACTTTCTTCCATGAGCTTCCTGACGCCTGATTCTTGGTTCAAATATATTGACCAGTGTGGAGCTCCTGTACTTGCCTTAAATACAGACAAAATTTACCTGACAAGTTTAGAGCTCATCTGTTCAAGCGTTAAGTACCCTTTCAACAACTTAATTATTGCCAAACAATCTCTCTGACACTGAAAATTAGCTTAAACAAGTGTGGTATCTTATTCTTTCAGCTTTTAATAACTGTTGGAGATTTTTAACAAAAATTGCTCTTCCTTAATACATATTTCTCTCCTCTCGACTATAATGGAGAAACTAATGGCATGAAAGACTGACAAATAACCAGGGCCAGATGGTTTCCATCTCTGGGTTTTAAAGGAAGTAGGTGAGAACATTATGGATACCCTAAATATAATCTTTCAAAGTTCTCTTGATTTAAGAATGGTTTCTTATTTTTTTATTTATGTTTATTAAGTTTTAACAACAATCATAATGAGTAACAGTACACAAAATAGCTTACAGTACAGCATAACTTAATACCCTAACACTTGGAAGAGAAAGAAAAGGAAAGGAAAAGATAAGTAGGAAGAAGAAGGAAAAAAGAAAAAATACACCCTCCCCAGCCCCCCCCAAAAATAAATAATAAGAAAATCAACAACAATCATAGGTCAGATATAGTTTCACATGATATAATTCATACAACCTAATTAGGGTCAGTTATATGAAAGTAGAGAGCTGTAGTTCCTCAAAGTAATCTAAGCAAGATTGCCAAGCTACATAAAATCCATCAGTGGAACCTTTTATAGTATACTTTATTTTCTCAAGTTTAAGATTCTGCATAAGATCACATATCCATTTAATAAAAGAAGGTGGGCTTGACTGTTTCCAATTTAATAGAATAATGCGTCTAGCCAATAATATTGAAAAGGCGAGTGCATCAGTCTGAATTTTTGTAAGAGGGATGCCATTTCATTGCACTCCAAAAAGTGTTGTAATAGGAGAAGGTTCAATGTTTCTACTAAAATTATGTGAGAATGATGTAAAAGTTTTTGTCCAAAACAAATCCCATTTAGGACACAACCAGTACATATGAATTAAAGGGGCTGGGGCAATGTGACATTTATCACAGGTTGGATCAAAATTTGAATAAGTCTTAGACAATTTAACTTTGGATAGATTGACACAATGTAAGATTTTAAATTGTAGCAACCTACGTCTTTGCACATTCAGATGAGGAATGTACATGAGAGAGAATAGACTTCCAGCTATCTTCTGATAAGTCTGAATCAAAATCTTGCTCCCAAAAAGTTTTTAATGTAGAAAGCAAAGGGCAGTGTGGTGAAAAAATTAGAGAACACAATTTGGAAATGAACTGCCTAACAAAAGGATTTAGTTGTAATATAATATCTATCAGTGACAGTTGGTGATTTGGGGGCACATAAAGGAAACTGAGCAATTTGTTTGCACACAAAATCTCTGATTTGTAAGTAGCGAGAGAAGTGTGTGTAGGGCAGATCATATTTCTGAGAGAGAGTCAAAAGAAGCAAAAATATTATCAATGTATAAGTTAGTAAGGGTTTTGATGCCTCTCGCGTGCCAGACTTGAAAGGCAGAATTTCCTAATGAAGGCAGAAATAAATGGTTTGCATCAACAGGGCTGCATAAAGCGAGAGATTGTAGCCCAGAGTGCGTTCTGAACTGGGTCAAAACCTTAAGTGACCGTCTAACAATAGGGTTTGAAGAAAAGTGACTCATTGAGAAAGGAATGGAGGAGCACAACAGAGCAGGCAGAGGTGTGGAATGACAGGAGGCTGCCTCCAATTACACCCACGCTAAACTAGCCAAGACCGAATGAAGCCAAAAAGAAATATTACAAATGTTAGCAGACCAATAATAAAAATGAGAGCTTGGCACTGCCAAACCACCTAAATGCTTTGGTCTTTGTAGAAAAATCTTATGAATTCTGGGTGTTTTCTTATTCCAAATAAAGGGTGAAATTAATTGGTCTATTATAACAAAAAAAAGCTTGGGTCTAAACAATGGAATGCACTGAAATAAGTATAGAAATTTTGGCAAAATTTTAATCTTTACAGAATTTATACAACCAATTAAAGAAAGGGGGAAGCTAGACCATCATGCTAAGTCCTGCTTCATACATTGCAACAAAGGGTCAAAGTTGAGCTTAAGATGGTCTCCAAGGGATCGAATAATTAAAATTCCTAAATATTTAAAACTGTTTACTGAGACCTTGAAGGGGAGGGAAGGGAGAAAATAACTTTTTGCAATAATAATATGAAAAATTGCGCTCCTTTGCAAATTAATTTTAAAACCTGAAATAAGGCCAAATTGCTCAAGAATAGGGAAAATGTGTGAGAGAGATGAGGCCGGATCAGAGATGTAAGGAAGCAGGTTATCAGAATATAGGGTGAGGTTCTGCACTACTTCACCCCATACAACACCCTGTATATCTTCACAGGTAAAATTGCCAGGGGCTCAATAGCAATCATTAAAAGTAGGGGGAAAGGGGCAGCCCCGCCTGGTACTTTGATGGGGGTTAAAGAGTTTAGCATGGATATTACTTGTATGCACTGAAGTAACTGGTGAGGAATACAATAGTTTTATCCATTTTATAAGAATGGGTCTGAATCCAAATTTTTGAAGAGTGAAGTCCCATTCCACTCTATCAAAAGCCTTTTCTGCATCCATAGTTTTAAGAACCTTGCAGAGAGGAGTAGTTGAATGCATATAAATAATATCGAAAAGGCGCCTTAAATTAGAGAAATATTGCATTCTGTCTAAAACCTGTCTGGTCAGGAGAGAAAATAGATGGAAGGTCAGGTTCAAGGTGGTGGGCTCAGGCTTTAGCTAGTATTTTGACATCTGCATTTAAAAGGGAAATTGGCTGATATGAACTGCAATGCAAAGGATTCTTATCCCGCTTTATCTATTTTTTTTTTTAGAGATGCCTTGCGCATCTTTAAAAGGAGGGAGCGTTTTAGAGAAAAAGAAAACAGAGACAATAGTAATGGGGAAAGTTGTGATGAGAAATTTTAAAATAAAATTCTGCTGTAAATCCATTCTGGTGCCTTATTACTTTGTATGGATTTAATTGCCTTTAGTGTTTCATTTTGGGAAAGAGGTACTTTTAACACATTCATTGAGTCAGATGTTAGAGATGGGATGCCAATATAATCAAAAAAATTGTGAAATAAACCAGGATCTAAAATGGAGTCTGAGGTATAGAGAATGGGATAAAAAGATTTGAATTGATCATTGGTCTCCTGATGATCGGTGGTGGTTGACCCTGTTGGAGCGGTGATTTCAGTAATAAGTTGAGAGGGAGCAGACTGGCGAAGCTGGTGAGCCAGGAGTCTACCAGTTCTTTCACCATGTTCATAAAATGTACCACCTGATCTAAGTATAAGCTTTTCTGTTTGTTTAATAGAAAGAAGATCAAATTCAGTCTGTAGAGCCGATGCTGTTTGTATAATATTGGGGTAGGTGCAATAGCATTCTGCTGGTCCACTAAGAGAATCTGGTCAATCAATTTAGGCAATTTTGAGGTATTGCGTTTGTTAATTTGAGCAGTACATGAAATTATTTGTCCACGTAGGTAAACCTTCATACTCTTCCAGATGGTAGCAAAGGAGATATCAGGAGCAATATTAAGTTCTATACAAGTAACTATTTGTGAGGGTATAAATTTAGTAAAACCCGGATCTGCCATAAGAAGAGAATCGAGATGCCGTGGTGGACGAGAAACAGGTTGGTCATGGAATTGTTTTGCTGAAACTAAGGGGGCATGATCAGCGATCACAAAACTATTGCACGTGAAAGACTGAATAAATGGGAATGGCCTCTTGTCAGGGAAAAAAGTCAATATGTGAGTAGGTGTGGTGAACAGGAGAGAAAAGGGAGTAATACCACCATGGGCAGGATTTTCGCTCAGTGTGCGGGCACGCGCCCGACATGCCTGAGTGTGAAATAAAACGCTTTGACATCAGCCAAGCATGCCGACGTCAACGCGCGCCCACTGACAATTAAAAGGCCTATTAAGGCCATTAAGTTAACGATTGTGCTGAATTTTTCACTGCCCGTTCAACCTAACAGTTGACGGTCAAGCGAAAAGGCCAAGCGGCTTTTGCATTTTTTGAAACCTCATCCACGAGCGGAATGAGGTTTCCAAAATCAAATACAAATAAATCAATAACTTTAATTTTTAATTTAAAACATGTCCCTGATCACATGAGTGGACATGTTTCATTAATTTTTTCTGCTGTTTATAACTTTTTCAATATATTGTTAATCTCCCTGAGGCATGGAGCTACCTCAGAGAGATTATTCAGCACTCTTTCATGCGCATGCACAGATTGTGGGCTTGCCCTGCTCCCCCCACTGGCACAGGCAGTGCTCAGCACTGCCGCTTGCGTAACACGCTGGGTAGGCCTTAATTGGCCACCCGCGTAAAATTGCGGTGCGCTGCTGATCGTGGGCTGCGATCGGCTTCCACACCGCCCCTGCCAGTCCCGCATGCCAAGGACAAAATTCTGCCCCATGAGTCTACCAATCCATGTGTATCCAGAAAAGACCTGATGGCTGAGGCTGATTTTGATATTGGAACATATTTTGTGGCTGAGTGATTTAAAGTTGGGTTAAGAACACAGTTAGAGTCTCCTCCAAGAACTAAGCAATATGAGCCTAAATCAGGTATGGAAAATAAGAAATTTGAAATGAAACAGTGATCATCCCAGATACATTAGCTAGCATCAATGGACAGTTAAAAAGTATGTCTTGTACTATAACTATAACAGTGCCCATTAGGGTCAGGCCTAACCTGAGAGTGAACAAAGGGAATGCCTTTATGGATTGGAATTGCCGCACCTCTAACTTTACTATGGAGAGAATTTTCTCCCTGTCGGGCAGGCTGTTTGGGAGTGGGAGCATAGCTGATCATTGCCATGATTGGCTGTGCGCCGTCATTTTGCGTGGGTGGGCCGATTAAGGCCCGGTCAGTGTGATGCGCACCCGGAAGCGCTCAGCGCTACCTGTGTGGGTGGGGGGGAGGAGGGAGAACCGGGCCCTGCGCTCTTTCACTCATGCACGCGATAGTGCACAGAAATCTCCCTGAGGCACAGAGTTGCCTCATGGAGATTACTTTGATTATGAAAAGTTGAATAAAAGAATAAAAAAAAATTCAGACACGTCTCCTCATGTGACAGTGTCACAAGAGCTGGGACATATCAATGAATTTTAATAAAAACTTTTATTAAACTTATAAACCCTTCATGAAACCGCATTCCGCCCGTGGATGAGGTTCCATGAAAAACATGAAGGCCGCCTGAGCTCTTCATCTGCCCCCAACCTTAAGGTTGGACGGCAGGCCAGACAAGTACCTCAATTAGTTTAATAATGGCCTTAATAGGCCTTTGACAGTTTGGTGGTCGTGCAGCCGACACTGCTGCGCGCCCACCGAACTGAGGATCGGAATGACATGCGGTGATGCCGGGACGCATGCCCGACGTCACCGTGCATCATTTTACATGTCAGTAAGCAGGGCCCACCCCCACTCGCCGACCAGAAGATTCAGGCCTATGACAATTAGAATGAAACATCTGCCCAACTAACCCTTCAGCATTCGAAAATGGTCAAATGTACGTGAGTGAGTTCCCTGCAGGAAGGCAATGTCCACTTTCAAATGATGTCAATGAGCGAGAACTTTATTTCTTTTAACTGGGTGATTTAGAACTTTCACATTCCAGGTGATAAAATGGATTGGTCAACTACCCTGTGAGGCCTTAATATTAGTGGACATTATGATAATAAAAGTGCATCAAAATATTTGGCCCCCATAGGTTAACCATTACAAATAAAAGATTAAATATTTTTGAACCAGAGCTATCCACCTGAAGAATGTTAAAAAATAACCAGGAGGAAAGTATATATGTATATTTGGAAAAGAACTAGAAAAAGACTTTAAAAAGGAGGAGGGAAGGGAGAAAAAATAGAGTGGGGGGGGGGGGGTAAGGGGTAAGAAGGAAAGAAAAGTTTACATCACTTCCCCACACAAGGCAAATGCTACCCCTCACAGCTAGTATACTATTCATACCTATCTTACCAACGTGTCTTGAAAAGACAGCCTACATTGAAGCAATATACAATCAAATATCCCAAACAAAAGAATTGCTAAACAAGCTGCAGAATCTGTCCAGAAGGAACAGTTTTGTAATGCAGTACTCAACAAGAGAGGGGGCTGAATTCTCCCATTGGCGAGTGGGAGTGGGGCCCGCTCACCCACGTGTAAAATGACATGCAGTGATGTCAGGTGTACGTCCCAATGTCACTGTGCATCATTTAGATTATCAGTTCGGCGGGCACGCATCCGCATCGGCCACGCGTCCACCAAACTGTCAAAGGCCTATTAAGGCCATTATTAAATGAATTAAAGTTGTTAAGAAAGCTGCCCGTCCAATCTTAAGGTTGGTGGGCAGGCAAAGAGCCCAGGCGGCCTTCGCATTTTTCATGAAACCTCATCCATGCGCAGGATGAGGTTTCATGAAGGGTTTGTTAATTAAATAAAAATTTTTGAAAAAATTAATGGACATGTCCCAGCTCATGTGACTGTTTCACATGAGGGGACATGTCCTTAAAATTTTTTTCTACCTTTATTAAACTTTCCACAGCTTAAACTAATCTCCCTGAGGCACCTCTGTGCCTCAGGGAGATTTCTGTGCTCTTTCATGCGCATGCTCAAAAGAGTGCAGGCCCCAACTCAGGGAATCCCCCTCACCACCCGCACAGGGAGTGCACAGCGCTTCCGGGCGCACGTCACACTGTGTGGGCATTAATTGGCTCACCCAAGTACAACGGCGGCGTCGATCAGTTTTGTGCTCGCTCCTGCCCACCCCTGCACAACACCCCCCCACCCCCCCCATTCTTCCCAGGGAGAATATAAAAAGATTCAATTCTCAAAGAACTCAATTGCACGTATTGTAAAAGGTAAAAAAAAAACACCCATAGAGTTTATGTAAAACTTCCCGCGATTAATGCAGTTTGGACATAAGATACAAAGAGACTGATATAACCAACAAAACTTATCATGTAACAAAACCATTGTGCATAGTTAAGCATTGAGTACCATTTTGTCCTGGGTGAAGTCACACTGACTTATTAAAGGAAGGTACAATTGTGCCCTTGAGAAAGGTTGAAGCTTCTTGCGGCATGTTGAAAATTTTATTCACGCCATTGAATGTTACACACAGGTGAGCAGAGTGGAGAAGCCCATATTTAAATCCAGCTTCACAGAGTTGGGCTTTAACAGACTTGTATTCTCCATGACACTGAGCTAGATCCACTCTGAGGTCAGGGTAGATGAATATTTTGCTTCTACAGAAGTATAGTTGACCCTTTTCTCTAGGCAGATGCATAATTTGTCCTTCACTTGATAGTGATGCAGTTTTAGTATTATTGGCCTTGGGGTGTCGCCATGCTGCGGTCACAACCCCAGACAGCAATGGGCTTGATCCACTGCCGGCAGAGAATCAAAACTCTCCTTGCCGAAAGCCTCCAAAAGAAGTGCCTCAGTAAAAGTTGTAGGGATTCCCTGTTCCGCACCCTCAGGCACCGACAGGATCCTTGAATTTAGTCTCCTGCTGCGATTCTCCAGGTCATCCACCTTCGTCAACAATTCAGTATTTTGGGCTTCCAGCTGGGTGAAGCGGGTCTCCAAAGCCGCAATTTTGTCACTCGAGTCAGGCGCTGATTGTTCAACATCCCACAGCCTTTGATTGAAGGAGGGGACGGAGGCTTGTACTGTAGCAACAGAGGAACGCAGTTCCGAGCGGAGTCCAGCAAATTCAGCGAGAATGGTGCTGTGTAAGTCAGCAAGTGTGCTGACAGAGTTGAATTCAGTGCGGGAAACCACCATGTTGTTACCAGCTGTAGTATCGGACAACACAGTTGACAAAGCCCCAGGCCCGGTTTCATTCTGATTGCGTTTGTATGTTGAGCATCAGAATAAACCCCAAAGCACTGATAGTTAAAAAGCTGAACCTTTTAACTAAATATCAGTCATTTTTATGGGGATAAATTACAGAAATCGTGGACGTTGTCTTCAACCACATCGCACTCCATTCCTGTAGAAACTGTTTCTTTAGACTGGAAAGCCGTGCATATAGCTCCACTATTTAAGAATGGTGACAGAGGGAAGTCGGGAATTATAGACCAGTTAGCCAAACATCTGTTTTCAGGAAGAGTGTATAAATAAAGATAGCACGAATGAACATCTTTAAAATTTTCAGCTGTTCAGGGAGAGCCAGCATGGATTTTTAAAGGCTAAGGCCTGGTGAATCTGATAGAATTTTTTGACTTGACTAGAGGACAGAGGAGTGTCAATCCATGTTATTTATGTGGAATTCCAGAAGGCATTTGATAAAGTCCATCATAAGAGGCTGTTAACCAAAGTTGAAACCCATGGAGTTGAAGGCAAATTATTGACTTGGTTGGGGAATCATCTGAGCAGAAAGAGAATAAGCAGAATAATGGACAGGTACTCTAATTGGTAGGATGTGACCTGTAACACCCTGCAAAGATTTGTATTGGGGCCTCAACTATTCACTGCATTCATTAAAAACTTAGTTGATGGGATAGAAAACCAATGTCCAAATTTGCTGATGACACAAAGATAGGCTGCATTGTAAACAATGTGGATGGAAGTGTAACATTACGAAGCAGTATTGATAGATCAAGTCAGTCAATGGACAGAACTGTGCCAAATGTAGGCAAATGCAAGGCCATCCACTTTGGATCTAAAAAGTATAGAGCAGAGTACTTTCAGATGGTGTAAAGCTAGAAACAGTGAAGGTTCAAAGAAACTTGGGGATGCAGGTACACAGATCATTAAAATGTTATGAACAGGTACAGAAAATAATCAAAAGAGCTAACTGAATGCTGATTTTCAGATAAGTTAAACCAAAGCCCCATCTGCCTTCTCAGCTGGATCTACGAGATTCCTTGGCAACAGCAGAATAGTTATCCCTGGTGTCCTAATCAATATTTATCCCTCTATCAACATCAGAAAAGCAGATTATCTGGTCATTACCACATTGCTGTTTGAGAGAGTTTGCTCTGCACAAACTGGCTGCTGTGTCCCCTACATTACAACAGTGACGACACTTCAAAGAAATAATAATTCATTTGCTGTAAAGTGCTTTGAGACATCCAGTGGTCATGAAAGGTTCTATATAAATAGAAGTCTTTCTTTTTTCATCTTTAAATCTAGAAGAATAAAGCGCAAGGGGGTCAAGGCCATGCTTCAGCAATACAAAATCGTGGCTACACCACATCTGCAGTACTGCAAACAGTTCTGGGCACCAGGTCTTAGGAAGGATATACTTGCAGCATAGATTTAATAGAATGATACTTAGACTCCAATGGTTAATCTATGGGGAGAGATTAAATAAACTAAGGTTGTATTTCTTGTAATTTAGAAGGTTACGTGATGATTTGATCAAGGTTTTCAAGATATTAAGTGGAAATTATAGTTTCTTGCAATTTACCATATTTCCCCTAGTTAGGAGTCTGGAACTAGGGGAAATAGACTAAAATTCAGGGCCATACCTTTCAGGAGTGAAATTAGGAAACATTTCTTCACACAAAAGGGCGGTAAAAGTTTGGAAGTTGCTCCCGCAATGGCAATTGATGCTAGATCAATTGTAAATTTTACAACGGAGGTTGATTGACTCTTATTGGAGTTGGGCTGAAAAATAGCTTTGGTCTCATTGAATGATTCATGGGAGGAAAAGCTCATGGGACTAAATGGTTTATCCCTGTTTCCAAATTGCCTTCTATACCTGATTTAACATTGTTCTAATTGACAGCTCCTGGTTTAGGCTCTGCATAGCTCATTAATGATTGTGTAATCCAATTCTTTGGTTTGTTCTCCCAGCTCAATACATTGGTTAGCTGACAAGAATTTGCTGTGCAAAAACCCAAAGGGCAGAATTCTCTCTTTTGGCGTGTGTCCCGAAGTCACCGCGTGTCATTCCGATCTTTCATTCGGCGGGTGCACACCAGAGTCGGCTGCGTGCCTGCTGAACTGGCAAAGGCCTGTTAAGGTCATTAATAAACCATTTGAAGTAATTGTCAGGGCTGCCCATCCAACCTTAAGGTTGGCAGGCAGGCGAAGAGTCCAGACGGCCTTTGCATTTTTCATGAAACCTCATCCACAGGCAGATGATGGACTTATTAAACTAATAAATATGTTTTAAACATTTGATAAGCATGTCCCAGCTCACGTGGTGCTGTCACATGAGGGGACATGTGTAAATGATTTTTAACTTTCTTTATTTTGAAGTTTCAAATTCAACTTAATTTCCCTGAGACAGCTTCGTGCCTCAGGGAAATTTCTGCGCTCATTCGCATGCATGCGTGAAAGAGCGCAGGCCCCGACTTGCCCTCCTCCCACCGCCTGCACAGGTAGTGCTAAGTGCTACCAGGTGCGCATCACACTGGGCGGGCCTTAATTGGCCCACCAATGTAAAATGGCGGCGCGCAGCCGCTCACGGGCAGCAATCAGCTCCACGCCCGCTCCCAACCAGCCCGCCCAACAGGGAGAAAATTCTCCCCATAGAAAATCTATGGACAAGAGCAAGCTGGTGCCATCCCTTCACATCTTAGAGCAAAATTCCACAGAATGTGTAAGAAAGAGAATGGCCAAGGTGGTTGGGGCAGAAAATCTGATGGAAAAATGCAGGCCTGGCAATGTTAATTTTGAAGTAAGTTAGTTGTTTTTTTCACAATTGCTTTTGGAAACCATAATCATTCTGTCAAAACTCAAATAAATAAAAAAGCTTCTATAAATATTTGTGTTTTTGAAGTTTAAAGTTCAAAAGTTTGAATTATTTCAAGTATATAAAACACAAGCTTTGCTAATTATGAATAATTGGAAAAAAAGTACTTACTTCTGTTTTACCAGTTTCTCTAATTCTGGGATCTGTTCCTTCAGAGCAGGAATCATTCTTGAGTCATCTGACACGGACACATAGAACTCCTGCAAAATCAGAGAATTGCTGTTAAAGTGTTAAACCTATAACTTTGTGTTTGTAATTTTCAGTAAGCATCATTGGAAAGTGAAGAGAAAGTAGATCTTATTCCATTCTTTTGGCAATAAGCACCATTTAGGTTATTGCAATGTCATTGTTCCACAATTTGACGGCAATATTATTTATTGAAATGCTCCAGCCACTAACCATGTTGTCTAATAGCTTAATTCAATATTCTGGAAGAAAGGATTGATTACTGTCCAAAATTATATTAATATAGTGCAGTGATTTTTTTATGTTGCTTATGGGAAGGTGGCTTCATTTTCTTCTAAATAGCATAAAATCATGAAATTAATGCAAAGATTATTCTAAAAAATGTTTCATTTTAACTATCTACTTTTATTTCAAGCAGATGAAAGAATATCTGACTTCAAAAATGTTCCTTTCACTACTTATTGCTCTCCAAAGTAAAGCATCGTACAAAAATGATGACTGTGTTCTATGAAAATGCACTGTGCTATTGTGAGGTGAGAATTTTACTTATGTCCAAGCTTTTATGTACCCTGTTTTACAAAAAGAAAGTAAATCATTGTTCATCAAATCACAAGAGAACATCACCCCTCATAAAATAACGTGTTTGGCATCTGCCATTTGTTGCCATCTGTCACAACATTACTTGCTGACAAAGAATAAATATTGTTACATATCATTCAGAACATATATTGGACTGTGCTCCAAAGTGGTAACTCTGATATGTTACTGACTTGTACAAATATGGAGTCTGCAGTGTAATTCAACGGGTACGTCTTTGTCTGCACCCTTGCTTTTAAAGAAGTCAAAGTTACAGATTGTAACTGGAGTAAGGTTTGTCCCACAGCTGACACACGTGCACCATCTAGTGTTAAACTGGTTAGTTTTCCTTGAACAGTATTTTCATTCCTTCAGATTGTTTTTAAAGGCAATGGCTAACCAGATTCTTTACAATTCAGTTAGCTATATTTTTACCCCCCTCCTCACTAAACATTGACACACACACAGTATCTGGGATTAATCTGGAAAACAAATCCAAATCCAACATATCACAGTTTATCTTGTAGGTACTATGACTAATTCACATACACTTCTACCATTACAGAATTCCAAGTTTATAGATAGAGAGAGAGAAAGAGAAAAGAAAGAATTTAAAACTCTGAAATAAAGATATTTATAGAATGTGCGGTTGGGTGTAAGGTCAGGAGGGTAGCTTATGGCTACCTTTGTGCCTCTGTTGATGTCAGCTGTTAGGGAGCATGAAAGTTGTCTAATAAAGACAAGAAAGTAGCCAAAAGATTCTTTAAAAACATGTATGTCTATGTAGAGACTTTCTGGGCTTTCCTTTAATAAACAACTTTAACTGCACACTTCTGCAATTATACTCTGAATTTTCACTCCCGAGTCAGGAGCGCAGAATCGGGAAAATTCCCAGCACTGCAAACCTGCCTTGGGAGAAAGCGCCCCAGGTGGTCCAATTTTATTCCAGGGACAGGGGTCAGATCCATTGCCCCTGGAACCAGCGCGGAGGTGAGCTGCCTAAATGGCCAGCCTTGGTGCTCCAGCACTTTGACCCAGCTGTGAATAAAGCACTAAAACAAAAAAAACTGCCTTCACCCCTCACACTCCCTCACATTTCCTGTGCCCACGTATACCAGCTCATGCCCCCCACCCACCCCCCCATGGCTTCTCACACCCATGCCACATTATGCCCCTCTATCCACCCCCATGGGCCTTCATAGCCCCAATGCCTTCTCATGCCAACCAAAGCCCCCCATCCATCATTCTTTGCCCATACACCCTCCATGCCAACTCACTCAGTATCTACCACCGGCAGACCTCTGGACCCATGCAGAGATGAAAAAAAATTCTAAGTGTCTATTGATGACTTCACTATATTAAAAAAAAGCTCTGATTAAAATCCCACTCACTACATTTATATTCCGTCAACAATTTAATCTCTTCCAAAAACAAGCATTTTTATTCATAGCCCCGACATCAAAGACTTTATAACCATTTGGAGCTGTCAAACTTCGATATGACAGGCACCCCGCTGTGATAATGATAGATTGTGAAATCAGTTATGCAGCATACAATAATGATAGCCCTCAGGCTTATGTCAATAGACAGAGTGAAACAGCAAGCACTGATTAATTTTTTTTAAAAGTCTGCATTTTAAAAACAAAGGCCAGGAGATTTAAATGCCTTGACAGTTCCAATGAGTTTATCCACTTTTTACACACATTCATATTTACTTTCAACAACTCCAAAGGGTACTTGACGTCTCTCAAAGGTGTTCCTGGACCTCTCCAAGAAGTACCCTACCTCTCTAAATAACTCCAGCAGCTTTCAACTTTCTCCTGAAAAGTGTAAACCCACAAATCACGTTTTAGACACATCACTAGGGAAAATTGGACCTGTTTGAAGGCATTTACACTTTTCAATGTGCAGCTACCTCAGTGTACCACAGATGTGTAAATTATAACCTTCCCTATCCCCCCTCCCCCCCCCCCCCAACCCTGGTGTAAATGATTGGTGCTGGATTTGTATGTAGAATTTAATATTGTTTCCCCAATTAATCAAAATACTGGAGACAAAATTATGAATGTTGTTAGCTATTGTGAAAGTCCTAATAAATAAAATTTTGCATCCAAGTTTATTCACTTTTCAATCAGAAATGGAATCTGGTACAATTATAATATGAATTTTGTGGCTGTATTTGTCTCAGGTTACAGCACTCACTTCAAGAAATGCTATTGCAATGTCTTCCTCTTGTAAGAGATCTGCATATACATTTGCCCAGTGTAAGACAAGGCGGATGACCCGTCTCTTGTTATTGAGAGCATAGTCCATTTTTTCCTGTTCTGTGCCTTGCATTGCTTCTGCATGGTAAGTACACATGTGTTAAGGAAAGTCACATAATCTGTAAAGAATGTTTGGAAAACCATCAACTTAGATCCAATAACATCTGACTGGGGCCAAAATCTCTGGTGAATTATCATTGTCATCATTGAACAGATTTTTAAAAAAGCATAAGAGATAACATTTGAATTCTGAGTATTATAAACATAAATGCATCTTACTTATTTGCCTTTCTTCCTAGAAGACAAAATAAAACAAAAAATAATCAGTCTTATGTTAAGAAAACTAGAATACATGGTGAGAAATAAGGAAAAATAATGACAATGCTCACCTGGTAGGAACTATATGTTCTTGATTGGTCACCAATCAGCAGGAAGAAACCTGCTCTTGGATTTCAAATAGATAACATAGAAAACAGATTCTCGAGACCTGAGTTGCTAAATAACTCTGGTGTGGAACTGGTTAACACTAACACTGAGGTCTATTTTTGGTGCTGCAATTATGTTGAGAGCTTGTACATAATTGTCAGAATCAAAGGCTCATACAGATATTTTGTGCACCTGTAATTCTTATTCTTTTCTGAAAATTTAATGTCTCAATCAACCATCTGAGTAATAACTATGACTGTTATCAATATTTTTTTTAAAATCCTGCAAAGTACTCTATTTTGAACAATTAGTGTTATAACTGTGGGAAGGGTACCTGAAGAATGAGGATGCATTTTGAAGGAACACAAGAAAAGGATATTGAGCCATTACAGCTGGGAAAAGCTGGCTGTGTGGCATAAAAATGCAGTGCATCAGAACAAAGTCATCAAGGCAAGGATCTGTCAAAAAAACTGAAAACAAGAAAGTGAAAAAAAAATCAGTATTAACATCCTTTTGAAAATTAAAGAAATTATGGGATCCTAACTGGAAAGCAACTCCACTGATTTTGAAAATGTAATTCATTAAAACAATTCAGCAACTCTTTGATTCTACAGTCTGTTGTGAAACCTTCTATACCTCGGTTTTAAATAATTTATCATCTCTTGCCCTCTAAAATCTGGCCATATCATAGTTGTCACATAAGGAGTCAAACTGATCAGTGAAGAATTATGCAACAGAACTGGATGTATTCAATTAACACTTTAGAATTGTGTCAAGCCTTTGTACTCCAAAAAAAAAATCAATTTTGTGCAGGTCTCAACAAACTGGAATCAGGTCCTTGGATTTTAAGAGGCTAGAAACAAAATTGAGCTGATTTATATGAATAATTTCAACACTTATTAAATCAGCTTGTGTGACACAGAAACCCAGGTAGTGTTGGAATGCTGTGGTATAACACCTTTGAAAGGTCCTCTGGTGAAAAATACAGACTAGGAAGAATATTAACTCTAATTGGCAGGAAAAGAGCAGGAGAATATTTAAAATAGAGCAACACCATTTCCCACTGCATTCCCACTAATTCCCCTATTTAGTACCATTAGTATTAGTGGCAAACTCTCATGGGAGCCTCATTAATGAATACAAATTGGAGTGCTATGACATATATGGTACCCTGAACTTGCATTTATATAGCACCCTAAAGTGACACAAAGCCAAAGGGGGAGACATTGGGCCAAATTTTGTTGTAATGGGGTAACTAAGGGCCTTTGCCATTAGTTAGATTTGCCCTTGCATATTTAACTTCATTTGCTTGGGTGTCAAGTTACTGTGGTTGCAATGATGAAAACCTTGTATCTGGGACCCAAGTAAACAGGGCAAGGGAACTATGTATATCTTAAAGATTGAAGGATTGTGAAACTAACAGTGCAAATGCTGAGAAGGAAGTATAAATTAGAGTGGGTGATTTCAATACTATATCAGGCACAGAAAGAGATTTAAAAAAGGGAAAATAGATTGGATTAAGAGGAAAAAAGAGACAGAAAGGAATTTTTTTTAAAAATTAAAAGTTTGACAATTGTTAAATTTCCAACAACAATTAAACCCTGAAGAAATGGGACTCCACACTTACAACAGTTAATTTTCAGAGCCAGAGAGGTTGTTTAACAATAATTAAGAATTAGCAAGTTGTTAAGAGTACTTAGATGGGAATAGTCAAGACTTAAATTTCTGTGACAATTTTAATTTGTACCTACCATGCAAATACAGCAATCTGATGCATTTCAACATTGAGCCCCTGTTGTTATTAAAATTTACCTGTTTGACTAAGCTATCCTGATATTTCCTTTTGTGGCTCTGTGTCAAATTTTGGTTAATAACGCTGCTGTGAAATGCCTTAGGGTGCATTACTATGTTAAAGACTCTGTAGTTAAAGTTGATAAGGTGGTTAATTTTAAAGGGACAGGTCCTTCAAGATGTGCGATTTACAGGATCATGGACAAAAAGCAGAATGTGGGACTAAGCACACTTGTGCTTTCAAAAGCTAACACAAGCACAATGGGCTATGTAATCATCTTCTGTGCTCTATGTTTTTATAATTTTACATACATGCAAATTGTTGTTGGAAAATTGTGACATTGTGGTTGAGATTTTAACTCACTAAAACCCATTCACTTGCACAGAGCTAAAATTGGGCCCAATGCTAGCCTGAAGAGTTAATAATCTGCAAGTGTAATTTCAAGACTATTGTTTTATGATATTTAATTTGATCCTTGACAATACAGAAGCAGTGTAATAAGTAGTAATTGGTTGCACAACAACACTGTCATTGTTTAATCTGAGGGATAAAGAAAGAACTGAATGGATTGAACCAGTAGTATGCTTGGTTACTGCTGATGATCAAACAGCGACTGAATTGATACATATAGATTGACTCGAGCCAATTTAAGCATCATTAAGGAATAAAAATGATTAAAAAGGTAAAAGAGCAATGGGTTTTAAGATGTGTTTTTACATGGGAAATAGTAATGCTTCAACATGCTCTATTACGAGTGAAAGGAAATAGATTCATGTTCACAATTTCCCTTGTCAGAATTCCCAGTAATAGCTGTGAAATTAGGAAACATCTCACACAGGAGAGGAAGTCCACATTAGAATAATGGAAACAAGCATGTCTTGCTGGGTAGCTCTAGAGCGCCTACTATTGGTTGGAATAATTTTGCATTGGCAGAAACTGGGAACAGATGTATGCTCACCCTCACCCTTCCTCTCAGTCAGTGACCATGGTGGAGGAACACCTGAAGGAAGGAAAAATATATAAACACTTCAAAAAAATGGCAGAAAATTAAAATACATTATCCATTCAAACCTCAATGATGAACAATTACATTTCATAGTTTTTGAAACATTTTATTTCTTTATATATCATATTTTGAAGAC
Organism: Carcharodon carcharias; assembly: GCF_017639515.1. Lineage (NCBI taxonomy): Eukaryota > Metazoa > Chordata > Chondrichthyes > Lamniformes > Lamnidae > Carcharodon > Carcharodon carcharias. Next base: position 80,711,324 of record NC_054478.1, on the reverse strand, counting down.
AAAATGCAATTGCATTTGTAACTGATTTTTATTTTCCCCTCTTCTATCAAATTTTCCCCATTAAGACTGAAGTGCAGTTCCTTGAATGCTGCTCTAAGTTCAGATATCCTTTGATTGAAATTACATAAGAATATAAGGACATAAGAACTAGGAGCAGGAGTAGGCAATTCAGCCCCTCGAGCCTGCCCCAACATTCAATATGATCATGGCTGATCTCATTTTGGCCTCAACTCCAATTTCCCGCCCTCTCCCCATAACCTTTCAACCCATTACTAATTAAAAATCTGTCTATCTCCTCCTTAAATTTATTCAGTGTCCTGGCATCCACTGCACTCTGAGGTAGTGAATTCCACAGATTCACAACCCTTTGAGAAAAGTAATTCCTCCTCATCTCTGATTTAAATCGACCATCCCTTAGCCTAAAACTATGGCCTCTCATTCTAGAATGCCCCACAAGGGGAAACATCTGCTCCATGTCTACTTTGTCTATCCCCTTTAGCTCTTTATATACCTCAATTAGATCTCCTCTAATTCCTCTAAACTCTAGTGAGTATTGGACTAAATTGCTTAATCTCTCCTCATATGACAAGCCCCGCATCTCTGGAATCAATCTAGTGAACCTCCCCTGAACCGCCTCCAATGCAACTACATCCTTCCTCAAGTAAGGGGACCAAAATTGTGCACAGTACTCCAGGTGCGGTCTCACCAATGCCTTGTACAGTTGCAACAACACTTCCCTATTTTTGTATTCTATTCCTTTAGCAATAAATGCCAAAATTCCATTTGCCTTCCTTATTACCTGCTGTATCTGCATACTAGCTTTCAGTGATTCATGCACAAGGACACCCAGATCCCTCTGCACTGAAGCATTCTGAAGTTTCTCTCCATTTGAATAATAAGTCACCATTTTATTCTTCCGACCAAAATGGATAACCTCACACTTATCCACATTAAACTTCATCCGCCAAATTTTCGCCCATTCACCTAACCAGTCCATATCCATTTGTAAATTTCTTATTTCTTCCTTGCAACTTACTTTCCCACCTATTTTGGTGTCATCTGCAAATTTAGCTATAGTACCTTCTGTCCCTGAATCCAAGTCATTAATATAGATTTTAAACAGTTGGGGCCCAAGGACCGAACCCTGTGGCAGCCCACTAGTTACAGCTTGCCATCCAGGAAAAAAAAACAATTTATCCCGATTCTCTGCTTTCTGTTAGTTAGCCAATCCTCTATCCAAAATAATATATTACCCCTAACTCCATGTGATGTTATGTATGAATTAAGTGGCCTTAATTCATGTGATTCCAGACAGAGGGACCTAGAAATTGGATTGTTCAACATATTAAAAGTAGCACTGAAAGGTAAAAATGGTATGTAGTGTGTGCGTGCTCATTGGCACTGGGAGAATGTCACTTGTCAAATAGGTTAGGGTATCCTGGAATCATGCAATGTGCATGCTTGAAACCAGCATTAGGCCCACTTCTTACATAGTTTGAATTATACAAAATTAATACATTATTTTTACAACAGAAAAGCACATCTTCTCATGTAACATTGAAGTAGACTGTCAAATACATATCTCATTATCTCTGAAGAAATGCTGACGGCCCCTGTGGCTGTAGAGATCAAATTCAAAGGGAATTATATGAAGGCCAGCTACATTTCCTAAGCTACCAGAATCTGCCAGTCTGCTGGGCCAAAGGACTCTCCAACCTCCTTTGAAATTCTTAATGGTTGGAACATTAACAATCTCAAGTATCCAGATAAAGGAATATACATCCTTTGTTAAAGCCAAAATGGAGAGGTAGGAGGCTTGTGACCTGACCCCCTAGTTGGAGGAACCTGTAATACTGCCTTGCTGTACTGCCAGTCAGTTCTGCCATCTTCCATCCAGCATGCAGCAGCTCAGGAAAAGGGCTCTGTCAGGTTTGAATAGCTGCCACCACCCGCGGCCCCCCCCCCCCCCCCCCCCCCCCCCCCCCCCCCCCCAACCACCCCACCACCCCATCTGCAGTGTTTCTACTTGAGCTTCTGTACCAGCGCCTATAAAACTAATTCATCTCAACATGCCTATCTCATAATGGAAGTTATCTTGACTGGAAAAGTGAATTATCCAGCATCTGTCTTCAGTCTGCTGACCTCTGTGAAGGAATACACCATTGGGCTTTGACTCTGGACTCACTTGAAACAATATTTTTTTATTCTGTGGTCTTTGCCATGTAAAATCTTTCTTTCTCTATCCCTCCTCTTTTATTGTACGAGTGAAAAGGAGGCTATGTTGCAACTCTCCTCTTGTGCAGAGTGTGTGCAAATAAACTAACCCCTCTTGGGTTTACCCTACCTTGATTTTGCTGTGGGGTTATTAATAGAAATTGGATCACACCAAAACTGAGGCGTTGTGAAATATCCCCTCACTTATAAAGGGGGAAATCAAAATCAAAACAGATTTCTGTTTATGGATTGGTGGTGAGAGGAGAAAACAGAGCTGTTTAAATTAATCCCCTTCCTGTCCTTAACAGACAAATAATACAGGGAAATGATTCCTCTATACATTAAAACAATCTGCCACATTGAATCAATTTTAAACTGCATAATTCAAGAATTATATGTAGCATTAGTCTTAGGAGTAGAAAAAAAAACTTCCTTTGTTTCCATTTTATGTCCAATTTCTGTTTGAGGCTAGGGTAGGTGATTTATTTCAATTGAGCCTTTTCTGCCTTTCAGTTAGATCAAGACTAATCTGTACCCCAACTCTCTTTACCTGCCTAGAGTGGGAGTTAGAGCCAAAACCTCATGACTCAGTTGAGGGAATTAACAATCAAGCCAAGCTTAAACTATTCTCAGATGATGTCGCTGAAAATTGCCATGCCAACTGTCTCATTCACAAAAAGTGGAAAGCAATATTCATTATAAATAGTCAAAAACAGTGCTCTCAGTACAGAACCAAAGTACAAGATAAATACACATTTTATGAATGATTTGCATTTAAACAGCACCTTATTACGTCAGTGCTTGACATTACTTTCAAATGTAATGATATCTCTGTCGGCATATGCAGCAGCCATTTTATACACAGTGATCACAAGAACCTCGATGAGACAAACAACTAATTGGCTTTCAGTGTTCTTGCTTAAGGAAGGAACACTGGCCTTGCTCCTCTTCTTTAGTGTTCATGCAAACATCCGCACAAGCAAATTAGACATTGATTTATTATCTCATCCAAAGGACAGATCACCGCACAATGCTGTGCAAATCTAATTTATGTCCCCAAGTCCTCAAGTAGGGCTCGAATCTTCAAACTTCTGCCTTAGAAGCAAGGGTATAACTAACTGAGCCAAGTTAATGTTGATACACAGAGCATCCATGGTACTTAATTTAGATTTGTAGAACATATCACTTAAGTAAAAGAGTCTATTACCTAGATGAAAGATCTGTTATAATAAATGAAAATAATTTGAGAATTCAGATAGGAAGAAAAAAAAAATCAGGAGATGATAGTTTTAGTGGCTTTTCAAAATAGACCAGAAAATTTCGATATAACAATGAACTTTAATTTATTTAATCATAAAACGTACCTCCCTGAAATTAGAGTACTAAGACAATCAGAAGACCTAATCATATTCTTACATTAAGGTGAGATTGAAAAGCAGCAACATGAAATCAGTTAAATTTATGTCTTTGTTGAGTTAAAAAATCAAACCTGTTGTTTCATTTGCAGGCAAATCAGGGCGTATAGTTTCCAGAAAGTGTTCTAATATTTTTTCAGGAGTTCCTGCCATCACAGTGTATCTGGAGAGATGAAAGAATGACTTGATTAATCACAGAAAATGTAGTTTAAATTACTGTGGACTTTCTAATTAACCTTCCGTTAAAAAGGACTAAACAGATTATCAAGATAATTAAAGAAAGGAATCATTAAAATCAAGATGTTGACTTAGACAGTAATTAACTGAATTTAATTTGTTCATACAGTATAAAACATGCTACTCCCATAAATGACTTCAAAAAAGGAGCTAATTCAAAATAATGATTAGGAAATCCTAGACTAGATTAAAAAAAGCAAGATGTCAAATTCTACACTAATTGATCATATCTTAATCACTTTTCATGGAATTAAATCCCCCTATTACACACTGACTGGGTATCCCACTAAAAAGGCCATAATCATTGTTATTTTAAGCTGTACAGCAAGTGCTTTGGAGGGACACAATAAGAAAATAGTCTCCTTTTATTCTACCTTCACTTCACCCTCACTGCACTGTTCCCCCTCCTTTCCCATGATGATGAAACTGAGACAGTGATGAATTGAAATAATCTCTCAGACCTTCACAGCAGCACACATTGATGCTTGGACAACTCCTCCCATATCAGATCCCAAGTGATACATATGGAATACCTACTTGTATTGTATCTGTGTGCTTCCCTGATTGGAGGTTTTGTTACCCATTGGGATCTTCTCCAAAACCAACACGTCTTTTCCATGCTCTTTAAGTCTTACTTTGTTAGCCTCAACATCCTAAAGTACATGGAGGGTGAAGCAGGGTGGGGGTGGGGGTTTGGTAGATGGGTGATGGAGGGAGAGGTGGTGGCGAACGGAGAAGGAAAAAAAACTGTTAAAATGAATCCTTTTTTTCCTCAGCTGAAAAATATCTGCTTACCTTATTGACCGATTTAAATGGTCATTTTCAGCCTTTTACTATTGATCACTTACTAGTAACTTGCTACTCTATTACAAGGCAAGCAAGAATAGAGGCAAAATTCTGCATTTACGAAGTAGTTTTAACTGATGCTTTCAATACAGTGCATTGATTTGTGTTTAAACTTAATGAAAAAGGTGATGCTACAGGTTAGCTGCTAAATGGTTAAATATGTTCTAAACTCATTCAAAGATTTTTACCAGTGGAAATTTTCAAGGTTTTTAATTTAGCTCACTTCATACTTTGAAAAAAATTGCTTTGGATTTATAACAGATAAAGAAAATTTATGAAGCAGACAATAATCCTGCTGCAGATAATGATCAGCATGAATCACTCTTCAGAGAGCTGCGGACTTGCCATTTATTTAATGTCAAATTAGAACATTTTAAAGCATCTCAAAACTGCAGCATAAAATGTGACTAATCCATTAATTTAATCCATGGTATTCACTGGTATAAACATAGGTGGAAAAGATTCCTAAATCCCTAAAGCCCCATACACAGCAAGTGCTCACACTCTTGGGAAGCACAGAGAGTAACGGAATAGCTGAGTCTATGTATGTTAGATTTGACAAGCCAAAGAGCACTAGAAAAATAAATGAGTGTTTATACACTTCAGAAACATTGTTTGCCACAATGCCAGTAAAATTTGTAATAGGCAAGGCCAAAGATAGAAACTTATGTTTGCTTAAATTGTAAGTTGTATATTTTAGGTTTGCAAGATAATAGAGTGGCCAATTCTGAGCTCTAAATACAATGGTAATAATTTACACCTTACTGCTGGAGTCTAAAGCTGGCAATGTGGCTTGAGTGCCCATTATTGGAAACCATCTAAATTTTCTTTGCCATTGAAATCATAAATGCCATCAATTTTTTTCTGCTTTTTGTTTAAGAATATTTGCACTAACTTAAAATTAATTATGGTGCAAGCTTCTCCACTGACAAATTCCTTTTTTCTTGTATACACTAAATATTTGAAAAACACATTACAGGTGCTTGATGCTGTAAAGTACATCCAGTCCTGCCTGAACATTTTGTTCATTTTTCAAAGGGTTAGTGAAAGTACTTTAAAAACAATGGATCAGTCTCTCCCCAATGTTGTCAGGATTCCAAACAGTTGTGCTATTATCCCATTATGTCTTCGAAACACAATAAACCTACAATTTTATTTTGAAATTTGTAAGATTTTTTTTGAGCAAAACATGAACCTTGTTGCTGTAAAATGCTCAGGGTAAACATCACAAAAATTTCTTCTGTTAGAAACTGTAAGCCAAAATTAAAACGCATGGCCCCTTGAAACCAGAAGTACAACATTCAGCAAAAAATCTTTTAATTAAAGTGAGGCAATCTATCCACAATTGTTTCAGCACTGAAACAATGGTTCTGAATCTTTCAGAACAGGTGATAGTATTTACCAAATACCACGAGACACTTGTTAATGGCATTACAAAAACAAATAAATTTTTAGTGATTCTGAATGCATGCTTATATCTGAATGCCTCTTACTCGAAGGATTCTGTTAAAATCTTCTTTATCGACCCGTAGAAAATGACAATTATCTTCACGAAGCACTATGGAGGCTGCTCTTGGAGCATTGTTCACCAGAGCCAACTTCCCAAAATCATCTCCTTCATGTAATGTACAGACTACTCCCTGCAATATTAGGTCAGATTAAAGTCATTTAAGCCAAGCAACTTAGAAACCTTTATAGTTATTGCCTACAATAAGAAATATATACTTCCTTCCTTTTATACTTAATGAAAAGGATAACTTAAATACCCAGTAAATCATGATGTTAAGTATGAGATTCATTTACATTTTAATTGCTGTAGGGAATTAAAATGATTATAAATCTACTACAGTTAATTACACACAAGATGGGCATGAACAAAACTGTATGCATTTTCTGTTTTAATAGATATAACATTCAAAATATAACATCCCAGAAACAATTTGTATGACCTTGATGCGTGTTCATTTAATCTTGTTTCAATATTCCTAGAATCATAATTGTGTAGGTCTGTGATTCCTCATAACCGCTATAAAAGTTGATGAATTGAAAGTTGTACCTTGCCATAGATAACAACATTCACTGTGCCCTTGAGGATAATATACCATGAAGTGCCCTCTTCTCCTTGATTAAACACTGTAAATATGAAAGCAACAATCATCCTATTTCAGCTGCACAAAACTGTCAAGGCAGTTGACTTTTAACATACTATACTGAAAATGCTAAGAATTGTATACTCATTCAGTCTGCTGATGAATCAGTATATGTCAATGCTTAATCACTTACGCATTTATCACCTCTATATGAATCTATTAATTAAATTTTGAAACATATGCAATATTAATGTTAGATTGATGTCATTTTTCAAACCTGTAAGGATTAAATGACAAAAGGTGATCAACCTTAAACATTAACTCTGTTTCTCACTCCATATATGCTGCCATATCTGCTATGCATTTCCAATTTTTTTTTTGTTTTTACTTACAATTAACTGACCATACATTTACATCACATCTTGCAGACTGGTATTCTCATGAACTCCTTCAAACAATGCATTTGGTTATTTTGGTCACCTTGGTTATTTTGCTTGCAAAACATTTTAAACTTAGCTAAGGTCAAGTAAAATGTCTTTTTTACTTTCCTTTCAGATACAGGTCTAACATTTACTCCCTTAAAGCTCTTTGAATTATTCGGACTAGTTCTATACTTACAAACTGTTCCCGCTTTGGCATGAGATTCAAATATCAAAACACCAGCAAGCTCTCGCTTTACCTAGAAATGAACCAAGTTAAAAAAAAACATAATTGAAAGACACAAACTCCAAACAGGTGCTAGTTTTATGAAGCTGATTTTTATAATAACATTCAACACTTCAATTTTAAAAATCTACAGTGAACGTTGTGTTATCCGCCAGTCTAACAACCGGAATTCTCTACTAACTGGAATTTCTGGTGTTCCCCTAATAAGATTCACCACTCTACCAGCTGTAAGTTATCTGGAACCCATACACTGTATTACCTGATAATTTAATTTATATTTAATGTACTGTTTAACATTAGAAGTAAAAAGAATACTGTTCTTTACTTCCTGAGTACTTGCATTTTAGTTCTTGCTACAAGTATTGCGCTGTATTCCATTGATAAATGGAACTCACTGTTAACTGGCATTTTTGATTATCCAGCACCTCCCATTCCCTGCACATGCTGGATATTAATAATATTTTACCATATTATGACACTTCAAAATTAAGTTGCGCAAACCTACACAACTTTGAAAGTGTTTTATTCATGGATACTCTTAACAGGCTTAAATTAGAGACATAAAAAATGTGATGATGATATTACTTGGACCTTGCTAAATTACAACGAACGGATGCCTTTGGCTTATATTTTAGTGGGTCGAAGGTTATGATATTGTTATGGGTGGAATACTTTGGTAGGCAGGGAAGTGATTAAAATTTGGAAGAGGGCTGGCAAGTGGGTGGGAGGACGACAGTGGGAGAACTGTGAGGAATTCAGGTGGACTGGGGTTCCGGGTACTATAGCTTCATTGGTATTATAAAATTGTTTTCATTTTCTTCTTGACTACCACTGCATAACTAAATTAGATTTTTTTTTACGGCAGGGACAGGTAGAGGCCTGCAAAAGACAAATTTCCAGTAAATGCAATATTTCAAGCCTTGATCCACTAGTTGAATTTGGACCATTTCACAACCTCAAAACGAAGTTTGAGGCATTCCCGATTTAAACATAATTATTTGGAAAAAACAGCTCACAGAAATCAGTAGGGAATGAAAGAGATAATCGAGTTGCTGACTGCCATGTAGAAATGTAGTGGGGTAACATGCACTTGGCATTTTGAGAAGAACTGCTCTTTATTTCATTCAGATAATACAGGGTCATCAGTTTCTGATGTAGGTCCTGACTGGTAGGGAAAAACAACATTGCTGGGAGCTGGTGGGAAAGCTGGGCCCTCTTCTGTTAGTAGTGCTCATCTCACTGAATATGTTGGTCTAGGAATCAGGAGATTCAAGGTGTGCTACCAGGCCTTGGTCTATTTAAAGGAACTGAAAACAGACCTTTAAAGGTTCACACCGAGCAGTTAAAGGACAACTATGCCAGTAGCTTTCCACAACAGATTATGGAGGAGAAGGAACAGGAGGGAATAGAAGATGAGAAAGAAAAAGAAAGCAGTTGGCAAAGGATAGAACTGGAACCAATCTTTACACCTTTATATTTAAAGAGGTACACATTACAAATGTACGCCTCCTAACACAACAACCTGTGTCTGTCGTCAGTCTGTGTCAATTTATAGGGGCTCAAGTGAATCACTAGTTAATGTCCACCACCAGCTTACAACTAAACATAATTAATTACAATTAACATTCTCTTCTCTCTCTTTAAAGTTAATACATACAACCAAAATTTCAATACAAATCAAATCAAAAACCGCCATACTCTGTGCAAGGCATTACATTGCAAGCGGCCTTCTTCCAGGGCCTCTAACAATTTTTGTACGTGTTTATATTTGTAAAACAATTGACAGCTGATGACTTGCATCCACCCATTTAATTATAGAGATTTCCTTTCTTTCCTGCATTTGTTTCAAGTCAGCAACGTCAATTAGTAACCTTTTCTCACTCACACTTCAAGTGTACATTATCCCACAATGAACGATTATCTACTAACATTCAATGGGTATATTATCTTCAATATGCCACTGTGCAGAATCTCACTGAAAATATTTGACACAGAATCCCATATGAGCTGCCTCCATAAGAGCCAATGTTTCACCAGCCCAAATACTTTTAACAATCTTTCTTTTTTTCTTTGCTTCCTAAGCTAAAAGAAAACATTTCCCATATTTGCCATAAGAAATATTATGGGATGGATTTTCACCAAGTCAGGATGACTCAGAGCTCTTTGAAAAATAGCAGGTGGGTCCTGATTCTGAAATTCCTGACCCCAATCCTGGGCAATTGGCTTTTCGTTCAAGATTCTTGTTTGTGATTGGAGCATGTCACTTTCAAAGTTAACATGGAATTCAATTGTATTATGATGACTATTTCTCAATGGATCTTTTACTATGAGATTACTAATTAGCCCTGCCTCATTGCACAATACTAGATCTAAAATAGCTTTATCCCTCGTTGGTTCCATAGCATACTGCTCCAGGAATCTCTCATGAAAGCATTCCACAAACTCATCTTCCAGACCGCATTTGTCGAGTTGATTGGTCCAGGCTATATGAAGATTAACATCCCCCACAATTATTGTCTTTGTTACAAGCTAATAATTTCTTGTTGAATTCTCTGTTCAATGGTATAACTACTGTCAGGGTGTGTGTCCAACAGGTCACTGTGATGCATCTAGTGTGTGGGTAGAGAATGAGCATGCTTTCTGCTTGTGTGCATGAGTTTGCTTATCATTTTCAGCCCAACCGCTGGCTAGCAGCAATGTAAAGAGAGCCAAATGTGTAAGTCTCTCCCTGTCAGCACACAACCTCTCCATTGGCAAGTCTTTAGCTGTGCCTCCTCGTGGTGACACATGGATACTGCATCCCTCACGGCCTCAGGATAAAGCTTCGTAAGTACTGAGGAGGCTTGACCCGAGACATGCAGTGTGCAGGCCCACTGGCATGTGAACACGCCCCGGCACTTATGAACCAAACTCCTAGCTACGGGTGAATAGCTCCATTACCTTGTAGACACATTGGGAGAGTTGAAGGCTATAAGACTAAACCCTGAAAATATCTGGTGTGGAGACCAAAGGCAGACTATTGTCTAAATACATCATCTTTTAAGCAGCTCTTACAACCAAGCGGTGCCAAATATAGTGCTTTGCCTTCCTTTGCATTCAACTAAGGAGGTAGAGAGGGGGATATTGATGTTTGGGTAGCTGAAGGCCCAAAGCTTAGCCCAGGCTTGTGCCCTGGAGGGGACCATCCAATTTCACTGCTGAGCATTAACACAACATGGGAGACAGCAATTACAAACAATAAGTCCAACTCGTTTGACATATGGAACGGGTGCTATGAGCCATCTCCGACAGTGTGAGGGACCATCATGTCCCACTGGTCAGCCACCACCTACTTCAAGTCAGGCAGCCCCCAGCTAGCAAGCTGTTGACCCACCACAGTACATATGCTTCAATGAGTGCTTGGAGCTTAGTGTCTGCTCAACAAGTGGACGGAATTCATCGCAATGAACAAAATAAACAAAAGGAAAGATGCTGCCAACTTTTTGATTGGCAAGCTGGAGCGTCATGTGCATAGGACTTACAGATGACTTGCAGCTGGTCATTAACACATGTAAGATAGCTGCAATCGACATGGAACTTGATAGGCTGAATATCGACATAGCATCCCAAAGAGAGAGCAGACTTGCCAAGAGCACATCACTGAAAAAAATACATTAGGCATTCATCCAGCAGGGGAAGAGTTCAGAGGAAATGCTTGCATAAGGTGTAGGCTTCATGGTAAGGAACTAGCTACTCTTGATGATAGACACCCCCAGCCCCCCAGCAAATGGTTCAGAACATGTTCTCTCCATCTGCCTCAACTCAAACAGAGCCAGTTAACCTCATAAATACCCAGGCTCCAATGTTCTGTACCATTACAGAGGCAAAAGACCAGCCCTGCTACCTGCAGAATCCCAGAGTTAGAACATCTTTAGCTACTGGGGGATTTCAACATAAAAGTGGACGTGGACCACGAGGCATGGCCTTCCTGCCTTGGACAACATGGCCTGGGAAAGATAAATGAGAACGGACAGGGATTGCTTGAGTTTTGCTGCTACCATGAGTTGTGTGTAACTAACAGCTTCTTTCAGAAGAAACCATGCCATATGCGGTCCTGGAGACATCCAAGATCAGGGCATTGGTACCAGCTGGATCTGACCATCACCAGATGTGACTCTCTGAACAGTATTCTCAATACACACAGCTATTGCGTGTCTATCAACACTGGTGTGCACCAGGGTGAGGATGCAACTCTTTAAGCTTTTTCATTCAAAGCAGAAATGCAGTCCTCTTATCAAGATCAGCTGTACTGCTTACCCAGACAAAAACCAACAGTTCCACAACTCAATGGAATAGGTGTCCTCTGGCATTCCCACACAGAGTACAAAAGCAAAACAGAACATACTTTGAGACACCATCTACAATACTGTACTGCACTCTCAACATATGGGAAGCAAGAACTGAAAAATGCTTGCTGGTTTGAGGCTGATGGAATCGGTCATAAATTAAAGCAGGCTGCTTGACTTCAATTACAAGAGATATCTGAACGAGAAAGCTCTGAATGCACTAAGAGCCACTAGAAGTAAAGCCAAACAGTTGTTAGGTGGTACGCCACTGATTACTGGTTACAACTTTTCCTGAGTATGCAGATGTCCTTCGGCACAGGGAATGTCAGGACCATGTATGAAGAGATCAGAAAGGCAACAAGCCCATCAGCAAAGAAAATGGTTCCACCGAACTGTAGTGAAGGTACAAGGTTACGGGGATAAGGCAGGGGAGTGGGACTAGGTGGAATGCTCTTTCAGAAAGCCAATGCAGACTTGATGGGCCAAATGTCCTTCTTCTGCACTATAAAGATACTGTGATACTGTGAATTGTGTATCTTCAAGTTCTGAAATCATCCTGGGATTCGGGGTAGTTGTGTTCAGCCAATTTCTGCAGTCTATCCTCAGCATTTCTTGGCAGAACGAGGTTTTGGCACATGCCATTTTATCAGGATACACTCATTGCAAAGCCAATGATGTCTACGTTGGCTTAGCCACATTCATTGGATGGATGGCGGTCATATATGAATTGGTTACTGGGTCAAGATTTCCTGGGTGATCATAACTCTGCTACAATCCTTCTATTATTTTATGCCTTATTTTTATTATTGTCTCTATCTATCTTATGAATTATGATCACTTGTTTTACTTGTATTGTCATCAAAATTTGGCACATGCCACCATGACGATTTTGAATAACCAGTCATCTATAAGGACACCTGCAAGCGAGATATGAATATAGGCATCGACACTGACAAAAGGCTGATGGCTGTAACCTCCCGAGACCGACTGTTTGGAAGCACATTGGAAGAGGTGAGCAGAAAAGAAAAACTCAGCTTGCTGAGAAGAGGAGCCATAAAAAATAAACACCTTGAAGCATCATAGATGCATTTGTTTAGTTTCCACATTTTGGCAGGGATTTTCTGGCCCTGTCACAGGCCGGACCTGCCGTGGGCAAGGTGGCGCCCCAGCCAGAAGTCCAATGACTTCCGGCAGGACCAGAGGATCCCGGAAGCGGGTGGGTGCAGAAAATCCCGCCATTTATGTTTTAGTTTCCGTCTGTATCTTTTCCAGAGACGGTTTCAGATATACCTCTCTCTGAAAAGGAGCTCCTGCAGAAACGTGGCTTTTATGTCGATTAATCTACAATCCCATGAATGTGTGGCAAACTCTAACACCTGTCTCACCCAGTCATTCTTGAGAACTCCTAGCAACTAGCCTCACTCTAGCCTTATAAATCCCATCTGCAAGGACTTTCTCAATACAAAGTCACCTATGCTACAAAGCTGCTTGTCGCTTATCTGGTGCCCATGAATAACTCCAAACTCTTTCCAACTTTCCAATTCCCTCGGTTTTGACTCTCTTACTTATTTGTCAAATTAATTGGCAGCCAAAATTTCGTAATCATGAGGACTTCTGCTTCTAATTCTATTTCAACATTGTTCTGTGGCCTTTGTTTCTTTGTGCAATCTACTCAAACTGTGGCCTCTACTTCCACTTTTATAGTCTGTTAGGACTACCACTGCGAGAACTGCCTCTTGTACCATCGGGGAATTTTTCCCTAGTGCGTGTTTACTTTCTGATGCAGGAGTCACTTCCAGACTTACTAACAATATTTGCACTGCGTTTTCTTACTTTCCACTCTTTCACCCCATTCTGCCAGTCTATGAATCTTGCTTCTTGGCCATACTGACAATTCAACCAATATTTAAACTTGTAACTATTCCTACATGTTCCACAAATGGTGCATCCCTCAGTTCACTAGATCCTTCTGGAATATATGTCATCCAAGTAGCCACTGTGGGCAAGTGGCCTTTGGAAATGATAGCTCTGTCCTGATAGACAGCAGGAGAGGCTATAACTTAAGTTACTACATTCCCTCCCCCTTTAGTTTTTGACAGTTTCTACTTAGAGAACACTTGAATTTCAGGTTCCCCCACAGGATCGACACAAATCAGGAACTGCAACTTGTGGCACATCATTAAAAAGTAGCAGTTCTGGGTTAGGCAACTCTACAGAGATATCAGGCATGTCGATTCTAAGTCAACCAGCCACCTCAGGGATTGATGGCTCGACATTAATCACAGGAATAGTTGATTGTTGAAATATCTCTCTATCACGAATATGGTCCACATGTTTTCGAATGGTTTGGTCTTCCACTTCCACCTGGATGGGTGAGGGACCAGTCTCTGAGACAATGGTTCCAGGAACCCAACAAGGTCCATTTCCAAAATTCTGCACAAATACTGTATCTCCTACAATTAACGTGCGAGTTGTCAAGATGGAATTTTGTTGTGGAGATCATGAGTTGTCATCCCTTCGCAACTGAGAGAACCACTCTTGACAGAGCTTCACAGTGCTCATCCAGGCATATCAAAGATGAAAGCACTTGCGTAAAGCTATGTTTGGTGGCCAGGCATATTGTGATTCAATTTTTGATTACACTGATTCCTCTCTCCACCTTCCCCTCCAAGTTTGGAAATACCAGATGTAACCTTGTATGTGGGCGGCATTTCAGCAAAATTCAGATGCTGTTGGAACCGTAGTCGAATGTGGGGTTGTACGATAATTGAAAAGAAAGCAGGAAAGTTGAGTTTCTAGAATACCTTCTGATAACATCTTCACTCCAGATTTGAAAGTTTGCACAGCTCTCTGAGCTAAACCATTTGATGAGGGATGGTATGGGGCTGCTTTAATATGCCTGATTCCATTTAAATTCATGAAGCTCTGAAACTCTGTACTGGTAAAGACTTTACCGTTATCAGAAACAACAATTTGCGACAAAATTGGATCTCTGTTTGTCCAATTTCTAATTTGCTTTACACACAGGGGGAGAATCTGAGAAATTCAGGTAATAGCACAACCTCTTGTGGCACTGGAGCGTGTACAATGCTATCTGGTAATGGGAGATGACGGAGTGCACCCGCATTTGCGATATTTAAGCCAGGACAGTACATAAAGGTATACTCATATGCAGATAATATCAAAGCCCAATGTTGTATTCTTGATGATGGTATTGGTGGGAATGGCCTTATCCTCACTGAATAAACCCATTAATGGTTTATGGTTTACTTGCGCCATCCAATACTCTTCATTCTAGCTCCTTGAGCTCTAGCGTCAGATTAGTCTTTGCTAATCTAATTTCTGTCTTTTTTTTTCTGTTTGCTGCAGAGTTTTGCCTTGTCCTTTATTTTGATTCACAGTCGCGCAAGTTTCTCTCTGGTGAACTCTTGACTTGATTCAGTTCGGTAGTTGAGTTACCCATGGCTTCATTATCCACTTGCATATTGGAAAGTTCTATGACTTTTCCTTTCAATGCCTTTTTGTTTCATTCAGCTGATTCTTTAGCTCTTCAGTCTCTTTCTTGTATCTTTTGGCTTCCTCCTGGAATATTGAACATTGTTGAGTCTTCTCTGCCAACTGTTTCTTCAGTTTATTCAGAGTGGCACTAAATTCATTTTGTTTCTCTTCATGATTTTCCAGTGGAACCAACTCTGACCTGAGGAATCCTTGCATCGCGTGAAGGTCCTTCAATTCTCTGAACTCATCTGGAAATACTCTGCCGTATTTCCTTGGCAGTTCAGGAACTCCTCCCGTTTTCAGAGCAGTCAAGCTCGATTTTCTGTTACTAGTCTCGGCCCAGAAGACTAGGTCCTTCTCCTGTCACTATTATCACTGGAAGCTGAGATGTCTGTTGCCTAAAAGACACTGGTACTGTGGCGATGCCCTTTACCCGAATAGATTCTCCAGTGTATGTCTTCAATTTAGCAGTTGTCTGCTCCAAATTCAGTGGCTGGGTACCTTCATTTAGGTATTTAAATGTGTGCTCTGCCACCACTGTGGTTGAGGCTCCCATATCCACCTCCATTATTAGTGGCTTCCCATTAACTTGGAGTGTGACAGTGATAGGTTCGGTTTTTACAGTGGTGATGTTATACAGGGAATAGATGTCGGTGTCGGCAGCTTCAGGCTCTGCTGTATTTTTTGATTCAATTATATTGGTTTGCTGCTTTACGGGCTGTTTAGACTTCGCCTTGCATTGCCGTACTTCGTAATCTTTCTTATGGCAGTTATGGCATTCTGCCTCCTTGAATCTGCAGGGGTCCGGTCCGTGGTCACCCCCAGATCCATAACAAATTAACCTTGGAATCGCTGCTGAATTATTTCTATGAGGCCTTTTCGTGTTTCTAACAGCGGACATTGATACTATGATGCTGTGTCTCTGGGTTTCGTGGCACACGGTTCCCGCCCCATATGAAGGACAACGCCATATTGTATGTGTTGTAAAGCCTGCGAGAGTCTCTCGCAGCACTTTCCATGGTGAGGCATATTTGCAGTGCGCACTTCAAATCGACGTCGACCTCTGCGAGTAAGCGGCACTGAACGGCATCATCATGAACTCTGCAAACTAATCAGTTCCACAGCATATCACTTAGCATGTCCTGAAGTCACAGTGTTCTATCAACAGGTTCGCTACATAGGTTGCGATGGACTCTCCCAGGGTCCTAACTAAACTTAAATTACTGCATTATTATGGAGGACTTCGATTGGAAATGTGGTTTCATGAGGTCCACTAATTCATTAAAGGACTTAGAATTGGACATGTTCGGGGCCATCAGGCTGTGAATGAGATTGTATGTCTTGCTACCACATACACTCAAAAGGATTCCTTTCTGCTTTTCCTCCGTGGTAATTTCGTTCACTAAGAAATAAAAACCAAAGCACTCTACACACTGGCTCCAGTCTTTCATAGTTATGTCAAAAGGATCAATTCTTCTGAAGAATGGCATGACTGGTGAGTATTCCTTTCTTTTTTCTTAAGACTCAACCTTATAAGGCGAGCTGCAATGTCGCATCCATTTTACCCTCTTCACCAAATGTAATGACTTGACAGACTGGACAGACTTCAACAAGAAACAGAGCTTTTCAGATTCTACATGCTTGATCAAGACTCTCATCAGGAAGCCCAGCGCTTAGGGCTCATTGGCTGGGACCTCCAAGAACATCACGTGACCCCTGATAGACAGCAGGAGAGGCTATACCTTCAGTTAATATAATATAAAATCTCCTGAATTAACTTTGGTATCAGATAATAATTTTTAATGATATCTCAGTGGTCTCTGAAATTTCTCAGAGACCTCAGTCTTGATGAAAGCCCTTTTCCCTGCATGTAAAACATGCAAATGTGCAGAAGGAATTGAAATAATTGTAGAAGCTTGTAGAGCAGGAAGATTATTGCATGGCATAGAAACCAATTTAGGATTTTGCACATAGGTTAATTGATAGGGACTATAACCCTCAAATCATCTGATGTGAATTATTTGTATGAACTGCCATGCCAGGAGTGAACTTGCAGTCTGGTTGATCAACTAAAGTTTTATGCAACATTTCGATCATGGAATGATTACTTTTACAGAGTAAATTGCTGAAAGGACTTTTAGCTGTGGTATTCACGACCATCATGTTCATGTTTTCACACATGTCTCTGAACTTGTCACCGACAAATTCCCTCTATTATTGGTCGGAAACTTCACTGGTGTTCAAGTCCAGTCCCTCTCCATTTCTCCATGTTTTTATCTATAATCATTTTGTCCTTACTACATATTATTGTAAAAGACTAAATCTGGTCACCAGATCTACAAGTGTAGAATGAAAATATTTCTTTGTCCCACACCTTTGGATCCATGGCAACTATCTTGTTAAAGTCACGTGTGAACGAAAGACTTACAATCAGATTTGGCAGCATCCTTCAACACTTTTTTACTGATTTCTCACTAATCTCTTCTATTAGCTTTGTATACTCTTCATCAACCACATCTGTATCTTTTAGCAGGATTTTTAACCTTTGACAGCTAAGTTGAGCAAATTGTCTGTGCAGCTTTAACAGTTTGCTAATTTCTTTGATTTTTATTACCTAATGCCATTAATATTTTTTTAAACTCTCTGATGGGAAACATCAGGTTTTGTTAAGAGGATACAACAATGTTCTGACTGGATAAATGACAGGTCCATAATTTTTCAAAAAAAATTGCCTTGTCATGCTCCATCTGAAGTTTCATTTATGCTTTTTTCATAGAAAGTTTATTCAAAAGCATAGGTATCATGATGTACAAAATGACTTTGCCTAGCTATCTTTCAAGGAAGTATAACTTTCTTTAGTGACCTCAATAGTAAGCGAATATAAATAATACTTTTAGATTCCTTAACCTTGCACTGATTTTCACTACTTAATGAATCAAGGTAACATTTTAACTACTCTAGACCACATACTGTCAAAGTGCAAGCACTGCACAGCTGAAGGAGTCCACGAGAACCGTATTCCTCACCGGACTAAACTTCCTTGTTATCGGTTTAGATTCATCATTATCTTCCTTCATCTCGTCATGTGCATTTCGAAAACCCTACCTCTCTGCTTGGGCATTTCACTGCATAACGATACTTTGAGTCACTCCTGAATAAACTATTAGCTGTTCCTTGGGTATTCCTGGAACACCCTAATATTGCTGTTCCAATTCTGTTTTCTGCTGTAATATCCGTTCTGTCTGGTTTGAATCCTTTCACTGTATTGGACCCTGTGCCCAAGATCTGAGCTGTTTCTAAATCTGGCAATTATTGGGTCCTATTCTTTGTGTCATTGTGCAGAGTTCTAATTGTTCCATGAAGTTTGAAGGAAATGACTGTCGTCCCAGGATTTCTTTCAAGGCCACAGAGATCTGATCCAACAGGTATCCCTGTCCGAGAACCAAACCAAGAGCCTACGAAACACCTTAACTTAATCCAGCTATTTAAATGCTAGTACAGATCTCAGGATTCCCAAATTAAATGGTCAATCTTTTATAAAATCAGTTGAAGTCCATGATATATTGTTCAGTTGAATTACCATCTGTTTTCCAAAATCTATCAAAGTACGGCCATGCCTCCGATTACGTTGCTTGTAGATTTTATTCAAGAGCCCTAATAGAAGGTACAAACCTTCCTCATTATACAACTGATAGGCACTCAGTTAACACAATACTTCTGATTTTACATCTAGCAGTAAGCGACAACACCAAGGTCATACCTTGGTAGGAATATAATTCATACTCACATACGGACTTCAATCTTTCACTGATCGTATGGTTCAGATTCCAAGAACATTGGAGAGTAATCATAACTTGACAATCTACACTTACCTTCTGTCATTTTCCACAATAGCTTCTAGAATTGTATATTTCGAGGGGCCAAGTGGCCAACCCCTGCTCCTAATTTGTATGTTTGTATGTAAATTTAGGCAACCATTCTCTGCTATGTGTTGTTATCCAGACAGCCAGTTAATGAAGGACAAAACTGGAGCCAATCTTTTCGTACTTTTATATTTATTTACAGAGCTACACATTACAAACATATACCTCCTAAACCAGCCACCCCAGTTTTAGTTGGTGCCTATTTATAGGAGCTCAGCGAATCCATATTTGATAATTAAACACAGTGAATATATAATTAATAGCAAGAAGGAAAGAGAAAGCAAGAATGGGGGAAAATTAGGAAAGTAGAAGGACAGAAAGGACACACAGGAAAGAGTGCAGTAAAATGATAATTTTTCAGGTGAGAGTGGATTTTGTAATGATCTCTCATGTACCCTCTCTCTGAGACACAGACACACACATAATTGCTAGTTGAAGCTGGTGTTTAATAATGATTCTGATGACCCAATGCCAGTTTCATGACTACTTGCAAGCTGTAACGCAAATCCAACCATGTAACACTTACAGAGTCATAGGAAGTTTTATATTTAAACTCACTATTTATTGTAAAGTCAGTATTGTTATAAATATTTAGTTCATTGTAATGTTTGAGGGGTAATTTTTAGTTCTGGGAAGATTAAAATTAACTGTAGAAAATGGGATAAATGCAACTCTAGCAGCTTGAAGACTAGTACACTTAAAACGTTGGGGCCATGTTGACTTAAGAGGTTAACAGCTAGAAAGGTAAGATCATAAAACAGCAGGTGGGCTTACTTAGTTGGAGAATTGGAGCCAAGGACTGGAATCTTCTAGACACTCCACAGTGGGGCCAGTGAGCCACTGAAATCTCCGTCCACATCAGTGGGATCGAAAGATCCTGCCAGTGTGAGGGGCTAGAACATTCCGGCCGTGGTGCCTCCTCTGCTTGCAAAGAAATCCAGCCCACAGTTGTTTTGTTTTGGAGGGTTAGAGCTACAATTAATTTAAAAGCATTCAGTGAGCCCTGGAAGGCTACATTATCATGGAGATGGCCGGAGCATAAGAATGTTGTAGGGTTTCAATGTATCTGTGTGTTTGCTTGGGGAGTGAATGCAGCAAGGGAAAAGGCCATGCTGGTAAAGATGCTATGGTTAGCAGGCTCCAGGCAGCAAAAGTGTTGATGTTAGTCAAATCTGTGTAGTTGGGGCTCAGGAGAGGTCCTGTAGCCGTTTGAAAGCTTTGTGCAGTTCTGGCTCAGAAGTCCAGGAGAGCTGAGAGGGTGTTAGGAGGTCACTGGCTCTGCACTGGAAAGGTTAGTGCTTAGAGAAGGCTGGAAGTTCTTATACCTTGGTGTAGCTGGGGAGATTGGATTTTGGTGAAACCCAGGGGCAGTGCCGGCTCTGTGAAGCTACCAATTATTAAAGAGCTGAAATTGAACCAGTAAGTAGAGGTTTGAGCACAGACTCGGTATTCTGAGGGATCGGAGTCTCGAGAGACGAGATTGGAACACTAGGATGTGTGTAGTCATTGAGGCAGTCTAATTTGGAGAGACTTTGAAAGAATTTAGAAGCTTGATCTTTGAAAGTGGAAAGTTTGGAGGGAGACAGAGTTTCAACGAGATTGGTGGACTCCGTGTTAACTGATGTCTAGATGGGTTGCTGAGAAATCTGTGGGATCTGTCTTGGTCACATTTGCTATTTATTGTACAGTGTGTTCTGTTCGACCACAAGTTGCCTGTTAATTCACATTTCATATTAACCCTGAATGTTAGAGTATAAGACAGATATTGTAAATTGTTTTATCTTTTTGACCTTGTATAGTGAAGTTGATTTTTGTTCATTCAAAGTCCATGGAATCTTGCAGCTTTATTCCCTTGGTAAATGCCTTGAATCTCAAACTTTATCTGCTTTAAACAAAACATTATTGGCCCCTTGCTGGATCTTACTAAAATCTTGGGTGTCTGGTCTAGGATCATAATAATGTGGAATCAGAGGAAAGAGGCTTACTGTGGTAGAAAGCCGAGACAAGGCATTAATATGTAACAACTCTTCATATATGATTTCTAAATCATCAACTGTCCTCTGGCCTGGCCTGTGAATTAGACAAAAAGAATACAAGTAATAGTAAATTTATTCAATAAACCATTCTTAGACCACGTGACAATGGAAACAATTTCCTACTGCTTTTGCCTCAAGAAAATTAAAAAGCCATTTGAAGCATCATGTGATTTCCATTACATCTCAATCTCAAAGCTTAATTTGGTTTAATTTATTAGCATGCATAAATTACTTTTTAAAAAAAATACAAACAGATCGACATGTATTTAACCATCAGGTTTAGTACTACTTGCAATGTATATTTTGAACATACCCTGCTTCTAAATTATTAAGACATTATTTAATTTATGTAACTGCAAAAAGTGGAAAGCTGAGAAGGGGAAATGGATGTAACATTTGTTAAATTGTGAACCTGGTAAAATTAGAAACTTTGTCCATCCATCTATGAGGGTCTAACATGGATAAAGTTGTAGAACAGTGGCTCCAGCAAAGCTTCCAAAGTAAACACATTTGATCTGTACTTAATTATTAAGTACTGTTATAACAAATGCAAGATTTTTCTGATGGAGAAATGGCTAAACTCAGTGAATTAGGAAATGAGATGATCATAAGAGAGTTGAATTACCATCTACAAACGAAATAACACTAAGATTGCAGTCAAACATCCACACACTGATGATATATTAAACAGTATATTCTCATTTTAAAATCTAACCTATCTATTAAGTGTTGGCATAATTTATTTCATTTTACTCACGGTTTTCGTAAAACCATTCTCATATGGGCATCTGGCCCAATCTGAGAAAGCAGAAGCATGGTTTCCTGTAGTTCCTCCTCATACTCTTTTTTCTCCTCATCTGTGGGTGCAAGGACTTCCTCCTGTTCATCATCCAGGAAACGATAAAACAGATACTTGTCCTGGAAATTGTGCTCATGGTCCACTAGAATAGCAATGGTTTAAAAAGTTAGTACATAAAATCTGTCTTCTAGCATCCATTATCTCTTCTTAAAAACTGAACATCTCAACAGAGTAAAAAAATGACTATTTGTTTTAAACAACCAGATTTTTGGTACCATCACAATGATCACCCAAGATAAATACAGATGAGCAACATCCTTCAGCACATCCAATTCATCCTTCAACAGAAAATTACAAACTCATCACAGTCACTAAGGCTCTCTTGAAAGACTAGAGATTATTCTGCCTCCACTGATTTACCCTGAAAATTGTTCCGGGTATTAATCACTCTTCACGTGAAGTCCTCCATATTAGTCCTGAAATGCCTGTTACCTGTTTGTATCCAGCTCCTTGATTTGCAGTCATTTTAAACGAAGTAAAGCTCTAATTTTGTATTTTGTATTCCATTTAGTATTGTATGTATCTCCATAAGATACCTTCTTCTCATTAGTTTTCTACTCTTTCTGCATAACTCAGCTCTTTGACACTGGAATGTCTCACTGACATTCTCTGATTGCCTCAAAGGTTTCTATGGCCAGAATCTTCGGGTGAGTAAGTGGGGGTGGGCCCCCCTTGTCGATGCGTAAAATGATGCATGGTGACGTCGGGCGTGTGTCCTGGCGTCACTCAGATTTTCAGTCTGGCGGGCGTGCACCAGTGTCGGTTGCGCGCCTGCCAAACTGTCAAAGGCCTATTAAGTTCATTTAAAAATTAATTAAAACAATCGATGGAGCTCAGGCAAAGAACCCAGGCCGCCTTCTCATTTATCATGAAACCTCACCCACGGGCGGGATGAGGTTTCATGAAGGATTTATAAATCCAATAAATTTTTTCATTAAAATTCATTGATATGTCCCAGCTCATGTGACTTGTCTGAAATTTTTTTTTTCTTTATTTAAATTTTGAAAAATGAAATTAAACTCTGAGCCTCAGGGAGATTTCTGTGCTCTTTTGCGCGCATGTACGAAAGAGCGCAGGCCTCGACTCAGCCTACTCCCCCCACCCGCACAGGGAGCGCTCAGTGTTTCCGAGGGAGCATCACGCTGGGCGGGCCTTAATTGGAAGTTTATGTACATCATAACTGACAGGAGTACCTGTGCCAATTATTGCAATGCTCTGCTGATTTGATCTTCAAGGCCAAAGTGATTCTGCTAGCTAATATTTACTACTTCCTTTCTTTTACTCACTCCTTATCCACCTTCATAATTCTTCCTCGTACATAAATGCCTCTTTTCACATTCACATGCTCCAATGAAATGAAAAAATAGATTTTGGGATCACCTGCGCCAGTTATCCAAGTGCAGGATGGGTACAAGGGAATCAGAAATTTTGAAGAGCAGGTCCTCAAGGCCCATTTTGCACCAGGTTTCCTCTGTCCACCATTTTCTGGTTGGCTGTACTTTGTGCTAGACTATTTGTACATGTCAAAGCTTCATTAACAAAGCACAAACATGTACCTAATTATCTGTCATTATTTTCCTGGTTTTGCACTAGGATTTCACTTATTCCTCTACAAGATCTATTTTGAATGAGTGCAATTAAAGTTTGTAAACATTTTTGTAATGTTTATTAATGAATTAATGGAATTATTTTGGGGCACAAATATTATTTACACATTAGAGTACATTTGATTTTAAACCTCCTCACAAAAGCCGATAAATCAACCAAGCGGAGTAACCAAATTAAATATGCTTATTCATTGACTGTACATTAATTATATAGTATTAATTAAAACAGATAATGGTGTTACCATGGTTCATGACTCCTTCCTCAAGCAGCACCTGCCACATGCCTACAGCCTGTGTGCGGGAATGGACACAAGGTGTCTGCTGTATCATCCAGTCCACTAATTCTGTGCCAACACAACATTGTCTAGATAAAGGAGAACATATTTTAAGAAATTATCCAAGATAAGACATTAATTAAAACTATATAAATTAAAATAGCCCTTAAACTTAAAATCAACACAGTCATTATGAGGACGTCTTTCTGGAGTATAGTTTCAGACAAACTAAGTCTAAAATATTGCCATGAGTGGAAACTACAAACAACATAACCTTTCATTTGCAATTATCCCATTTTTAAATTGGCATATTTCCAGTTTTTCCCTTTACCTTGGTGCTCTTGGCAATATAAACTGAGCTGGTTACTGAGGTTGATGGGCATGATGTCTGAGCACCTCCAGGTTGCCATTCTAATGCAATATCAATGGTTGCACAGATGAAGGCCAGGCAAATGCTGCCAGTAAGTGAGATTCCTCTCCAAGTCACTCCAGTGACCGATTATGACCTAAGGTTTTCTACAGCACAGAGCTCCAACTGTGCTTGAGTGACAAACTTTATTTTTCTGGCGCACTGTGCCAGATTCTGATGGAATGACAAAAATATGCAAATAAATTTAAATTTATTTCAAAATGGTAAGTTAGCATAGTTAACCTGCACTTAACAGCAAATAAAATAATTACTGCCGAGACAAAAACCATTAGTGAGATTCAGGTACTCTGCTGTTAATGGTGCTTAATGATAATGGCCACCTCAGCTAGGATGTATTCAATTCAGCAAAAGTACCAAAGGAGATTTCTTTAAAACCAAGTCAAATCCGTCAAATTAAATATTAGAAATGCTGATAGGAAGGCAGCTACGTTATACCACAAGAATATTTCTGTTAATAATCCAGAATTAAGAGAGAAGTTTACTGTTTCTGCTGATTTCTATCTTCTCCTCAATGTCCAGTTAGCTAAGAATCAACATCCAGGCCCAGCATTTAAATTAGTATTTTCGGAATAGATGGTGAACTAATATTCTTTGCAAGCAAAAATATTTTTATACAGGGATTCTTAAATCATATTTCTTTATTTTATTTTTTCTTTATTTTCTCCAACTGATTTCTACTTTTGTGTCAGTCTGTCCCTCTTCTGTATATCTTTGTCCTTCAAATTCCTTTCTCACTTCTTCCTTCATCTTGGTTCGTCATTTATATTTTCATTGTAATTTCTTGCTCTTTTCACCTCATATATGTTGTTAGATCTCTTTACTACTTGTTCTCCTGCTTTTTATCCTTTCTCTGAAGCACAGAAGGTATCTAGCAGGAACTAATTGATTGGTACTTTATTGGTACCAAAGAGAAATCCCAGCTCTGAATGAGTTTTAGTTAGCTTAGCTCTACCCACCAATTTAATATGATAGGAGTGTAGTAAGATTATCAATAGCCATAAAATTTGCAAGCAAGGTTTCAAGTTAAATTAAATCTTTGTAAGTCAGAAAACTTTTTATAAATGGAAATCTGTAAAGATCTTGGAGCTGGATTTTCCCAACCCAACGTGGACCAAACCCACGTCAAGCAGGCGGAACCCTCATGTGGAAGTCCCTCCCCATTCCCATCACTGGTAACTTTTAGTGGAACGGGAAAGGGACAGATCATGTGCCTGCACACAACAGTCCTGATGCTTCCAGCTCTATTGCAGGAGTCAGCATTTTAGACTCTTGCAAATTTTTATGGAGTCGGGCCAGCTTCTTAAGACAATGTGGTTCACATCAGCTCAGGAGGTGTTGTAAACCATGGGGAAACTCTAGTCTGGAGTCAAGAGCCTTTTGACAAGTAAGTTGAAAAGGTGTCAATAATTTCACATGTCATAATGAGATGCTGTATGATAAGTTTTTAATGCAATGATGGATGATAGGGCTTTGTTCTTAAAAGGTAAGTAACTGTTAAATTGACCAGCATTGTGAAAGTGGAAAAGTCTTCAAATGAATTAGAGTACATTATTGAATGGATGAAGTACTCTTCTGCATTGAACAATAGTGATAATCAGATTTTATTGTGTCAATTTTCCGCCCTGATTTAATCTTTACATTGAATGACAGCTCAGACATCCATTACCTTGCTTTGAAGCTTGAAAGATGGCTGAACTCTTTCAATGATATCAAAGGTTTCAATCAGCTCTGGAGATTTTGTTTATACAGCTATGCAATGGAATCCCATTATGTATGCCTGGCTGAGCTCTAAACCCCACTAATAGCTTCAGCTCAGTAGGGGTTGTTGATTCAGTCATTCATTAGAATCTCATTATACATGCTTGGTTGAGTCCCAAATTTTACTAATCGTTTCAGCTCAGTAGGTGTTATTGACACAGCTGTCAAGGGGACTGAGAGTTTGTTTATCTTGACAGTTTTATGAGTACCTCAAAGACTTTTCAATGTTATTCTGACTCAAGAGTTTTGTATATAGTGGATACTGGGTGAGTGGACAAGATTGGGTGCAGGGGGTGGCAGTGATGAGGGTGCATGGTGAGTGCTTGAGTGGGCACAGTGTGCGAGGATTAGAGGGCCTCCCATTTTTCCATAGGACTGAGTTGATAACCTGCCCACCTCAGTTTCTGCCTTGAAAAGCAGCAGCCCTGACTCCAGCCTGCCCCTGACTCTGCAGGATGGAAATATGGTGGGCAGGTATGACCACACAAGGGGTGGGGTTGTGACGTCATGAAATAGCCTGGCTCCAGACTCCCACCTCAAAGTGGAAAACCCGTCCCTTGATGTTGTACTTCAATACGTCTTGTTACAGGAATGTTTATTTCCTAATAATGAACTAAATGAAATGTTTAGCCTTTTTTATAAAAACAATAAATGACTTTTTTTAAAAATCCATATAAGTTTTTATTTGTTGGTGTGTCTGCTAAATGGCTTTGCAATGCTGACCACATGACACAGGCTAGTCAGATCATTGGAGATGAAAAAAGTCAACCTGTTCTTAGCCACTATGATAGCTTTTCCCCATATCCCTGTATTAACCCGCCACTCTGGCTGCTTTACCTACTCTACCAATCCTCAAATCCTTCCCAGACCAACTCCAAGAGTGGGACTTTGGTTCAGGACCCCCGAGGTCGGATGAAATGGGGTCCCAACCCTGCACTATGTGGGAAACAGTCACCCAGATGTGATTTTCCTCAAGTTAGCCAATTCGTAGCCACAGTGCATGCTCGCCATCCAATTAAGGATGGCAGGCAGGCTTTCGAAGCGGAAGAGCCAATCGCATGCTTTTCTTCAGCAACTTCAAAAAAAATAGAATTAAAATAAATGTATGCAGCTGCCAGGCCACCATTGTGGGTGGGGAACCCTTCTATAGGTTGGCCTGAACTTTACAGTTAATAAATAACTTTTTTAAGTGTAGTTAACTGTTATAATGTAGGAAAAGCAGCAGTCAATTTGTGCACAGTAAGCTCCTACAAACAAAAAAAGTGATAATAACCAGGTAATCAGTTTCAATGATGTTGGTGGAGGGATAAGTATTGGCTCAGACCATCAGGGAGAACTCCATGCTCTTCTTCAAAACAGTGCCTTGGGATCAATTACATCAGTTATGGCCTCAGTCTAATGTATCATCCAAAAGATAGCACCTCCAACAGTGTAGCAGTTCCTCACTGGAGCATCAGCATAGATTTTGTGCTAATGTCTCTGAAGAGGGACTTGAACCCACAACTTTCTGACTCAAGTGAGTGTACTACCAACTGAGCCACAGCAGACACTCATTGTCAGCTGTGCATGGATTCGAAGATGTCGTCTATTCAGGGTTGTGAGTTTCTACCATTGTTTTTCATGTGGCTGAACAGGTTGATTCTTGGGGCAGGATGTCCCATAAGGTACTGGGATGCAGAGTGCAGGATTTACTTCCTTTTGTTTTCTTCTCTGCCACCACTCTGCTCCACTACGACAGCATGATGAAGATTGAAGGACAAGTTGTTGCCATTCTGGATGATTGGCAGCAAACCCATCCCAGTCATTAACATCAACAGTGCCACACTTCAAGAGTGTCCGAAGTGTTTTCTTTGTCCTCTCCTGGAATGTTGGCTAATTGAGAGTTAAGAAAACAGGACCTGGCAGGAGACACGCTTTATGGAATCCAGGCAGTGTATAGTTGATTTTGCAGAATTTTTGCCTGAATGCTTGTGAACCTGACTTCAAGAAAGACATTAGCATTTGTTCGACAGTCCTCCCTTTGAATCCGGACTATGTGGCAGAAGCGTCACTGATGGAATTTCTCTAGTGCTCCTCTGTGTCGCTGATACACAGTCCAGGTCTCACTGCAGTACAGGAGTGTGGTGGTGATAACTGCTCTGTACATGTTGACTTGCTAAGGTATTTGCTGTCAAACACTCACTATCATTTATAGAAAGCTGAGCTAGTGAAGCTGATCTGGGCGGAGATGGAGCTCCTCATCAATGGTGGCCTTTTGAGAGAGATTACTGCCAAGGTATGGCAAGTGCTCAACATATTCCAGAGGCTCTCCTTCAACAGGGAGGACGACAGTGGCACCGTGGTAATATCACTAGACTAGTAATCCAGTGGCCTGGGCTCATGATCTAGGACATGGCTTAAAATCCCACCATGGCAGCAGATGGAATTTGAATTCAATCAATAAATCTAGAATATAAAGCTGGTCTCAGTAACGGTGACCATGGCAACCATCATCAATTGTTGTAAAAACCCATCTGGTTCACTATTGTCCATTAGGGAAGGAAATCTGTTGTTCTTACGTGTCTGGCCTACATGTTATTCCAGACGCACAGCCCTCTGCAATTAGGGATGGGCAAAAATGCTGCCCTTGCCAGTAATGCCCACATCTCATGGAAGAATAAAGAAAACAATATATATGGGAGGTGGAATATTTGTTTGACTGGTGTAGGGTGATGTACAAACTTTGTTTTAGCAACATTCAAGGATAGGCAGAGTTTCTTGTATGCAGAATTGAAGAGATTGAGTGTGGCTTGCGAGTCTGGTGCAGAGGAGGCAACAACATTATAGTCATCTGCAAACTATAGATTGTGTACGTCTATGGTGGCTAGTTTAGTTTTGGCACGGAGACGACTGGGGTTAAAGAGTTTTCTATCGAGGCAGTATTTAATACTGATGTCAGAGGGCAGTTATCTTTGATGAGGTGAATAGCCACTGTCAGGTATATTGTAAATGGTATGGGGGCTATCATACAGCACTGTTTAACCCGGGTTCGGATTTTGAAGGTGTCTGCTTCAGATCTCTCACGTGAGATAGTTGCAGTCATGTCATCATGAAGTAATTGTAGGATTGTGATGAAGTGTCTTGGACAATTCACAGAGCCTCGTAATTTACTGAGTCCAATACTTTGGTCAGATCAATGAATGCAATGAAGAATTCCTGCTGTTCTTGAAACTTTTCTTATATTTGTCCAGCAACAAAGGCCACACAGGAGGTTCCTCTGGAAGGTCTAAAGCCACACTGCATCTCTGGGAGGATTCCCTCAGCGACAGGAAGTAGGCGATTCAGGAGAGTGGGTGTCAGGATTTTCCCTGCTATGGACAAGAGGGAAATACCTTGACACTTTCCACAGCATAACTTATCTACCTACTTGAAGACAGTTACAATTACCATATTCCTGAAGTTGGGGAGAGTTCTTTTTCTTCCCAAATTCACAGGATGGGTCCACGGAGGCTTGATGCGCGCAAAAGCCCATCAGCTTTGAAGACTTCAGTTGGGATACAATCGTGGCCAATGCTTTGTTGTCTTTTAACCGTTTGGCTGCTTATTGCAGTTTTCCCATCAATGGTGGTTCACCCATGGATTCTATCACAGGGTGCTGGGGGATAGCCTGGAGAGTAGTCAGCTGCCACCATAGTCTCAGTTGAGGCGTAGTTGAAAATGTTCTTTCCAGTGTTCAAGGATGGCATTGTCATCCTTAAGAGAAACCCCACTCTGTGAATGAAGGAGATTTTGTCCATTTGACTTTGGTATATAGATGGCCCTTCAAAAGAAAAGCAAGCTTTGCATGTGATGGTGGTCAGCATATTGTTGGATTTCTCGGGGTCTTATCCCACCACATGTCCTTCATCTTCCATATTTGTCTTTGTATCATCTTTGCTCCCTAAGATGGGAGTACAGCAGAATGCTGTTGCAGATTAGCAGCCAAATTTTAAACCGTGGACAGGATTCCCTCACTAGCTGATCAACTAATTTGCCAAGGGAAAAAAATGGAGAAGCAGGAGGATCAGTGCTCAGGAATTCAACTGATCTATCATTCCTGATGATAACTTAGGCTGTTTATCCTCCTGAAATTGAAATCTTACTCTAGAATTACACCCTACGGTGCTCCTAATTCAGAGTACTCCACCAGTTGCTATGAAAGCTTACCATTAAGTCCTGCTCAACCTTTTCTGTAATTCAGCTTTGGCTGCAAGGACCCACTACAGTTCATTCCTACTGCTTTATGGCTCAAGCTCTATTACACTTCCTCCCTATTCCAATTTCAGACACAGGCCATGTACTCAGTTCTCTCTATGCTCTGCCACATCCTCAGACACTGCAGCTTTCCCAATCAGGGCCCCCCCCCACCCTCCCCAACTTCCTTACTCAGCTCATTCATTACAACAGTTCATAGAAATGCCAGGCTTCATCAAAGCCTCAATTTCACATCCACCGGGATATCAACAGGTACACCATATATAATTTTTAAAAATTCTTAGGATCTTTAAAAAAAAAACACGCCATAACCCTGCAAGCATGCTGGCCTTAAGACAAGTTACTTGAACTGGTGACATTAGGAGGGTGTGAGTGTGACCTCACCACTTATTCTCCTCACCAGTTTCTTCGCTCTGGGACAGGAAGTCCTGGCTGCAACCATGAAAAAAGATAAGGGCACACTTAACTGCAG